>NC_038242.2:20346741-20663813 GCF_000004515.6 Glycine max | reverse complement strand
TTGCGTCATCCTCATTAGAAAAAGACGCTTAAACCTTGGAATGATTGGAAGATACCACGGGACCTTCGCTGGGGGGCCCTTGTTGGAGTTGTCATCAGAACTACTGTCTTCGTCAGTCGCGTCACTTTGTACCGGGAAGTCCCACAGATAGGGCATTTGGACATTTCT
The DNA here is from genome assembly GCF_000004515.6 of Glycine max. NCBI lineage: Eukaryota > Viridiplantae > Streptophyta > Magnoliopsida > Fabales > Fabaceae > Glycine > Glycine max. The sequence goes on along the minus strand of NC_038242.2, from coordinate 20,663,645 downwards.
TGGAATTCATGCCTGTACAGTATGCAATCATTGGGGCAAGCATGAATCTTCTGATACTCCATACCCATCAGACACAATATATTTTTCGCTTTATAGTAACTTTTAAGCAACGTGTTGTCCTCTGGAAGCAGATTGTGCACTACCTCAAGCAGTGAGGTGAAACTTTTGTCACTCCACCCATACCTGGCCTTCACATTAACCAGACTTAACACAGCAGACAACAGGGTTAAGGAATTCTTGCACCCTGCATACAAAGGCTTCTTAGAATCACTATGTAATCCTTCATACAGAGGGGCGTATGCTTGCTGGAAAGACTCTTGTCCAAGGTCACAAGTCATGTCCTCTAATCGATCTCCCATTTCTACATCAAACGGTTCAGTTTGGGACCCACTCTGCATGTCTGTGACTTCACCATGCCATATCCACGTCGTGTAATTCTTCTTAATCCCATCACACAATAGATGGTCTCGTATGTCATCCAGTAATTGTCGTCTTCCATTCAAACAGTTGATGAAAGGATAATAATATTTTCCTTCTTCATTCGGTCGACCTCTTTCTGAAGCAAATTGCAAGAACTGTTCGACGCCATCCTCATATTCTGGGCTCATGCGACTTTCATTCATCCAACTTCGATCCATCTAAGCAATTCCATGCATGAAAATCTCACTTTTTTATTTATAGGTGTGGCCCTATCCCATTTAGGAAAATTGTCTTTTATGTTAGCTTCAAACGTCAGGGTTACCATTATTTACAAAAATTTGACTAAATTTTGGTAGCATTTCGCATTGGTCTCCAAGTACACGACATGACATCGGTCAAATGAATTTCCCGATAATCAAGTATGCACTTAGAGAACAATATGAAATGCATTGAACCGAAATTTAATCAAATTAATGAAAATAATAATAACCTTCACGAATGAATCTAACATAAAAATACCAGTCTCCCCAAACTGTCCAAACGGACAATTCAAGACTAAATACAATGACTAATGCAAACTGTCCGCAAGAGTCATTGCATTCAGTCTCAAACGGGAATCTAAGGTTCACTCAACATGAATAACAGTTGTTTATATAACAAATTACACTGATCACATATAAGAGCATACAAAAGGTAAAATTCAATTACAGACAAATATAGACATCAACAGTTGATTATGTAACTAATTTAAAATGTTGGGTTTGAAGGGTGCTTATGCTTTATTATTGTAGTTGGGTATATGTGTGTGTGTGGGTGTGTCTGTGGTTCCTTCAGGTTTGACACTGCACAAACTCTTGTGTCAAGGTTCCTTAACGTTTCTTCTTTTTTCGAGGATGAGGGTGAGAGCCCCGTCGAGTCTGATGAAATAAAAGTCCAAACTTGGAGCAGCCAACACTACAGGAACGAACCTGTGGTTGTTGTTGCTGCTCCGCGGTTGCAAAAGTATTCTAGTTTTGATGACCAGAGTGGGGAGCAGCCTCTGCTTTTGCCCATTCGAAGCTTGAAATCTCGCTTATCTGAAGAAGATATTGATGTTCAATCTCTGAACATGTCAATGAGTTTTAAAAGATTTTCAAGCTATTCGAATAGAAAAGCAGAAGTTGAAGCTGTTGATGTTGATGTTGATGTTGATGTTCAATATCTAAATAGGTCAACAACCTTCAAAAGGTTTTCAAGCAATTCAAATAGAAATGAAGAAGTTGAAGCTGATGTGTGTGTGTGGGTATGTGGGAGTGTGTGTGTGTGTGTGTGTGTCGTTGTGTTTGTGTGTGTGTGGTTATGTATGTGTATGTGTGTGTGGTTGTGTGTGTGTGTGTGTGTGGTTATGTATGTGTATGTGTGTGTGTGTAAATCAAACTCCAATGCAACAGATTAATGGGATGTTGAATGAGGCTCAAAGGAAAAAAGTCACTGAGAGCACATCAAGCCAAACATTTGCAATGGAAGGAAGTGTAGCTGTATCAAATGAGAATAGTCACCTGGAGCAATCTGAGAATATGGAGCAAGATGTAGGTGAAATGGAAAAAGATAAAGGACTGAACAAAGCTTTTGACATGGAGAGGAATGGAGAAGGGGGAAACATAAAGAATGCTAAAGCAACTAATGAGACAAGGGAAATAGAGAGTGACAAAGATCTTGCAGCTCAATCAGCCTTCATTCATGAAGAATTTATTGGAAAACAGAAGGTATCTAAAGAATCTGTTGCTGACCAAGATATTGGACTGATGAGAACCGAATGCAAAGTTGGAGAAAAGAAATTGAAAGAGATAGGGGTGGAAAATCAACAGGCTAATGAAAAAATCAGAGCACCTGAAATGACTGCAGGAGATGCAGAGCATTCAGGAACCCAGACAGAAAAGGAGGGAGACACAGTGACAAAGGCTGATTACAGAGGCACAGAAGCAGCTGGACCTGCTGCAGTACAAGAGACTGTAAATGTCCAGAAAACTGCCCAGTGGTTCCATGTTGGTCAATCCACAGAAAGCAAAGCAAAGAGCTCCCCCAAGAAGAAGAAGAAGCAGAAGAACTAAGAAGGAGCGGAATTCTGTGTTTTTCATTGATTTCCCACTTGCTTTATTACATGGCTATTTATTATGATTCCTTACTAACAAAATTTGTCTCTTTGTGATTACAGGAATATTACAAAATGCCCAAAGGAAATGCCATATGATGAGACTGTTAATGAATTAGAATAAATTTGAATGAATCTGATTGATAAGAAGGAGCCCAAGTATTTGACTGCATGAAATGGGAATAAGTCCTTCAATACATAACGACATTCACAGAAACAGACTTACACTTATAAAACAGGAACAGAAACAGTGCAGGTACTTGGAGGGGTGGTGGGTGGGCTTCCTCCTTTCCCAAATGTTACTCACAGTTCTCTGTCTTTCACCTCTCCACTCTTCTCCCTTTATCCCATTCCCATTACTCAAATCTGTTTCCTGGCCCTAGATGCCATGTGGACAGGTGCTGCAAGTGGCCAGCTCCAAGGTGTATCATGCTTTGTAATTTGACAACTGAGGATGCTCTTAACTGCAACTGTAATAACTAATGAAGGGGGTCTGGGGATTAAAGAAATATCTAAATTCAATGTAGCTTTGCTGGGCAAATGGATATGGGCCTTAGCTTCTGGTCAGCAGTATTTATGGGCTAGAATCATTAACTCTAAATATGGAGGTTGGACAGAGTTCCAGTTTGGACGAGAGAAAAGGGGATTTTCCTACTGGTGGAGGGACTTGAGGAAGCTTTATCATCAGAAATGTGGCTATCCAAGAAATGTGGCTATGTCTTCACTTGGAGGCTCCTCAAGGACAGGCTCCCTACTAAGGGTAATCTCTTAAGAAGAAATGTGGCTATCCAAGAGGCTGTTTGTCCTCTATGTGGTCAAGTTTATATTATCTTAATAATATATTATATTTTCTGCCTTAAAAAAACTCTACAAGCAAAATATCCTACTTTGTATTTAATAAGCAATCAACAGACCTTTCTATTTCTATTTTTTACACGTTTAAAACTCAAACATATAAAATATAAAATATATAACAAACTAACATAGATAAAGACAAAAAAAGGAAATATAAACTCACCTCACCTTTTCACTAGAAGGAACAGATTGTACGAAGGATAGAGGTTGAGATATTCCAGTGGTTGTAACCTATGAACAAAGAAGCTATCAGTAAAGCAATAAATAATTATACCCATTTGAATTCAGTTTAATTTTTTATGACAATATTGAATGTAGCTGCAAGTAAAAATGTTATTATGATCACAAATAAATATCAATCAAATTTGGTAACTAACTTAAGCAATTTGGTCTTCAAGTTGGTGTGTATCAGGCAACCAAATTGACTGGTTCAGAACTTTATTTTTCAATATTAAGGATAAATTTACCTAAATATTAATTTCTCAAACTAAATTGAAAATTTTAAAAGTTAATGATTAAATTCATTTTTGTAATATGAAAAGGATTTAAATTGATTAATAGAACTAGTATGAAAGCCACCAAATTGATGCAGTGCAGTTTCTAGAACAACACAACAATCTTATAACCTTGACAAATTTTTGCAGCTTCCTTCACAAGTAAAGACAGGTCAAACATCACCATGGATGCTTTGCATTGTGACTCAACTTGAGGAAACCAACCAAATGATGAAAATGGTTCCGGTTTTGATTACTACATGCATTCCAAGCTCATTGACTGATAGCTGTCAATTCAACCTTGAGAGGAACTATTCTGATGACTGCCCTATTATCCTCAAATCCAAGATCATTGACTGGGGCCCTAAGCCTTTTAAGGTCTTTGATGTCTGGTTAAAGATGAAGGACTACCAGCAAGTGGTGAAGGATTGCTAGTCTGCTTATCAGCCCATGGGGTGGGGGGGGGGGGGGGGGGGGGCTTTGCCTTAAAAAACAAGCTTAAGAACCTTAAACACAGGTTGAAAAGGTGGAGTAAGGAGAATTCAGCAGATATATATACTCAAATAAAGCACCTCCAACAGAATATGAATGAGGTATGGGCTAGAATCATTAACTCCAAATATGGAGGATGGAAACAGATATTTTAATGCAGAAATGCAGAAATTTCCAAGGTTGTATCAGATATCTAGACAGCAACACAACCTCATCCAGCAAGTGGGAAGTTTTTCTGATACATCCTGGGAATGGAATCTGACCTGCAGAAATTTCCAACCCTGTTTCATGGTCCTTTCTGGATTATATGATGGACAGAATGGGATTTTGCCCCATATGGAGAAAATGGATCAATGCATGTAATCAATCAGCTACTATATCCATTCTAATAAATGGCATCCCCTCAAAGGAATTTGCTCCCACTAGAGGTTTGAGGCAAGGGGACCCCTTAGCCCCTTTTCTTTTTAATATTGTGGCAGAAGGCTTGACTGGTATGATGAGGACAGCTTTAACCAAAGGTTTTTACAGAAGTTATCTAGTAGGAAAGCAGAAGGTGCCAGTAAACATTCTGCAATATGCAGATGATACTGTCTTTGTGGGAGAAGCCTTATGGGATAATGTAATTGTGATGAAGGCCATGCTTAGGGGATTTGAAATGGTATCTGGGTTGAAGATTAATTTTTCCAAAAGTAGTGTGGGGATATTTGGAGTTGATATCAACTGGGTTCATGATGCAGCTCATTTTCTCAAATATAGGCAGATGGAGACTCCTTTTCAGTATTTGGGGATTCCTATAGGGGCTAAGCCTTCTAGCTGCTTGGTGTGGGAACCATTGATTAAAAAATTTGAAGCAAAGCTGTCTAAGTGGAACCAGAAACTTCTATCAATGGCAGGGAAGGTCACATTGATAAATTCAATTCTAACTGCTCTACCAATATATCTCCTATCTTTTTTTAAAATTCCTCTAAAAGTAGCTCAGAAAGTGAACTCCTTACAAAGGAATTTTCTGTGGGGGGGCTCTCAAGATCTCAAGAAAATTGCGTGGGTGAAGTGGGAGGGCATCTGCCTCCCTAAGGAGTTGGGGGGTCTTGGGATTAAGGATATTACTAGTTTTAATGCAGCTTTGCTGGGAAGATGGTTATGGGCTTTATCCTCTAATCAAAACCAGCTATGGGTTCGAATTCTAACTTCAAAATATGGTGGCTGGGCAGACCTTAATAATGGTAGAGATAGACCTTCGCATTCTCAATGGTGGAGGGATCTTCAAAAACTAATTAAGCAGCCTAAATTCAGCCCTATTCATCATCACTTGGTATGGAAGGTAGGGGATGGGAGCATAATCAAATTCTGGAAGGATAAATGGCTGGGGGCTGATTCTAACCTTGAACAGCAGTATAACCAGTTGTTTCTCATAAGTGGGCAGCAGAACAACACTATCTCCAACATGGGTAACATATGTAGCCTGATTTTTTTATAACTATTAGTCTATCTAAAACTATAACTATCTTGTATCTTTAGTACCTCTAGTACTTTTATCTATAAAATATACTTTTGCTGTTTAAAAAAAAATAAAAATACAAACATTACACTAACAATTGTTCAGCTTGCCAAAATTTATATAAAAAAAGAATATAATCCTCATACAAATACAATCATGCAAGCATATTTGAAAACTTAAAAATATGAATAACTCAAGTTAAAGCCAATTCATTTTTTACAACTGTGAACAAATTAACTAAGGTACAGTAGGCAAATTTGTTTTCACTAATATTAGTAGGTCATCACCACTGCAGTAGAATTTAAGTTAAACTTAGATAAGTACCATATGAAGAGGCCAGCTACCTTGTGACAGCCAACAAGTCAGAACTGAACAAATTTTTGCATGTATAATTGAACAAATTTGTTATCAAACTTTTGTGTGTGTGTTTGTATGATGAGTGTGTGTGTGTGTGTCATCAGTGTGTGTGTCATCAGTGTGTGTCTGTGTGTTTCTATCATACGTGTGTGTGTGTGTGTGTGTGTGTTTCATGACCAATTTTTCTTACTGGCAATTCAGTGGCAGTGTATTGCTTAGGCTTCCGTCAAAATGAAAGGAAAATCAATGAGTCTGACAGAACAACTTCAGTCTTCACTCTTCACTAGTTGAACACAAATAAAAAAAAATTAAACTACTTCCAGGATAAATAAAAGGTTCAGAAGCAGCAGACCTAGATTGTCTAAGCTATTTTATAATGGGCAGGTATAGTTACAATGATGATGAAATGAACTATAGAAAAAAAAAGTATAAAAACAGAAGAATAAAAAAAGAATTAAGGGCAGAACTCAAAAGCTTTTAGCCATGCTGGTTGGAATTTAATCAATGAATCAATCATGTCACTGAAATTTGGAACATAAATGAACTTCTCCCTTACTATCATTCTCTTTCTCTATTTTTTCTCTCTCTCTAGCTGCCTTGTTATGTTATATATCTATCTGCATATACAAATGATACTCTCTTTTTACTTCATGGTGAATAATTAACCTACCTAGGTCTAGAATGAGGGACTGAAAGTTCCAAGAGAAGAGTTTGAATCCAGAGAATATCAGCTATGGCAACAACTAAACTTCTATATTTTACTACAGAGGCCACTTCTATATCAGTTGTGGCTTTGTATCTATTGATATTGCCATCAGAATTAATAATGATCAAGCAAAAAACAGAAAAGATGTTATTTCATATACATTGACCTAAAGATTGATCTACTAACCCATGTGCTTAAGGACCATATACACTACATTGGTTAAAAGCAAATGTTGCATAGTGGTTAAAACTTGCTTGTTGTAGCCTAAACCAGTTTAGCATCTTGTTCTCAAATTACTGGTTTCATAACTATGCTACTGGCTTGTGTAGCATAGTGGTTAAAACTTGCTTCTTATAGCCTAAACCAATTTAAGCATCCTATTTTCAAATTACTGGTTTCAATTTTCTACACAAGCTACATACAAAAATTCTTAGGATCACTTCACAAACAAAAATATGCATAAAAAGCAATCATTGGAACTATCTTAACTTTTAGACCAAAATACTGACATTGTGTTGGATTAAAAGAACGGGCTGATAAAAGAATCCTAACTAAACTGGGAAAGAAGAGCATAAGAAAACAAATGAAATTGCACTCAAACCAAATAATGATAAAGTTATCATTCAAAAATGCGCACAAAGGGAGAGAGGGGTAAGGAAGTGAGATTCTGGTAAGACAATCTGCCTCTACACCAAAGCAAACCAAGTAGGCAAGTATCATAATTTACATATCAATACCATAGAACTAACATAATAGTCTCCAGTAAAAATGTTTAACCATTTAGGGTACAATGGTCTGTGAAAGAGATAGAACGACCAATATTAATATAAACTCCAATAATAGGCGTGAACTCTTAAATTTTATAAGTCCATGCAGCACTTAAATATGAGGGACTGAATTAATAATCATCAAGCAAAAAAGAAAAAAGAAATGAGAAAAAAGACAGCGTGAGGGAGAACAATACAAAAAAGGCAACTAATTCATCAAGTGGAATCAAATAAAACAACATGGTGCAAGGAAGTTGCCCTGAAGCACAAGCATAATGCATGTGCTACCCTGCTAGATCCTTTGTCTGCAGCACCACATATGGATTCATTTTGTCGTGGATGTATTCTTCAATTACTGGTTGCTAAGATTAACAAAATCAGTGATACAGAAGTGGAATCTAGCCCTATGAAGCCAGAAAGATCACGAAAATCAAATTTCAGTGAAGGAAGCAGCAGCTTCAAGAGCTTGTCGGCCATGGGCTCATTTTGAAGGATTGTCGGCCGCAATTCAGGGAAAATTACAAATGAAAAGCAATGATAACAAGAAGCATGACATGAGGACATTTAGTCAATGACTTTGCAATTTCTTTAGGATGTTTGATCAAGGACTCTATGGAAACAGAAGATTTTCTCATTGGTGTCAAAGTAGTAAGACAATGTATGTTCAAGTTTGTTTTCAATCGTGTGATCCATACCCAAAATATGAAACACTAAGTTGGATCATCATTTGTGAGAAAGTGTGGAATGCAAATATGAAACACAATAGCAAGTACAAACAAAACACTAAGAGACATGGGAAGATTTTATGAGTTTCCAATGCCGAGCTAAGTTACCAAAATTTTCAACAAATGATAATTTTGATGTCTCCATTCAGCATAAGGGTATTGGCATAATATAAGAGGCATGGGAAGTTCAGGCAGCAGCTTCCCTTCACATTCCAAAAGTCTACGAGCCTTACATCACTGAACAAAGAGTTGTACAACAGTTGAAAGCTAGGAACAAAGATAACTATTGTGACTATGCTTTGATGGGGGGTGTACTAATTTTGTTCATAGTTTTACTTACACTCACAGATCTACGAACAGTAGCTAATGAACTAGCTAGACTAGATTTGTTGTCAAGGAATACAAGTCCCGTCCTTGGTTTTGGATGATGTTTTTGCCTTTACAAAAGAAATCATTTATTCATTATGATCCAAATATACTTTTTTCAAGTGAACCAATTATGGATTTTACACAGATTATGAACAGAAAAGGAATAAGATAATATTCTCTAATGTGGACTTGGCTGAGAAATTTGGAGAAGAATTTCTCTACTAATTTTTATCAATGGTCTACCAATCTTAGGGAGGGGTTTTTGTATCAATAGGGGACCAAAATAGGGTAAGAATGAGCTTTTAAAATCATGATAGGGCCCGACAGTGGTTCCTATCTAGACTAAATGTAGTCTGATTTGGAACCTAAAATAAACCTAAAATACAGAGTGCAATTCTCAGCCCTGAATTTTCAGTTTTTCAACATACCTATAACCATGATTCCACTTAAACTGTTACAAGAACACAATAAGGGTAAGGGAAACTTCACTAAGGAGAAGAAGCACAGAGTTGTCATGATGCTTGAGTTAAATATGAGATACCCTAGCCATGTTTAGTTCACTAAGTGTGCGATACATGAATGCAATCAAATATTTATACAGGATTAGACCAAACATACCTACGTGAGGTGGCGAAGGAGAAGAAGCACAGACTTCTGACGATGCTCGAGTGCGACGAACACGATGTTTGACCTTAGACAAAACGATGGTCAGATGGAGAACAAAGACAGCAAGAAAGCTTAGATGGAGAAGAAGACAGAGAGAAGGAGAAGACAGTGCGAAGGAGACGAAACATACCTAGGTATGGTGGCGAAGGAGAAGAAGCAGAGACTTGTGACGATGCTCGAGTGCGACGAAGACGATGCTCGAGTGCCACGAACACGATGCTCAGATGCAGACAGAGACCTTGAAGGTAGACGGAGATTAGAAGAAGAAGAGAGCGCGAAAGCTTAGATGGAGAAGAAGACAGAGCGCGAGCTTCTTAGGGCTCACCATATTTTTTAAAATATAAGTTCAACATCGGTTTTTAAAAAAAAAACTGATATTAACAAAATGATGTTAAGGTTAACATCAGTTTTCTGGAAAAAAAAAAACCGATGTTAACATATCAAACGTTAACATCGGTTTTCTAAAAACCTGATGTTAACTAATAAATGTTAACATCGGTTATTAAAAAACCGATGTTAACTAATAAATGTTAACATCGGTTCTCCAATAACCGATGTTAATGAACTTCGTTAACATCGGTTTTTCATAAAACCGATGTTAACGTATATACGGTATTTACAATTATGCCACCGCGCATATGTTAACATCAGTTCTTTTAACAACCGATGTTAACACACCGATGTTGAATCCGCTTTTTGTAGTAGTGATATTTTAATTCTCTTTTAATCCTTGTAATTTTAAAAATAATTTTTTTAATTCTTATAATTTTATGATTCTTACTTTTTTGTCCCTATACTTTTCAAATGGGACTAAAAAAAATAAAATATAAACTAGAACTAAAAATAACATTTTTAAATTACATGGACTAAAAAAGATAAAAATCATAAAATTATAAAAATGAAATGAGAAATTTAACCTAACTAATATAAATAAACATAGCTTCATTCAGTGGAAGGGCTGGGTATATATGTCTAGCCATTTTGCTGTTGTACAAATAAGTCGATTATCACTATGAAAGCCACATCCTCTCACCTTAGGTGAGTATATATATATATATATATATATATATATATATATATAGTTAGTTAGTTAGTTGTTGACTGAGATTTTCATCTCGCGTGTTACGTTATGAAAAAATTGATATTCCGTTTTTAATTAAGAAAAAGTACTTTTTTTCATTTTATTTTAGTATAAAAGAAAATTTTCTATATGCCTTTTATGATCTAATTAAAAGTAAGGTCATTTTCTTAATATAAAATTTAAAATAATTACAGTTAAATTAGTAATTTTAAATTTAATTATAAACTTTAACTATTTGAAACTCTTATAAATACTTTCCAAAAAAATTAAATTTTAACGATTTTACAAATAGCTCTCGAAACTAAAAATAATTTATATTAAATAATTAAGTTGAATTTACTAATTTTAACTATTTAAATTGTTTGTACATACTTTCATGAAGTTAGAAATATTACAGGTTAAATAAATAATTTTAAATTTACTTATATTAATTATTTATAATGAAATATATGCTTTAATGAAATTTAAAATTTTAAAAATGGTATGAATGTTTTCTTGAAATTGATAATAATTAAGATTAAATAATTATATACAAATTATTGATTTGAATTATCGAAAAATTATTATAAATAATTTCTTAAAATTTTAAACTTTTAAAAATATTATAAATACTTTTTTAAACTAAGAATAGTTGCGTGCAAATTAGTAATTTTAAATTAAGTAATTTTAATTATTTGAAAATTGTTATTAACATTTAAAAATATTATAAATGTATAATTGAAATTGATAATATTTAAATTAAATAATTAAACTTATATTTACTAACTTTCATTTTAAAAATTATTAAAAATGATTTTCTTAAAAATCATTTTATTAGATGATGAACCTTATATCTAATCAAATTTGATAAAAATTAATGTGAATATAATATTGTACTAACTTTTAATTGTTAAGTATATGTTATTAAATTTACATTTTCATTCATTCGCTTAATTTTGTTTTCAGTGTATGAGTTATTTTTAATAAAAATAATTTTACTATCATTTTTATTTGGCTTTTGTTATGTAGATTTATTTGTTTATACAAGCTTTTTTTACTTTAGGAGAACAACATTGTCAAATTAATTTTATAGCCATATTGAAAATTACAATTACATTTAATTATCTTCTTATTTTTTATCTTTTAAAGCTATTTTATTATTTTCATTAATAAATAAGTTGTATATGTGGACATTTGAATTGATTTTAATTTTTTGAATAATGCAAAAATTAATAAAACTGTTAATATTATTTTTTATATAATAAAAAAAATTATCCTCCATATTTACTCTTGCATCACATGGGTATTATCTAATTAATATATATATATATATATATATATATATATATATATATATATATATATATATATATATATATATAAACAAATTAAAGTTGAAAGCCATCATAAGTTGAAAGTAATCTTAGACCAAATAAAACGCCTGAAATCTCTACAAGAGTAATTTGGACAGCTGATTTATATCTAAATTTAATCAACCTAGAAAACACATTCAGATTTCATTTGAATTAATGTTGATATAAAATAGAGGTTTAATTATTCAATTATTCTCTATAGTTTCACGATTAATATTTTTTAGTCCCTAAAGTGGGTTTTTTATTCTCATTTAGTTACTGAAAGTGGTTTTTTAGTCCTTATGACTTGCATTTTAATTTTCTTTTAGTCTCTCTAGTTTGAAAGTGATCTTTTTAATTCTTATCCTTTATATTTTAATTTATTTAGTCTTTACCATCAAAATATGAGTAATATTATCAATTACAAATAACTACAAAAATATTAGCAAATAATTCGTAACTAATTTATCGCAAGATAATTTGTAATAAAAAAATAATTGATAATTTATAATTAATTTGTAACTAATTATTTTTATATTTTTTATAGTAAGGACTAAAAGGTAATTAAAATATAAATTATAGGAACTAAAAATATCATTTTTAAACTATATCAACTAAAAAAGAATTAAAATAAAAACTAGAAGGACTAAAAAGATCACTTTTAAACTATAAAGACTAAAAAAGAATTAAAATGTGAACTATACCTAAAATAGATTTGATGCTAATGTGGATAAGGACATTTATTCTCAAAAAATAAAAGCAAGGACATTTATAATGCATGAAAACTACAAAATTTAAAATAGATGCACAACACGGCACAACAGGAAATTGATATTCGATAATTAAGGTGAGGAACAATTACGAATATATAAGGCAATATTATAAGTGCTCTATTTTCAGCCTAAAATGATTTTATTGTTTTAATATTTTTCAACAACTATCAATCTATCACTATTATAAATTAATTAAATAAATTGTTAAATCAATCAATTAATATTTTCAATTTTAATCATTAATAAATATTTACTATAATAATTTGAATTAATCAAGTATTTTCATCATTTTATATAACTTCTTTAATTTAAATATAAAAAATATCCACACGTACACTATATAAGTTCTCGTGTACTTTTTGTTTCTTCACATTAATTTATTTAGTTTACAGTTTAATTGTTTTCATTTTGCTTAGTTCATATATTTTTATTCTATTTAAAAAAAACTGGCTTTCCTTTTGTGTATTTTTTTGTTTCAGATTATTTTTTTTACAATTGAAAAATTTAAGCAACACACTTTTTTTTAACACATTCTGTATTATTCGTTGAACTTATTGAAAATCAAATTTTCTATAGGTCTCACTTTTTATTTATTATTTTGTCTCTTTAATTTTATAATTTTCAATAAATTTTAATTAATAATACATTGGGTGTTAAAAAAGTGTGTTATAGAGTGTGTTGTTAACCCCCCTAACAATTTAATTATTTTGATTTTGCTTAGTTCATTTTTCTTTCTAGAAGTATTCTAAATCTTTGGGTTTCCTCAAATGGTTTTTTTTCCTGATTTTTCTATTCATTAATGATCAATTGAGGTTTTTTTTTACCAACAGATCAAACTTAGTTGGTTGAGTAGGATATTTGAGTGTTATAAACCTTCCGATACCATGTTTAATTTCGATCTACAAATAAAAAAAAAAATAAGATTTCTTTTTTGTCAAAACTAAGTTTTCTTTTTGTAAGTTTTATTATTTTATTTTCTTTATTTTCCTCTTGAATTTTTAAGTTTTATTATTTTATTTTTCATTTTTTAAATAATTGAGTAATTTTATATTAATACTTGACATATGTGACATTTTCTTGATAATATTATTTGAGATATGATATACATATACAATAATTGATATACCATGTCTTTCACTTTCCAATGAGATATTAAAACATTTATTCCAATTTTGTTTGTAAAAAATAACATTGTCTTGAAAGACTTAATAATGCTTATATATATTGTTAATTCAAAAGACATTTGTGTGTTTAGATGAATTAGGATCCCTAATTATTTTGATTAGATGCAAATAAATTCAATAGTTAAAAGTTGGGTCTTATGCGTGCAATATTAGACTATGCTTTGTGATCATGCGTCTAAAGTTTGGACAAAAGCATGAGTAAGTCATGATTTGATACAACATTAAAGATGACATGTAAGACTTCATTTAATACTATGTATTTGAGATTCATTTTGTAAAAACTGTCTCACAAGACATTCTCTTAGGATATGTCGAATCCTATGAAGATCAAATTTTAAAAGTTGTCAAACAACATCAAAAGACACACTTTACCGTGATAGACTTGCTTTGTCTCAAAATAAGTGGTTTTTTGTTGTAGTGCTCTACACGAAAGCAAACAATAGTGGTTTTCGAGCATGAAGAAGGACGCACATTTAATGAAATCATTAAATGTTCCAACGATCAAAAACTTCAGATGTGAGATCAAGTGAAAAACTTATCCATTTAGAGACAACAAACACTTGAAGATGAAGGGCCTATAAATAGTAGAAGCTTTAAAGAAATGGTTTACAAACCCATGCACTATTATTCAAATTCTTTGTCTAAAAAGCTCTCTATATATTATTGTAAAGTTATAAAAAGTTTCAAAACACCTTGAGAATACATTTAGAGAAAAGACTAAGTGCTTAGATTTCATATTCATCTGTAAGACGATTAAGATTTAGTTAGTGAGCAAATCAAACAACAAATCTTTTGATTTATATAGAGCCAATAGTGACTTGGTAGAGCAAAGAATATTGGGCTTGTTGAAGCTTGGTGATAAGCTTCATTGTAAGAGACAAAATTGGTACTGAAAAATAGCTGTAATTTTGTGAAGTTAGTGGAATTTGGTGTTAACCAAGAACTGGATGTAATCCCAATGATAGAAATGAATCAGTATAAATCTTTGTGTCTTATGTTTATTCTATTTATCTTATGCTTTAAACTTACTTAGGTTTTGAATTTGATTTTGGTTGGAAAACATATTCTATTTTGCAAAATAAATTTCTATGGTCTGAACTTGTTGTGAAAATTTGTTGTGAGCTTTGAAAACTTATACTTCAAACGGTAACTTTGTTTTTCCCAAAAAAAGGTTTTAAAATTTATAAAATCACAATCCAATCCTCTTCTTATGATATTTGTCTTTATAGATTGGTATCAAAGTTCAACCTCTAAGGATTGAGCCCCTAATAGTGTCTAGAGGAAAAGATCTAGATGACAAATAACAATAACACCAGTCAATTTATTGTTGAAGAAGCTTCTCTCACAAGGCTGCTAGGCTTTACAGGAGAGGACTATTCTTATTAGAAGGACAAAATGGAGATGCACACCAAGTCCACTTAGTATAGACTTTGGTTGATCGTCACAAATAGAGATATACCCATTCCTAGACCAAAAGCAGAATTAACAAATGTTGATCTCGCTATAATGGAGCTAAACACAAAAGCTAGCTATACTTTGACATGTATTTTGTCCAGGAATGAGTATAGAAATATCTATAGACTAAAGACATCCAAAGAAATTTGAGACTCATTAAGCATCAACTATGAAGGGATAAAGGATGTTCAACTAAAGAAAGTTGACATTCTAATAAGGCACTATGAGAGCTTTTTCTTAAAATAAGGAGAATTTGTGGATGACATGTTTGGAAGACTTCAAGTGCTTCTAAACAAACTTGAAGCTTGGGGGCATATATTCTCCAAAGCTCAGATAAATCTAAAAACTCTAGATAGCTTTCTCAATGTGTTGGAACCAAAAACAACAACCATCCAAGAAGCCAGAAATATAAAAACTCTTGCATGGGATGAACTTTTCCTGAGAGTTCATGAAGTCAATCTTCAAAACAGAGATCATCTGCCAAACAAAGATTATGCTGCCCTCAAGTCTAGAGAGACCAACTCTATAAGAGAAGAAAAAATGTGTTCCTCCAAAGCAAATGCTGAAAAAGTGAAAATAGTTGAGTTTGATGTGTTGGACAACAACTTTGGAGGATCCACAGATAATAAGATGACTCTTATGTCCAAAAAGTTCAAGAAAATGTTGAAAAAGAAATGAAAGTTTCAACACTTGTCCAGAAGGACAAATAACAAATTTAAGAAGAAATATAAGGAAGAGAACAATGAGATAATCTACTTCAAATGCAGAAAGTCTGTACACATGAATGTTGAGTATCCCCAACTGAAGAAAAAGAGATATTTTGGTGACAAGTAGAAGAAAAGTTTGATGGTCATGTGGAATGGCTCAAACAATGAGAAGAGTAGCAGTTCGAACAATGAAAAAGCTAACATGTGTTTGATAGCTAACATAGACGAGAAAGTTGAAGTAAAAACTTATTTTGAATCTAAAACCTTTTCTACTACTTCATTGGATGAAGAAGAAATGTCTTATGATGTTCTTCTTAAAAATTGTCATATGATTTCTCTTAAATGCAAAAAATATAAAGAAAAATATAAAAACATCTATTTGTGAAAACATTGAATTAAAGAAATCAAATGAAGTTATGGAAAAGAAGATCCAGACTCTGGGAGAGAGTCTGAATCAGACTAGTAAGATAGACAAACCATCTATAGTTGAAAAAACTAAGAGAAGAGATAGCTTGTCTTATAAAAGACTTTGGAAATTTCAAACACTTTAATATGCTTTTAAAGTTCCACCAACATCCCCATTATAAGTCTTGCTTGGGCTTAGAAAAATAGGTATCTTCCTCCAAGTCACATTTTGATCCAGACAAGTGATACTTTTTGTGGTAAGTCTGAATATTCCAAGTTTAGATGCCTCTATAAGAAGAAACAATTGTCTAAGGGTACTAGTGTTGTTGGACCCAAAATGATTTGGGTACCAAAATTTCATATTGTTCCTATTACAGATATCCTTGGTAGGAAAAGGCCATGGTTTAAGTTGGTACCTGAGCAGTAGTTGCTCACGACACATGATGGGGGAAAGGTCTATGTTCCTTGACCTAAAGCCACTTGAAAGAGAGGAAGTTGCCTTTGGAGGCATAGGAAATGGAAAAATCACTAGTATAGGTAAAATTGGTATTCCTTCTCTAGCCTCCATAGACAATGTCTTATATGTTGAAGGTCTGAATTATAATTTGCTGAGCATAAGTAAATTTTGGGCATATCAATCTGAAATACATTTCAAAATTGTCTAAAAAGGATTTAGTAAAAGTATTGTCTGAGATTTGTTGGAAAACCCATATTTTTCTATGAAGCTTGTCAACAAAGGAAACAAATCAAAACTTTTTTTCAAATCTAAAGATGTTGTTTCCACTTCCAGACTATTATATTTGTTGCATATGGATCTGTTTGGACCAACTAGAATGTTGAGTCTGGGAGGAAAGAAATATGGCTTTGTCATAGTTGATGACTACACAAGATATACATGGGTATACTTTCTTGCACATAAACATAAGTCTTTTTAAGGTATTTGAAATATTTTGTAAGAGAGTTCAAAATGAAAAAAGGTTTTGTATCTCTTCTATTAGAAGTAACCATGGAACTAAGTTTGAAAATGTTGAGTTCAGATCATTCTATGAAAAGAATGGCACTAAGAACACCTCAACAAAATGAGATAGTTTAAAAGAAAAAAATAGAACTTTGCAAGAAATGGCTAGGACCATGCTTTGTAAAAAATCACTTCCTAATCACTTTTGAACAAAATATTGATTAGACCTTTGATAAAAAAATGACTCCTTATGAACTATGGAAAGGAAGAAGACCCAATATTTCCCACTTTCATCCTTTTGGATGTAAGTGTTTTATCCTTAACACCAAAGATTAACTTGCTAAGTTTGACTCAAAAGTGGATAAAGGAATCTTCCTAGGGTATTCTGATACATCTAAAGGAATTTAGTTGTAGAAGAGTCTATCCATGTTAAATTCAATGATGGACTAACTCTGATATGAGACTATCATATCTTGAGGATGATTTTGCAGATGCAGATTGGTCTATTTGTTGCACCTAAGGAAGATGGAGTCAAAGAGTCTGATGAAATTCTTCCTTAAACTGTAGGATCATTTGATCAATAGCCTCAATCAAAGGACTAAAAGTTTCTTCACTACCTTCTTGAAGATCAGATTATTGGTGATCAGACTAAAGGAGTTAAAACCAAATCATCACTCAAAGATCTTGCATCTTATGCTCTCGTCTCAAAGATAGAACCCAAAACAATAGATGAGGCATTGACAAACAATGATTATATTATTTCTATGGAAGAGGAACTTCATCAATTCACCAGAAATGACGTTTGGACACTTTTTCCCAAACCTGAAAACAAAAGGATCATTGGAATAAGATGGATATTCAGAAACAAACTGGATGAACACGGAAAAGTAGTAAGGAACAAAGCTAGGTTAGTAGCTCAAGGCTATAACCAGCAATAAGGTATAGACTTTACGGGACCTTTGCTCCGGTGGCTAGACTTGAAGCTATAAGAATCATGCTTTCATCATTTGCTGCTCATAAAAACATAATGTTGTTTCAAATGAATTTTAAAAGCGCTTTCTTAAATGGTTTTATTGAAGAGGAAATGTATGTTAAACAACCTTCTGGTTTTGAAGATCATACTCTTCCATACCATGTTTTTAAACTTAAAAAAACTTTGTATGGTAAAAAACAAGAACCTTATGCCTGGTATGACAAACTAAACTCTTTTATTTAGAAAATGGTTTTATGAGAGAAAAGTAGACACCACTCTTTTTAGAAGAAAAATTGGCAAAGATTTCATTATAGTTCAAATCTATGTTGATGATATTATTTTTGGAGTTGCTAATGAATCTTTGTGCAAGGATTTCTCTTATATGATGAAAAGCGAATTTGAAATATGCAAGTATTCCTTTTGGGGCTTTAGATCAAGCAAGACATCAATGGGCATATACATTCATCAATAGAAGTATACCAAAGAACTTTTGAAGAAGTTCAAGATGGAAGGTGCAAAACCTGAGAAAACTACTATGCATGCTTCCAATCCTCTATGCAAAGATGAATTAGGTAAACCAGTAGATCAAATGATTTATACAGGTATGATTGACACACTTTTGTATCTGACTGCTAATAAACCTGATATAATGTATAATATATGTTTGTGTGCTAGATTTCAATCTAATTCTCGAGAGTCACATCTCAAAGATGTGAAGAGGATCTTACGCTATCTAGTGAGGACTACTAACAAAGTTTATTCTATGAGAAAAAATTAAGATTTTAGGTTAGTAGGATACTAGATGCAGACTATGCAAGAGACAGATTTGAACGAAAAAGTACAAGTGGTGAATGCCATTACATCGAACCTTGTCTAATATCTTAAGCAAGCATGAATCAAAACTCCATCATTTTGTCTGCAATAGAAGCTGAGTATGTGTTTGCTACAAGTTTTTGCTTACAATTTCTATGGGTAAAGTATCAGTTAGAAGATTACTCTAGTTTTGAGAACAATATACATGTATATTGTGACAATACTATTGCAATCAATCTTTCTAAAACTCTCATACAACATTCAAAGGTTAAACACATTGAAATAAAATGATTAATCATAATTCCTTAGCGATTAATCCTTCAGTTTTAAGCCAAATCCCTAATCAAATCCTTGCACAATCTTGATTTAACCTAAAACTCAGAGCTTGAACAATGAATCTCTACAATGTAAAAATGTGATTTCATTCCTAAAATCAAATCTTTGCACAATCTCAATGAAGATCTAGGATATGAACTTGTTTCCACATAATCCAAATCAATAAAAGCTAGGTTGATCACTCTTAACATGCATCTAAGCATAAAATTGAAATAGGATAACATAACTAAGAGAATTGATCAAAAAACAAATAGTTACATACTTGAGTTCTGCTTCTCTCACTCAACAACATAAATTTAGCTAATGATCCAAATAGAACCTCAAAGGAAGAATCACAAAGAAAGGAAAAAGAGAAAGAGAGAGAGAGAGAGTTTTCAAGATTCTATTTTTGAGATAAAAAAATGAACTAAAATTTATTTACAAGGATGTTACAAGCTTTTATTAGATAGTTGAGATTGCATTTTTTTCTTCCACAAAGGATTTTCGTTGTAGCGAGAACACATTTCACTATAATGAATTTACAATATTAACAAAGGACTTCTACACTTCATTATGATTATGATCCTTGCTTGCTAAGACAAGAGAATGACTCATTGTAGTGAGACTCTGGTTAACTCAAGGTTGTCACCTTGTAGGTTCGCTATGGCGAGATGTAGCTTCATTTTAGCGAATCTTCACAACTTCCACTTGATCATTGGTCCCCTTTCACTATGGCGAGAGCCCCTTTAGATGTGGCAAGATTAGGTCTACAACTCCTCATTCCTTAAAGCACAAAATCTTCTCTTGTAACATCCAAATTTATCACAAAAACATTAAAAATGTCTTTTTCATTTCTAAAATGATTTTATATAATTTATTTACAAAAACAACAATTATTAATGCAAGTCCTATAGAAAAACTAGGATAATTGCTCACAAAAACAAGGTGTGAAAAATAATTATCAACTACCTCAAGATTTTTTCATAAGCTTCCTTCAAGTCTTCAAAATACCCTCAACAAAATACTCATTGGAAGTGGAGCCCTTAGCTCTATAACTTTATAAAGTGAAGTTCAAAATATGCCAGTTGTACTTGACTTGAAAATTTTTAAATTGTTCTAAAGTATTCATTCTAATGATCAAATATGAGCAACTTCTGAAGATTATGATGTTTTTTTAGGAAGAGCCTATTCTAACATAGGCTCCTTCGAATCAAAAATTCATTATATGAATTTTTAGAATTCTGAAAAGTCTTCATAGCTTCATTATGATGTTCCACATCAAAATCTCTCAAGGACATGTGTCTCAGCTTTCAACCAAATGCATCTTTAAATGTTACCAACTTTATTCTTCTTCTATTATCAATTTATGGAATATGGATGTTGCTTTATGTATCTTCTACTATCATCCTTTGTCTTCTAATGAAACCTCGTTGATTATGATTCATATGGAAGAGATGATGTTGCTTCATGAACCATTATGATGTTGCTAACTCTAGTCTTTTGATGAAATCTCGTTATGTGTGAATCATATGGAATGCATGTTGTTGCTTCACCATTCTAATGCACCAATCTCAGAGTCCTTCAAAGTCTTGACTCTTATTTAACTTCAACATATCATCCTAAAACACTACAAAAAAAGGATTTATCAACCAAAAATTCGGTTGCAAAATCATTAAATTTGGTTGCTAAAACTGTTAGCGACCCAAAAAGCGACTGAATTGCGTGTATCACGAAAACACTCGTCGCTAAGCCCTTAGCAACCGAAAAATCATTCGGTCGCTATTTAGCAACCGACATATTTGGATGCAGATACATAAATTTCAGTCGCTGCGTATTTGGTGGCTATTTTGCTTGGGACCAAATCAGAGATCGAAACATTTGATCACTAATAAAAAATTAAATTTAAAATTTGAAATAGATTAAAATAAAATTAGATCGCTAAGACGGTCTCTGTTGAATAAATAATTTTGTATAAAATTAAAAATAAATACATTTGGTCACTAATTTTATAATAAAAATGAATTGAAAATAAATGTGGTCGCTAATTTGATTTCTATAATAATTAATTTTTTAATATAAATAAATTAAAAATGCAATTTGGTTGTTAATTTAGTGGCTATTAAATATTTAATTTTGATATATAAAATACATTAAAAGTACAATTCAATCGCTATTTAGTAATGAATTTTAAAATAAAATAAATCAATCGCGGATTCGGTTACTGAATGAAATATGTTGTATTTTTTTTTGTTTTTTCATTTATTACATTTTGACCTGCTTAATAATTATCGACTATAAATATAATTTTTAATTAAATTGTATAATCAAAGTTATAAATAAAAGTGGACATTCATAATATGTAAATATATCTAATAACAAAGTTCTAATTTAAAGATTGATAAAGTGCAAATTCAAAGTTTTCAAAGTTTAATAAAATGAAATTTCAAAGTTTAGTGAAGTTTAAATTCATAACTGACATGGCATAATCAATATTAAATAAACAATAACCACGAGTCAATGGCCCTTTGACATGTCATGAGGACAATCAACCTAAGCATCATTAACATGGTGCTCAGTTCCATCCGTTGTGGTAGTCCATGGACTAGGAGCTGGCATGATAGACTGAATATGCAAGTGTTGTAATATACACTACATTTGCTCATTTTGTTGACAAATTTTCTCATTTTGCTCTTGCATTTGTTGTCGCATCTTCTGACTTTGCTGGTCATGATTCTCTATCAGCTGCAACATCTTTTCCTCAAGTGTCCTCTCCTTATCTGCCTTTGCCAAAAACTCAACATTCAATTTAGTAATTGTCTCACACATTTCGTCTATTTGAGCAACTAAACCTTTTGCTCAAAGTACCTAGCCTGTACACGTTCCCTTTGTAATTTGGACCTCCAACAATATTCAAATATATTTCATTATACAAAAGTAACAATGTTAGGGGAATCTTGTGTAGATGTGCCTTCCTCTGCTGAATGTTGTAGGATTTCCTCTCGGTGATGTTGGTATTTCTCCTGCAATATAAAGTGCGATATGAAGATAAATTATTAAATGTGTAGACATATAAGGATTAATATTCAAGAAAATCACCACTAATATAGGAAAAAAAATTGACTTTAATCTACTATAGTAGGCTTCAAAGTTCATACTAGCCAATCACAAACATTTAACACTAGCTAAAGAAAAGCAAACCAAAATATGTAAACAAGTTCAAGTGATATTAACCAAAGGTAAGAGTTCATTTATAATACCAGCCACAATATATCAAATAAAGTGATATAATTTGAAAAAACAATTATAGCAAATTCATGAGACTTAGTTTTCTCCATCTCCTCCCAAGCAGTTGGTGGTCTTGGAAATCCCATTGACTACATAAATTTAAAAAGTTAAAATTGTAAAACATTTAATTAATTTCATTGAATTGAAAATCAATGAAACATATTGATCGAGGCCGTACCCGAATCAAATAAACATGAAAATGCAGTAACTAGGAAGTGATCCTAAGTCGTTTCCCAACAAGCAGTGACAAACCAAATGTTCATAATATACTTGCAGTAACAGTAACAGTAACGATTGGGGGGGTTGTTTGTTTTGTGATTAAAGAGCAAAACAAGTAAACTGGAATACGAAACTACTAATATTAAAAACGGGTTGTTTCCTCTGATTCAGAAGCCATTCTCTTATCCTGGGTTATGGAGAATTCGTCCCTAACAGTCAACCACTTAATCCAACCCTATTTCAATTTACTAAGTGAAAATCAACTTAGGGTTTTCAATACGTGATTAGGCACCACATACACCAGTTAGCCCTTCGTCCATTAAGCATGAACGCAAGTTAGGCTCAGAGGCAATTAATCGAACACGAAGCGTGCACTGATTAATATTCACGAATTTGGGATACTGGTGAAGGGAGAACTGCCAGGAAACCACATTACAAGCGAAACCTCAAAGAGAGTTGGGCTTCGTCCTCAAAAGGAAACAACACCAGAAAATCTAGCCTTCCATGGATTCAAACAGAAAACGCAATTGAAACATGAAGCAGAAACGTAAATGAATGGAAATGTAAATGAACAGAAACGTAAACGAACAGAAATGTAAAATGGAACAGAAACGTAAATGAGAGTAGAAGAAGAAGCAAGAACGAAATTGTAATTAGAAGAAGAAAACGTAAAATTGCATTACGAACTCAGAAGCATCGAACAGAAAAACGAAAACCCTAAAACAAAGCTCTGAATAATGAATAGCATAACAGAATGCCTTGCACGAATCCCAAGGTAGCTATTTAAAAAGAGTCACTCATAGTCACTGGGCCCTATTACAATACTCTGGCCCAAAACGAAATAAACACTGAACAACATAAAATTGCGAAATTTCCTAATTAGATATTAACTAAGGTAAGCGCTGCTTTATTTGCCCTCTTCAAGTCCACAACTAAAATCCGGATTAAGCCCAATGTTTCATTAATTCCTGAAATTAGATTAAAAACATCAAATTAGCTAAATGAGCCCAAATAATAAAACTGCCTAATTAATTGACAATTAAGATCAATCAATAATTAAAATGGTGCAAAAAGGGTTTAGAAAATAGAAGAAAATGATGGCACATCAAAACCCCCCATACTTAGCCTTTTGCACTCCTGGGCAAAATGAAACAAAGAACAAAATCCAAGGATATCAAAGAGAGACAAACAAACACATTCATATATTTCTCAATGAACATCAAGGAATAAAAGGAATGGGTAACATCTAACATAAGGAAATCCAAAAAAATCAAGACATTCATGAAAATCATCCAAGCAACCCAATCATGGCAAAATAGTTAATCAGCTCAAGAATGAAAAGTGATAAAGCCTCACAAGATATACACTCTATCTCTCAAGTGTCTAGGCTACTATTTACCCTCAAAGCACCCATGAAAGCAAACACCACATAGACTTGGCAAGATTCTAAAATTGACAATCAACCCACAAACACAAGCACATGAGGATCAAAAGGTCTTTTAAGGTTGTAATGGGGCCAAGGACAAGGTATGGAGAAATATGGAATAAGTGGCTAAATCCCAAAGGAATAGAGGAGCAAAGGGGAATAAGTGCATATTAAAAATAAAAATAAGAAAATAAAAAGAAGTAAAGATAAAATTTAAACATGAAGAGTAGAACCAAGAGTTTCATCATTCTTGTGCCATTTAAGATCTTATTCACTCAACTTTATTGCTTTTCTTTTTCTTTTTTCGAATTTTTTTTTTTTTACTCTATAGCCTTTGAGAAACAACATTTCATTCAGCATGTCCAACATTTAACCAATATACAATGTACATCAAGTATGGCCCAAAATACATCATGAAGCATAGCCAACAAAACAAGTTGTCCAATGAAACAAAAACCCCCCACACTTATTCCCAAAACAATTCCAAAGCTCCAAAATTCCTTAAGGATATGGTGATATCATGGTTTTTCACTTAAGGCTTGTAGTGAGCTTCAAAACAAGGAAAGGGAAACAAGGCTCAAAAGGGCTATCAAAGGAATTAATTCAAGGTAAGTCCATTTGGCTAGAAGCTTATAAGAACAAAATTGCCTTAATCATTTCCAAATATGCATGTGAATTAGGACGCATCAACAAGAATCAAGCCAAGGCTATTGTGCAAGCAATCAATGGGGCAAAACACACCAAATGATTATGATGATGGATGGCTCAAATTCTCACAAAGGTAAAATCATCACTTTCAAATTGAGCTTTCAAAACTATCATGACATGTAGAGAAGAATCAACGATTTCAAGTCACAAAATGTCAAGAACTTTTATTTTCAAAACAATTACCCATTTCTTGAACATATCCTATAATTCAAAGAAAAACATGCAAATTCGTACGAGCACACAAAATTGACCCAAAATATTAAACTAAAAATCCGATGAAACTAACAACATTAACAAATTAACACAACTAACAAATTAACAAAACTAACAAAACTAGCAAAATCAAAGAACACTCCCCCCCCCATACTTAAACAACACATTGTCCTCAATGTAGCACAATTAAAAGATTAAAAACAATTAAATCATCAAAGAGAATCGGACAAGTGTAATAAAAGCAAAGAAGGAGATAGGAAAAGAAAAAGAAACTCCCTAAGTCATGGTGGAGGAAGAGTAGGGTGGAGTAAGGAAGTCTCTTCCACCACTACGTCCACTAAAGAAGGGTTCGTGAGGAATGGCTTAAGTCGATGTCCGTTGACCTTGAAGCTCTTGTTTGTGGAGTCGCTTTTGATCTCAACTGTACCATAAGGAAAAACATTAGTAACAACAAAAGGACCAATCCACTTAGACCTCAACTTACCACTCATGAGTCCAAGCCTAGAATTATACAATAACATTTTTTGCCCAACCACGAAGTCTTTTTTAACTATCATGCTATCATGGAACTTCTTGGTCTTTTCTTTGTAGAACTTGGCATTCTCGTAGGCTTTTAGGCGGATTTCATCTAACTCACTCAGTTGCAACTTTCTTTCCTCACCAGCTTGGTCCATAGAGAAGTTGCAAGTTTTCACTGCCCAGTATGCTTTGTGCTCAATTTCCACTGGAAGATGACATGCCTTTCCAAAGACAACCCGATAAGGAGACATTCCTATGGGTGCTTTGTAGGCAGTCCGATGTGCTCAGAGAGCATCATCAAGCCTGGTACTCCAATCTTTCCTGCTTGGCTGCACAATCTTCTCTAAAATTCGCTTGATTTCTCGGTTAGAAATTTCTGCCTGTCCATTGGTCTGGGGGTGGTATGGTGTGGATACCCTGTGTACCACCCCGTACTTTTTAAGCAGGGCATGCATTGTCCTGTTGCAAAAATGGGTTCCTTGATCACTAACAATTGCTTTAGGTACTCCAAACTTGCAAAACAGATTAGACCTGACAAAGTCTGCGACAACTTTAGCATCATTAGTTCTAGTGGGCTTGGCTTCCACCCATTTTGAAACATAGTCAACTGCAAGGGGAATGTAAACATAACCAAAAGAGACAGGAAAAGGACCCATGAAATCTATACCCCAGACATCAAACACCTCACAGAATAGCATAGGTTGCTGAGGCATTTGTTGTCGCCATGTAAGTGTATTTCCTGCTCTCTGACACTGCTCACAAGTGCTGCAGATCTTCCACGCATCTTTAAAGATGGTGGGCCAATAAAAACCACAATCAAGCACTTTGCGAGCTGTCCTTTGAACACCCAGATGACCTCCCGGTGCGGAAGAATGACAGAACTGCAGGACTGAGTCAGTCTCATGATCTGGAATGCACCGTCTAATGACCTGATCACTGCACAATTTCCACAAGTAGGGGTCATCCCAAATAAAATGCTTAGCATCACTTTTAATTTTATCTTTTTGGGCCTTAGATGCTAAGGGAGGAAAAACAGAGGCAACTAAATAATTGACAATGTTAGCAAACCAGGGAGTAGAAAGAGAGTCAGAAATACTATACAAAATATACAAATGATCATCCGGGAAATCATCCCGAATAGGTGAATCTGCATCAGAGACACGTTCGATCCGACTCAAATGATCAATAACTAGATTTTGTGCTCCGCTCCTATCACGGATCTCCAAGTCAAACTCTTGGAGCCAGAGCATCCATCGGATCAACCTAGGCTTAGAATCAGCCTTCTTCAACAAGTACTTTAGAGCTGCATGGTCAGTATAAACAATAATGCGAGTACCATGCAAATAAGATCGAAATTTTTCAAGAGCAAAAACTATGGCTAGAAGCTCTTTCTCAGTAGTAGTATAATTTGCTTCGGCAGCATCTAAAGTCCTAGAAGTATAATATATCACCCTGGGCAATTTATCAATTTTCTGAGCAAGGACAGCCCCCAATGCATAATTTGATGCATCACACATAAGCTCAAAAGGGGCTGTCCAATCGGGTGCCTGGATGATGGGGGTGGTAGTCAACGCTCTTTTGAGGCAATCAAAAGCCTCTTTGCATCTGTCATTAAAGTCAAACTCCACCTCCTTTTGCAACAAGTTGGACAGTGGAATGGCTACTTTGCTAAAATCCCTTATAAAGCGCCTGTAGAATCCTGCATGACCAAGAAAAGATCGCACCTCTCGCACACAAGAGGGGTAAGGCAATTGTGAAATAACAGAAATTTTTGCAGGATCTACTTCAATACCCTTATTGGAAATAATGTGGCCTAAAACTATACCTTGCTCAACCATAAAATGACATTTTTCAAAATTTAGAACAAGGTTAGTTTCAATGCATCTATTCAAAACTTTTTCCAAACTATTCAAACAACCATCAAAAGAGGATCCATATACAGTGAAATCATCCATAAACACCTCTATGCAATTTTCTAAAAAATCACTGAAAATACTAATCATGCACCGCTGGAAGGTACCAGGGGCATTGCACAGGCCGAAAGGCATCCTCCTATAAGCAAAAGTGTCGAAGGGGCAGGTGAATGTGGTCTTTTCCTGATCCTCAGGAGCAATAGTAATTTGCATATAACCAGAAAAACCATCAAGGAAACAGTAGTGGGATTTACCTGCCAGGCGTTCAAGCATCTGGTCAATGAATGGCAGGGGAAAATGGTCCTTTTTGGTAACCTGGTTCAGCCTCCTATAGTCAATGCAGACTCTCCAACTGTTCTGCACCCGAGTAGGAATCAGCTCCTCCTTCTCATTTCTGATCACTGTGAGGCCAGTCTTCTTCGGGACTACCTAGATGGGACTCACCCATTGGCTATCGGAGATAGGATAAATGATTCCAGCTTGCAAAAGCTTGGTTATCTCCTTCTTTACTACATCAAGAATCACCGGGTTGAGTCTTCTCTGTGGTTGTCTTACTGGTTTAGCTCCATCCTCTAAATTTATTCGATGCATACATGTGGATGGGCTAATACCAGGAATGTCCGCCAGGGTCCAGCCTATAGCCTTCTTATGCTTCTTGATAACT
Source organism: Glycine max (assembly GCF_000004515.6). Taxonomy (NCBI): domain Eukaryota; kingdom Viridiplantae; phylum Streptophyta; class Magnoliopsida; order Fabales; family Fabaceae; genus Glycine; species Glycine max. The sequence continues at coordinate 20,635,223 of NC_038242.2, read as the reverse complement.
GACAACAACTTCTCCTCTTGCTCATCAGCAAGGGAGGCAGATATAATCACTGGAAAACTCTTGCTATCATCCAAGTAAGCGTATTTTAAATTTGATGGCAGAGGCTTCAATTCTGGTGTGGTCGGCTGGACAGTGGTAGAAGGAGATGGTTTCTCAGCCTTTACCTCATAAAGAAAGTCAGAGGTATGTGTACTTCCTGAAACATGGTTAGTCCTATCTGACTCTATAAAATCAATCTCGAGAGGTAAAACACCACCACCAGACATGCAATCAATATCACTCTCAGATTCACTCTCAGCATCAAATTCAGACATATGATCAAGTACAATTTCAGACTCAATGCATGAAGAGTGAGAGGCATGCAGATTAGAATAAAGATCAGTCATGTATTCATCAACAACATGGTCAATTATTTCAGCACGAAATACAGAAAGATCTTCAGATGGGTATTTCATAGCATCCAGAATATTAAAATGAACAGTTATATCACCAAATTCCATAGACAGTGTGCCTGCATAAACATCTATCTTAGTTCTAGCAGTTTTCATAAAGGGTCTGCCTAGAATGATGGGAACTGATCCTTGAGAAAATCCATCTTCCATATTCAAGATATAAAAATCAACAGGGAAAATCAGTTCACCAACTCTAACTAAGACATCTTCTATGAAACCAACAGGATAGGCAACACTTCTATTAGCTAAATGAATTACCACATCAGTTGACTGCAAGGGACCTAGAGATAGAGAATTAAAAATCGACAGAGGCATAACACTAACAGAGGCTCCTAAATCTAGCATGGCATTGTCAAACTTACTATTCCCTATAATACAAGGTATGCTGAATGTACCTGGATCTTTGCATTTTTTAGGAATTTGAGGAACAGATTTACCAATCAATGCGGAGACATTTCTGCCCATGCTAATTCGTTCACTTCCTTTAAGCTTCCGCTTATTAGTGCACAGCTCCTTCAAGAATTTGGCATATCTTGGAATTTGCTTTATTGCATCCAACAGAGGTATGTTTACCTCTACTTTTCTAAACGTTTCCAAGATCTCTTTCTCTGCCTCTTCCATTTTTTTGTTGGAAACTGCTCTTGGAGGGAATGGAAGAGGGGGAATGTGCTGCTTCTGCAAATCAGAATTACCTGTGGAAGAAGATTCACCTGCACAGAAATTGTTAGGTAAATTTTTGTCATCACCTTTTTCTGGAATAGAGTGAAGTTTGGCAGGTTCATTTGCAGATGAGGAAGGTGCTACGGGTTGAGGTCCTTGACATTGCTTTCCCGACCTCAATGAAATGGCACTGACATTTTTGGGATTTTGGATAGCTTGAGAAGGCAGCTTGTCAGAATTCTGGGACTGTTGTTGATTCAATTGGGTAGCCTATTGTCCCATCTAATTGGTTAAGCTCTGAATGGAGGCTCTGGTCTCTTGCTAAAACTGCATGTTCTGCATAGTCATTTGCCTCACAAGTTCTTCGAGGGAAGGTTGTGGAGGGGCCTAAACTGTTGGTTGTTTCTGGGGTTGTTGCTGTTGTTGGATTGGTGGAGGAATGTATGGTCTGCTTGGGCCAGCAGCATTTTGGAAGGAAGGAGCAGGCTGCTGTTGTTGTTGCTGAGGGCTGGACCATCTGAGGTTAGGGTGATTCCTCCATCCAGGGTTGTATCTGTTGTTGGAAAGGTCATAATTGCTCTGCTGTGGTTGATTTTGCTGCTGAGGTTGAGGAGGTCTATTGTAAATATTTGCAGCATAAGCTTCAAGCTGCTCAATTGCTCCAGGTGGCTGCATGGAAGGGCAAAGGTCTGTATGGTGGTCAGCAGAGGAGCACAAACCACAAACCCTTGCGACAGGTACAGATTTCTGATTCAAGGCCAGCTGGGTTACCAAGTTAACCAATGCATCCAGTTTGCCTTCAAGCTTCTTAGTTTCAGATGATGCAGATGGGTTTGTAGCTACCTCATGCACTCCTCTAATGACTATGGCATCATTTCTGGCGCTAAACTGCTGGGAGTTGGAGGCCATCTTTTCAATTAAATTTCTGGCATCAGCAGGAGTCATGTCTCCAAGGGCTCCACCACTGGCAGCATCTATCATACTTCTCTCCATATTACTGAGTCCTTCATAAAAATATTGGAGAAGAAGCTGTTCTGAAATCTGATGGTGGGGGCAACTGCCACATAGTTTCTTAAATCTCTCCTAGTACTCATACAGGCTCTCTCCACTGAGTTGTCTAATACCTGAGATATCCTTCCTGATGGCTGTGGTCCTGGAAGCAGGGAAAAAATTTTCTAAGAATACTCTCTTAAGGTCATCCCAGCTCGTGATGGACCTTGGAGCAAGGTAATACAGCCAGTCCTTTGCCACTCCCTCTAATGAATGAGGAAAAGCCTTCAGAAATATGTGATCCTCTTGGACATCTGGGGGTTTCATGGTGGAGCAGACAATGTGAAATTCTTTCAAATGTTTGTGCGGGTCTTCACCTGCAAGGCCATGAAACTTTGGAAGCAAATGAATCAGTCCAGTTTTAAGAACATATGGGACATCCTCATCAGGGTATTGGATGCACAAGCTTTCGTAGGTGAAATCAGGTGCAGCCATTTCCCTTAGAGTCCTCTCACGAGGTGGAGGTTGTGCCATGTTCTCAGAATGTGCAAAATCAGAATGCTCGGAATCAGAATGCTCAAAATTATAATGCTCAAGATCAGGATGTTCAAAATCACCAATAACAGAATGCACAGATTCACCAGTTATGGAATGCTCAGAATGATCAAAAGGTATAAAATGATGCCTAACTAATCTATGAAATGTCCTATCTATCTCAGGATCAAAGGGTTGTAAGTCAGATGGATTTCCTCTAGTCATACACTACATTCAGCATGCACACAACTAGTTGCCTTGTCATGTAAATAAAGGTGTAGGTTTGAACTACAGCTACCCTCAAATGATATCCAAATGACTTGAAATTTTGTGAGCAACCCTATAAAATGATGAGAAGATAGCACAAAAAAATTTCAGACAAAAATTCAAAGTCTAACTATGAAAGCTAAAAATGGTAGGTTAAGAAAAATAAGTGAATAAAACTTGAAAAATAAAAAACTTTTGACAGAATCGCTTTTTTTGGACGATGGAGACCTCAGCCGGCCTACGACGGGCTGCCACGACGTAGGAAATTTTTTTCTACCCCAAATGCATATATAATAATTGCGATTCTGATAACCGGAGCAAAAGTTATGGCCGTTTGAAGTTTTGACAAACACAAAATTTGCTAGTTTTTTGGAACTTTCAAATCTAACCAAACTAAAGGCTCTAGCTATTTTTCTCACAAAATATGGATTAAAATAAGTTACCACAAAAAAATTCAGCCAAAAATAACAACCCTAGCTACTAAAACAAAAAATCTCAAATAATTCAGCATGGGTGGTCGCTAAAATCCGTCTCTAATTGATTTCTACTACTACTCTGTTTTTGCCGCAAGCACAATCTTCACAGCAAAACACCCAAGACTGAAACAGGGGAAACGCTTAATGGAAAAACTGAAACAGAACACACATTAAACAAAATACCAGGACACTAAACAACACTAACACACATACTAACAATACTAACAATTAAACATAAAACACGAAAGGATTAAACACACAACACTAGCTAGCTATTATGAACCTTTGGACACTGCTCCCCGGCAATGGCGCCAAATTTGATCGAGACCGTACCCGAATCAAATAAACATGAAAATGCAGTAACTAGGAAGTGATCCTAGGTCGTTTCCCAACGAGCAGTGACAAACCAAATGTTCATAATATACTTGCAGTAACAGTAACAGTAACGATTGGGGGGGTTGTTTGTTTTGTGATTAAAGAGCAAAACAAGTAAACTGGAATACGAAACTACTAATATTAAAAACGGGTTGTTTCCTCTGATTCAGAAGCCATTCTCTTATCCTGGGTTATGGAGAATTCGTCCCTAACAGTCAACCACTTAATCCAACCTTATTTCAATTTACTAAGCGAAAATCAACTTAGGGTTTTCAATACGTGATTAGGCACCACATACACCAGTTAGCCCTTCGTCCATTAAGCATGAACGCAAGTTAGGCTCAGAGGCAATTAATCGAACACGAAGCGTGCACTGATTAATATTCACGAATTTGGGATACTGGTGAAGGGAGAACTGCCAGGAAACCACATTACAAGCGAAACCTCAAAGAGAGTTGGGCTTCGTCCTCAAAAGGAAACAACACCAGAAAATCTAGCCTTCCATGGATTCAAACAGAAAACGCAATTGAAACATGAAGCAGAAACGTAAATGAATGGAAATGTAAATGAACAGAAACGTAAACGAACAGAAATGTAAAATGGAACAGAAATGTAAATGAGAGTAGAAGAAGAAGCAAGAACGAAATTGTAATTAGAAGCAGAAAACGTAAAATTGCATTACGAACTCAGAAGCATCAAAACAGAAAAACGAAAACCCTAAAACAAAGCTCTGAATAATGAATAGCATAACAGAATGCCTTGCACAAATCCCAAGGCAGCTATTTAAAAAGAGTCACTTAAAGTCACTGGGCCCTATTACAATACTCTGGCCCAAAACGAAATAAACACTGAACAACATAAAATTGCGAAATTTCCTAATTAGATATTAACTAAGGTAAGCGCTGCTTTATTTGCCCTCTTCAAGTCCACAACTAAAATCCGGATTAAGCCCAATGTTTCATTAATTCCTGAAATTAGATTAAAAACATCAAATTAGCTAAATGAGCCCAAATAATAAAACTGCCTAATTAATTGACAATTAAGACCAATCAATAATTAAAATGGTGAAAAAAGGGTTTAGAAAATAGAAGAAAATGATGGCACATCACATATATATATATATATATATATATATATATATATATATATATATATATATATATATATATATATATATATATATATATATATATATATACACCAGCTTTTCAAAGTTAGCCGTAGTAGATATGGAACCACCACAATATGTTGAGGCTCCTCTATCAATAGTTTGATTCGCCTTGGCAGTGGAACTCTTGTTTAGGAAATCTATAGAACCCCAATGTTGGTCCAAGGCTGCTCGAACATTGGTTGGTATCCAAGTTCCTTTATCCTGACCATTCCTTATCTTGTTCATTGCATTTTTCAAAATGCATGATCCTTTTGTCTCAAAAATAACTCTAATGGCTCGCTCTTCTACTGGGTACCACTTATACTCTTTCTGCATAAAATAGGAATCAAGAACTAAATTAGAAATGATACAAGAAACAATCTATTTTAAATTAAACCACAATTCAAATTACCTTAAACTCTCCAAATCATCTATTGCAAAGGTCAACTGATACCTTCAACCAACTTGCAGCTGGTCCATCAAACTTTGCCCTAATGATCCCTGATATGATATTAGAACATCCATATGTTGTTTGAAACCTATGTGCAAAGACATTGTAAATACCACATTTAAAAAACATTTTAAGAAAAACTAACGATAACATAAAACACACTTACTCTCCTTTGTGTTTTTTTTACCGTAAATATATTATTGTTAAAATTTTAATTAACCATTTTTCTAGGTTAGTTAATTAACCATCTTAATAGAACGCTTTGGCTAGTCAATCTATATAAACCTTGATTTGGTGCATTGGCAGTCACGTCTTTAAAATTAATGAATGGTATTTTATATTTTTAATTTGAACATGATTAAATTTAAAAGAAGTGTAGATTTAAGAGTTTTAGGCATATGCTAATTATATTTTTTTAATTTACTTTAAGTCTTTCTAATTATAATTTTTTAAATATTTAAAAAGATAATATATAAGTTAAAAATATAATGCCTAACAATAATATAATAAACTCTATTGATTCAAATAAAATTTAAGTTTACTTTTAATTTATTATTATATATTAGTTTTTATTTCGGGATACTGTCAAAGTTATTTATATATGTATTACTAATTTTCTAGTATAATATAATAAATATTTCTTCTATAAATGTATGATTTACTAACATCATATTTATTATTAAAATATTAAATTCTTTGAATTAAAAATTAATGTATAAAATTTGAGATAATAAATATATTTAAATATAAATTATCTTTTAGATTTATAAAAAATACTTCATATTGTGATATAAAATTATTTTTACTATTCATAACCTATTTACAAATATATTCAAATATAATTTAGAAATAAAAATGTAAATAACATATTAAAGAAAATAAGGATTTGAGAAAATCTCTAATAACACTCTCATTAAAGAAAAATAGTTAAAGACACTCCCGCACGAGATATCTATTTTAATTTATATATACAATTTTGGCTAAATTGTAAAATCGATCCTCCTATTTTGACTATTTCACCAAATCGGTCCCCTTATTTTTTAATTTACTATATGAGTTTTCCTATATTTCAAAACTCACTATATAAGATAAATATAATAAATAAAATAAAAATAAAACTTATATAAGTATACATATTCTAATTTATGTGAAAATAGAATTTAATCTTATATATTATATTTCAAAAGATAATATATAAGATTATAAAAATATAATAAATTCAAAAAGAATAAAGTTTGAATTTTGAACTATTTTTGCATAAAACTTATATTAATACTATATTTTGCACTGAATATTTAAACGAACATTTTGGTTTAGTGGTAAAGGAGTGTGCCACAAAATTAGCTTTGGGGATTCAAATAGTTAATTTTAATACTTTTGGATGGATATATAATCGTTGGTAGAGCCTTAAAAAATGGTCAGGCCTAATGGGTTGGCCTAAATAGCTTGAACATAATTGGGGGCTGGGTCGTGAAAATCTAGGTTCGAAATGAATTTTGGCTTGACTGAGCTTGGCCCGAAAAAACCCAGCCCATCTCGGGCCAGCCTGTGGGCTCCACAAAGTCAAATATATATATATATATATATATATATATATATAATTTTAATATTAATTTACAAAATTTTTAAGAAATTACATTTATTGTATGATCTATTAATCAAATTACCATGCATAAATAAATTAGTTAGAATTTATCTTTATGTAGTTATTGCTACAATTAATTTTGTTAATATGAAATATGAGATGTGCACATGCATGTTTGCTCATGTGCTGCTGTATGTGAGATGTATTGAGGGTTCGATGAAACTTGGTATTTATAGAAGAGGAGTGGAGTTGCGGGTCCTTGTTTTTAGGGGTTGTTATAGCCTTTGCAGATAATTCCCGACTTATAGATAAGAGTCGGTAGCTTATAGATAATGTTAGAGATAATATGTAACTTAAAGATAAAAGCTAATAGATAATTGCACCTTATAGATAATGTGTAGTTTGTAGATAATTGAATACCTACCAAGAGATAAGGAGGTTCAAATATTAAGAGGTTAGAGATAACTTGTCAGTTAGGGAGCCCGACTACTACGGGCCGAGTGTCCGTGCTCTTGTTCCAGGGCTAGCGTGGAAGGTTGACACGTATTTCAGAGTGTCATGTACGGTGCCACGTGTATTTTGTGGAACCTAAAAAGTGCATAAGCCCTCCAAGCTCTAAGTCGGCTTGCGAGAGAAAGAAGTTGTCCAGTGTTGAAGATTGTATGATGTCCAAGGTAGTAGCCTTGACAAGTAGGAGGGTGATGAGTTTGTCAAGCCCCCAACCATGGATGAATGTTTGTCCAATGCCAGGTGGGGCAACCTCGATAGGTGAGAGAATTGCAGGTCGATGTGGCTTGTCAAGCCCCCGAGCCTAAACAAGTGTTGTTCGGGCTACTTTTGTCAAGTTTTTCGGAGTGGACATGCTTTTGATTTTGCAGGCTAGATCTTACATGTTAGGTGAAGGAAGTCTTTAGATTTGACAACTCTACCCTTTTCTGACTATTGGAGGGTGCATTGAAGATAAACATTACGTTCTGTCCGCAACCATAGGTGCATTCAGCGTATGCACAGTACTCCTACATACGTGTCACTCGTTGAGTGGACACGTACTAAAGTCATGATGTGTGGGTGAGTGAAGCCCCACTTCCCGTTCTATAGTTAGGCTGATCCCACCAAGTTTAAGTCTTTTGAAAAAGAATTGTTGACCCGCATGGAGTGGGTGGATAAGGCTATCTTGGAGCAGTTGTTGGCCTTGTAGGATGCGCTGGCCATTATGTCTATTCCTCGGCGAGTGATCCCCTCGCTGCCTTAGACGGTAAATATTTTGCCTTGTCTTGCATTCTTATGCTTGTACTGCATTGAGGTTTGAACTAACACTTGCTTGTGTTGTTGTTGCTCGTTTTGCAGGTATTATGGGTGACTTTCCTTGGAGGTCACTCGTGAAGTAGGTCTGTTAGACCCTAATTTTGTCCGGGGAATGCTTTTATCGTTCGACACCAGTTGCAACACAAGGTCGAGGGATCGCTCAAATCGATTATTGGATCCAAGAACGAAACCACAAGGAAATGGGCAAAATAGTCATTTTATGGAATTTTCTGGGCCCAAGCTCGCCTAGGCTAGCATCTAGCTCACCAAGGCCATGAAATATCTTCAACCTTAAGTAACCAGCTCACTTGGGCGAGCTTATACCTTCAGAGCTAAGCAATTAGCTCACCTGGGCGAGCTTCCCTTGCCCCAAATGGCTTTTTCCTATAAATAACCATGAAGGGGAAGGGGCAAAGGGTTCAGGATGTTTAGAGAGGAAGGAAAACGAAGGGAGAGGAAGGAAAAAGTAGAAAAGTGAAGCCAAGGTGTTGTCGAATCACAACCGATGATCATTCCCTACATCGCTTCTCTTGCTAGCCTTGTACCCTGTGCTATAGCCGGTTAGTCTTTCTTCCTTTTCTTTTCTTTTCTTTTCTTAAGAGTTAAATGTAATCCATGTACCCTTATGGGTGACTTTCCTTGGAGGTCACTCGTTTTGCAGGTATTATGGGTTTCTTTTCTTTTCTTAAGAGTTAAACGTTAGTGGTGACTCCCACTCGTTTCCTCCCTAGGAGATGAACATGCTTTTTTATTTTCCTTCGTCGTCCCTTCGTGAGGTAGGTTGCGACAAGGTCAAACCTGTAGGTGGGACTGTGCCATTGTTTGTTGTTGCTCCCACTAAAGGGGGTCAACCTGCAGTTGAGGTTAGCCCTATTGTTGGTTGTACTGCTGAGGTTGCTCCCAATGCACCTTCCTCTATATTCGCTAAGAGGAAGCAAGATGATAGTGTTGGGTCGTCTAGCCACAAGAAGTCGAGGGACCCTTTGAGCCTTCGTGCCCTGAGGTAGGTTGTAGGGTTGACATCCGGTGCGGGTCACCCTTCAAGTGTGCAAGATGTGTCCTCGGCTCCCCCGACCGTCAAGGCTCCTATTGCTGATGGTGTTGTTGTTGTTGTTACTCCTGCTCCTCCACCTCCTCCTAATGTGCTTGCTCAGGAGGCCGCTCCTCCTATTCCTACTGAAGTAAGTGCGCCAACTGCTTTGGCTGGTTCGACTGTGGTGCCCTCATCCACCGTTGCCGCACCTTTACAGAGTGTTGGTGTGGTGTCCACCAGTGGCCCTATGACGCCTCCTTCTTCCTCTTCGGCTCCAATAATTCCTCCATCCACTGCATTGGCTTCAACTTCCACCTCCTCTCACCCCCGTGCTTCCCTGGATCACATTTACACTTCCAATGATGTTGATTCCTTGCGTGGCATAGGGTAAAAACCTGAACAGAAGACCCCGACTGGCTGTGTATCGGCCTTTGATAAAAATCTTATTAGGTCAGCTGGGTTCCAGTATGCTACAGATTCTACCAAGGTCTTCCTTTAGCGGAGTCTAGCAATTCTTGAAGAAAATGGTCAGCGACATTAAGAGACACTGAGCAGAGTGGAGCGCTGAAGTTTCCAAATGGAAGGCGACTCCTCGCACTGTCTAGAGAGTGGAGCGCCCTAAGGTAGCTAGTGCCACCATTGCTCTTGTTGAGGCTGTGAGATTGAACCACCAACTTTCTTCTAAAGTTCGCAATGTATTGGCCAAGTTGTTGTGCACCAGGTTGGACGGTGACGAACTGTTCAAACACTACAAGGACTTGCAAGAAGAGAAAAAGAACTTGGCTAATAGGGTGGAGGATGTTGCAGCAGAGAAGGATGAGCTTGCTAAAAAGGTGGCAGATCTCAAAACCTGGCTAAAGAAGTCGGAGTCCATGCTAGAGGAGTTCGAGCTCCGGGCTGCTAGAGAGAGGGAGGCTAGTAATGAGCTTAAGGAGGAGCTACTCATTTTCAATAAGGAGGTCATGGAGCAGCATGAAAAGGGCTTTAAAAAAGTCATCAGGCAGGATGGGTTCTTCACCAAGGACCTTGACTTGAGTCTCTTTGATCTTTTCAAGGATGTGAAGGACAGCGTTCTACTTGACGAGGAATAAATTGTTATGGAGGAGGCCGACAAGGAGGAGCAGGATGCTGAGGAGCAAGAATATGATGTCATTGTTTAGGCTGCCTTTTGTTTTTTTTTTCTTTTTTTCTTCATGGTTACATTTTGGTCGCACAGGCCTTCTAATTATGACAATTATTTGTCTTCGTTGCGCATGCTTTTCCTTCGTTGACGAATTTTGTATTGTTTATGTATGTCTTGTTTGCCTTTATCTATGCAATGCTCTGTACATGTGGTAGTATGAATAGGCTATCATGATGGTAAGTGTGGAATCTTTGATGATGCAGGAAGCAAGACCTTGTCGATGTAGAGATAGGATGATGGTGGTCTTATAAAAAGTAGATGACATGAAATCATCTTAGTTTAGATTTCAACCTGGTTAAAGGTCTTGTCACCCATCTGGTGGGACTTCCTTTTGCTTTGTAGAGCTTATCCCCTAATGCTTGTGAGGAGTATGTTTGACTTGCCTTTGGTTGATGGTTATGAGGGGTAAGTATAAGTTGCACCTAATTGAAGGTCTTGTCGCTTAATCTGGTGATGGGTCGTTTTGACCTGTGAAGCTTCTCCTCTGATGGTTATGAGGAGTAAGTATGACTTCCACTTGATTCAAGGTCTTGTCAAATAGTCTAGTGGTAGTTCGTTTCGTTGAACTTGGACCTTTGACGATGGTCGTCGTAGTTGCTGTGAATGAGCGCACCAAGGAGATGCCTTGGGTTTTGTAAGAGTGCAGACTTGTATACCAAGGAGATGCCGAGGGTAGACCTTGGGTTTTGCAATAATGTGTACCATGGACAGACCTTGAGCTTTTGTTGTTCATGTAGACTTGTATTCCTACACAGATAAAAATTAAGAATAGGAAACATCATCAAGGAGAGACCTTGTGTACTTAGAGTTTCTATAGAGATGGAACTTAGTAGCAAAAAGGGATCACCAAGGGGTGAACCTTGGGTTTATTGAGCCTTAGACTGGGGACGTGTTTGCCTTAGGTTTTGATAAGCCTTTAAAGCTGTGTCGAGGCTTACTAAGGGTGGACCTTTGGTTTGATGAAACTATGAGACTCACCAAGTGAGGAGCTTAGGTTTGACGAGCCTTGCATGTGCAGTGCATGTGTCGAGCTCTAGCATACATGTCATTCAAGAAGTGGCATGTATTGGAGTCATAGTGTCGTGAATCTGTAGGACTCACCAAGGGCGGACCTTAGGTTTTGTGAGTCCTTTGGAGGATCGATTAGGGAATTGTCCAACCTGGGTTTTGGGTGTCGTGCTCTTGCATTCATGTCACTTGCCATGGGTGGCACGTACTAGAGACTTAATGGCATGCTCTTGCATATGTGTCACTCATGGAGTGGAACATACTAGAGACTTAGTGTCGTGCTCTTGCATACATGTCACTCACTGTGGGTGACACGTACTGGAGACTTAGTGGCATGCTCTTGCATACATGTCACTCACTATGGGTGACATGTATGGAGACTTAGTGGCGTGCTCTTGCATACATGTCACTCATTGTGGGTGGCATGTACATGAGACGTAATGGTGTGCTCTTGCTTACATGTCACTCGTTGTGGGTGGCATATACTAGAGACTTAGTGGTGTGTTCTTGCATACATGTCACTCGCTATGGGCAACATGTATTGGAGACTTAGTGGTTGAAGGAGGGCTCACCAAGGGCGGTCCTTGGGTTTTAAGAGCCTTGGAGCTATGACTATGGATGTTCTTGTCTTGATAAGAAAATTATGAAAAGGAAGAGGTATAAAATTTTTATTCAATGTATTTGATTGAGTACAAACTCCCTTTGTTATCCCAGATGTGCCTCGTTAAAACCTCTCTAGGCAAAACTATGATTTTTCTTTTTTTGGGACAAAAAACATGAGTAGGAAAAAGAGTACAACATTTGGGTTTGCATTAGGTCAACTAAAGTAGAATTTCAAGTGGGTGGCGTTCCATGTTCTTGGAATTACTTTGTCATCCTATTCTTGTAGTTTGTATATTTCATTGTCAAGGCTTGTTGTGACCCTGAATAGGTTTTCCCAATTGGGGCCAAGCTTTCCCGCTCGTGGATTTTTTTTTGCTTCACCTCAAACTCGCAATATGAGTTCACTAGGTTGAAAGGCTCGTGGTTCAACCTTTGTATTGTATCTCCTTGCTGCTCAAATTTTGGTGGCTTCTTCCCTGATCCTTGCCATGTCTTGGACTTCGTCTATTGTGTCGAGTTCTACCCTCATATTTTCTTTATTTTGTTGTTGCTGGAACAACAATCTCCTTGTCGAAAGTTCCCCGATTTCAACGGGGATCATGGCTTGTGTCATATGTGAGTTGGTGAGGAGTCTCATTGGTTGTTGTCTGGGGTGAGCAGTGGTAGGCCTAGAGTATATTGGGGAGCTCCTCTTTCCATAGATCCTTAGACTTGTCAAGTCTAGTACCCAGGGCCCTAAGGATAACTATATTGGCTGCCTTTACCTGATCGTTGGTCTGAGGATGGTCCACAGAGGTGACAAGGTGCTTGATGCCTAGCCTTGCCAAAAATTCTTCGTAAGTCTTAGCTTTGAATTGAGTGTTGTTATCTATGACAATGACACATAGGAGGTCGTACCTACATATGAGGTGTTTCCAGGTGAATATCTCCACGTCACTGGCTGTAATCTCCTGCGGTGGTCTTGCTTTTATCTACTTGGTGAAGTAGTCGATGGCGACCAGTAAATATTTGACTGCTCATGTGGCCTTTGGCAATGGTCTCAGTATGTTCATTCACCATATGGCATCATCTACATTTCTTTGTAAACTTAAGGGTGTTTGCCTTGGGTGTTAGCCATTAGTAGCCATCATGCACCACCTTTGTTGCAAGGGAGTGTCTTCATGTATGGAGACCGCAAATTCCTTCATGGAGTTCTTTCATTACATAATCTATCTGCTGGTTGTTCAGGCATTTTAACAAGGGTTTTGTCAATCCTCTTTTGAATAGTTCGCCATCGAGGATGGCGTAGTAGCTGGCCTTTCGTTTTAGGCATCGGGTTCCATTCTCGTCTGATGGCAACACCCCCTGGATTAGGAAATTCCTGTAAGGGGTCATCCAGTTTAGTTCCTCCTCTTCTCTGGCCATAACTTCTTTAGTGTCTATGGTGGGAGTTTGGAGTGTCTCTTGGATGATAGTCTTGAGGTCTTTTTGGTGCTGGCTAGCTTGGAGAGCAGGTTTGCTCTAGTATTGCTCTCCTTGGGTATGTAGTACATTTTAAAGAATTTGAAATTGTTAATGAGAGTTTTAACAATGTGGTAGTACTTGAGCAACATTGTCTCCTTGGTCTGTTATCTATTGGAAACCTGCCCCTGGATAAGCTACAAGTCAGTATAGCATTGTAGCTTCTTGACCCTGACTTCTTTTGCTAGTTTTAGCCTGCAATGAGTGCCTCGTACTCTGCCTAGTTGTTTGAGGCTTTGAAGTTGAGCTTGAAGGCTCGCTCTAGAGTGACATTTTCAGGGCCTTCGAGGACTGTTCTTGCCTCGCTTCCCTTTACGTTGGACGCACCATCCACATAGAAGTTCCACCAATCTGGGGTGGTTTTGTCGTTTCTAGTCAATTATGCTAGAAAGTCAGCCATGAATTGTGTGAGGTTTGTAATGAAGGTTTAATTATGAAAGTTTGAGGGACCATGCCACTGTCCTTCTTACGAGTTCAGGCTTCTGCAAAACTTGTTTAATGGGGTAATTTGTCTTGACTACCACTCGGTGACTCTGGAAGTATGGCCTAAGGCGTTGAGCCGAGGTAATGAATGCTACCGCCACCTTTTCTATCATTTGGTAGCACTTCTCAGTGTCATGGATGGGGAGCTGATAAAGTATATGGGGAGTTGGTGCTTCCCTTCCTCTTGTATGAGGGTTAAGCTAAGGGCCTTATCAGCTACTAAGAGATACAGGAGTAGGGGTACTCCTGGCTTGGGTCTACTCAAAACTGGTGGTGTGGTTATGGTCTTCTTGAAAGCTAGGAAAGCTTATTCGCAAGTCTCGTCCCATAGGAAGGGCTCAATTTTCTTGAACAGTTTGTAAAATGGCTTCGCCTTTTTGGCGAGCTTCGAGAGGAACCCGAACAAGGATGCTAGCCTACCATTCAGTTTCTAGACTTCTTGGACATTGGTCGGGTTGCACATCTCCAGTATGACAGTGCATTTCTTTTAGAGGAACATGACTTTGCCTTCCCTGAAAGTACATTTTTCAGGGTTGAGACACAACTCATATTTGCGGAGTTCCCTGAAAACTTCTTCCAGGTCTGCCACATGATAGGCTATGCTTTGAGACTCGACGACTATGTCGTCCACATATACCTCGACGTTTTGTCTGATCTGTTGTTTAAAGACTCGGTCCATCAGTCATTGGTATGTTGTGCCTATGCTTTTGAGTCCAAAAGGCATGACCCTATATCAGAAATTGGCATCTTCAGAGATGAATGTTGTTTTCTACTAGTTTGGAGCCTGCATTCGAATCTGGTTGTACCCGGAGTAGGCGTCCAGGAAGCTTAGTACTTGGAACCCGAACACTCCATCAACTAGTCTACTCATGGCTGGTGAGGTCCTTACTGAGTTCTGTACACTACCCAGGTTTAGGTCTGAGTTGTAGCTTGACGAGCTCTTTGATGGGTTTTGGGCCTCCATCAGAAGTGTCATCGCGCGAGTCTATATTGAATTCATCATCCAGGCTTGCTTGGTAGATGGTTAGGGCTCAGATTGGAGACCCTTCGTCCATGCTCATGACTTAAGTACCTTCAATCACTGTGGGGTGATGCTTGGCAAGCTCCCTGGTGAAAGGATAGGGTGCTACATTTAGGCTCTTTACATAGCTTTGTCGTGCTTGCTTTTGGTCTCCCTTGACGGTTACAATCTCCCTAATCAGGTTAGGGAATTTCATTTTCAAATACGGTATGGAGACTATGGCTCCAAGCTCGTTAAGTGTCTTCCTGTCGATCAAAGCAAAATATGATGAATTTGCATTGACAAGTAGACATCTTATTGTGAATCTCCTGGAGAGCTAGCCTTAACTGAAAGTGGTCATTAAGTCCATATAGCCTCTGGTGTCTACTTTGTAGCCTGCAAAGCCAAGGAGTGGACCGGCGTGAAGGTGGACAGTGTCAAGGGAGACCTCGAGCCTCTAGAAAGTTTTCTAATATAGGATATCAGTGGAGTTTCCTTAGTCGATAAGGACCTTGGACACCATGAATCTGGTTGTCCTGGTTGACGAGGTTGATACTGTTGAAGTCCCTATCTGTAAAAGTGATAGGAGGGAGACTTCATTGTAATGGTGCGTCGACAAAATTGATGTTGATGTCCCAAATGGCGTGAATATGAAGTTTTCGGGACTAGTTGGACTGTCCTCCATAGGAAAATCCACCCGCAATGGTGTTGATTACACTTCTGATTTGTTGGGCATGTTCCTGTTCTTATAGAGGTTGTCGCTCATGCCTTTGTTACTAGTGTCTATGTCTACCTTGTGGTTCCTATGCTACTTCTCTTGTTGTCCTTCAGGTCTTGCTTCTGCTTGGTGGCTGTTCAACCTTTTGACAAATTGGGCTAAGTACCCATCTTGTATAAGCTCTTCAATCTTGTCCTTTAGGGTCCAATAGTTTTCTATGTTATGACCAATACCGTGACGGTACTGGAAGTATTTGGTCTTGGCTAACCCCAGCCTGGGAGGCTTCGTCGGGGCTAGCCTGATGAGTACCTCCATGTTGAAAGCTTCCTCCAGAATTGTAGTTCAATTGGCCATTATGATGAGAATCCTGAAACTGGCCAAATATAGGCTAAAGGCCCAAGTGGAGAAGGGCGAAGGCCCAAGTGAAGAAGGATAAAGCCCCCGAGTGGAGAAGGATGAAGGCCCAAATGGAGAAGGATGAAGGCCCAGAGGCAGAGACACTACCAAGACTATTAATTGTTGCTGAAGGCCCAAATTAATTTGAAGGCCTAAGTTAATGTTTTTAGTTATAATTTTTATTTATTGTAATTTTGGCCCAAACTGTTTAGAAGGCTTATGTCTATTTTTATCTTTTTGTTCAGATACACTATAAGTATTGGTTTTTGTTTTCAATAAAAAAAAATTTTGGCATTTGATAAAATTTGGTGAGAGTTTCTCTCTGAGTTCCTTGTTGAACCAATCTCAGACTTATCAAGGTAATTCTTGTGGCGTCTACCCTGACTTATCTTCCTTCACTGGAAGTGGCGTCATCCAAATCTCCATAGCCTGTATCAAACGATCCGCTCCTACTCAGGTTCACATCACATTAGGGGTGTGTAATACTCATATCTGGGCTCTTTTGTGAGAAGTTGGCACTTGTCTGGCTTGTGCCTCTTGTTCAACTTGTGTGAGTCAGCCTTGGTGCTTCCTTCTTGCTTGTCGCGCTTTAGTGTGACATGTTTAACTCCGTTCCTGAATTTGGACATTTCTTCCATCTAGATGCAGCCTTTGGCTCGTTTGCGCAACTCGTCCATGCTACTGGGGGGGTTTTGTACAGACTGTTCGTGAACTTGTCGGGTCATAGGGCGAGGAGCATGGAATGCAATGCTACCTCTGGGTTTAGATTTTGGATCTAGATGGTGATGCGCCCAAATCTGTCCATGAATTTTCTGAGAGACTCATCGTCTACTTGTCGTAGACTAGCTAAGGCGGAAGAGGTCATGCGATGAGACCTGCTGGTTACGTACTATGCACTGAAGCATTCGACGAGGGTTTCGAAGCTGTCTATGGATCTTGGTGGGAGTTCATTGTACTAGGTCAATGCCTCCCCCTTATGGGCATTGGGAAGACACGACATATGATCCCATCATCATTGGTGTATAGATTTTCCTGAGTCAGAAAGCATCCAGATGCTCATATGGATCGATGGTCCCATCATATCACTCTAGGTTGAGTGATTTACAGCCTAAGGATATGATAGCTTCCATGATGTGGTTGACAAAGAGAAGTCGACGAGTAGTCCGACCTGTTGGACGGTGCATGTGGAAGAGACTTAAGTCGTATGAAGTGTTGACTATACGTCACGGGTGTGATTCTCATTGGGTGCGCTCAGGCAATGTGTGAGCATATAGCTCGTTGCCCTGGGGACGTCTGGCATGAGCCTTCAACCGATCATGGTGAGCCTTTAGCTTTCTCAGCTCCTCCTCATGACGTTGCTTCATCTCCGCAATGTAGTTTTGGAGTTGCTGAAAAGCATATGTGTCTATCATAGTTGTTGGTGGAGGGTTAAAGCCTTTGAAATGGGGTTTCGCGTCTGAGGCCAGACCAAGTGCTAACCATGGATGAACAAGAGAGATGACGAGAGACCACGAGGTATGTTTTGTTGAACAAGTGGCCTCAATAACTTAAGAAGAGAGGTGAATTAAGTTTCACAATTTCCCATTAACAAACTTTAACCCCCCCTTTTAAATGATAGGCTTAGAATGCAGAAGAAGAAGAAAAAGAAGAAGAAGAAGCAATCAATTTAACAATGTTCTTTTAAATGTGCAAGACAAAGTAAACTGCAGTAAAATAACTGAGATAAGGGAAGAGAGAAATGCAAACTCAGTTTTATACTGGTTCGGTCACGCCCTATGCCTACGTCTAGTCCTCAAGTAATCCACTTGAGATTTCCACTAACTTTGTAAATCCCTTTACAACTTCTGAACCACCTAGGGATACCCTTCCCTTGTGTTCAGGAAACTTTACAAATCAAGAGGCTCACTGTTTCTTGATTAACAATAGTTTGCTTTGAAGTACAAAATAATGTTTCTCTCTGTTTTAGAGAAAAATGATATAAGTTGAAGAACTTAGAGGAATTTCTCTCTTTTAGAGATGATAATACAATTTGAAATTCCTGGATGAACTCTCAATAGATTTACAATGTTTGCCCAAGAGTTGTTGAGAGAGCATTTGACAATGAAGTTCTATTAGAATATTTCTCTCATGCTTTTTAAAGTCAGACACACATATATATATAAGCCCTTTGTGCCTTTTCAAAATGGTTTGAAGAGATGTGTCTTTTCAAAAAGTTTTTTTTTGAAATTTTTCACTGGTAATAGATTATAGGTTTCTAGTAATTGATTACACAGTTATATTTTGAAGGGTCATGACTTTTCAAATTGAATTTCAAGAGTTCTGTTGCTGGTAATCAATTACACATCTGTGGTAATCGATTACACATTCAAAATTCATATTTCAAACCCTTTTAAGAAGCTGCTTTGCATACTTGTCTTCTGGTAATCGATTACACTACCTGGTAATCGATTATCAGAGCCTTGACATGTTGAAAACAATGTGTTTTGAGGCAAAAGTTGATCTTGAATGAATCTTGAAGCAATGCTTGTTTGTTGAAGTAACCTTGTCTTAATCTTGAAGCAATGTTTAACCTTTGAATGTTTGTTGAAGTAATCTTGAAAGCAACCTTGTTTGATTATTCTTTGACATCATCAAAATCATGTATTCATACATTCACATGTTTTACCGCAGCCCCACGGTGGGCGCCAAATGTACTTACCAAAATTCGGAGCTAGCACACATCAGGGTGGATGTGGCCAAAGTGGGCTCCTAGACTTCGCACGTCGGCTTTGAGATGAGCCTTTAGTACAAAAGGGGGGACCTGCAATGCAAAGGACTCAAATAAAACATGTATATGTGTAAATGTAAGTTCGAGTAAGTGATCGAGAGACATGTGCACAGACGAGTTTGCTCGCGTGCTAGTGTGTGTGGGATGTGTTGAAGGTCTGATAGAACCTGATATTTATAGGAAAGGAGAGGAGTGAAGTTGTGGGGCCTTGTTTGTAGGGGTTGTTATAACCTTTGTAGATAATTCTCAACTTATGGATAAGAGCCGATAGTTTATAAATAATGTTAGAGATAATGTGTAGCTTAAAGATAAAAGCTAGTAGATAATTGTACCTTAGATAATGTGTAGTTTGTAGATAATTGAATACTTGCCTAGAGATAAGGAGATTTAAATATATTCAAATATTAAGAGGTTAGAAATAACTCAGATAAGGAGTCTGACTACTAAGTGCAGAGTGTTCATACTCTTGTTCCAGGGTTGACACGTGCTTTGGAGCGTCATGTAAGATGTCACATGTATTGTATAGACTCTGAACAATATGCTTAATGGTTTTAATTAATTTATAATTAACTTAATAACTTAATTAATCATAATTATTTGTTAATAATCTATTAAAAGGATCAAAATTACCAATTTATTAAACTAAGAAATCAAATATTATAATTAAATTCAGATTAATCAAAATTTTGAATTTAAGAAATTAGGAGAGAAAAAAATATAATTTAGCAAAAAAAAAATTATGGACCACTTTCATACACGGTCAAATCATCTTTTCTTTCTTCTTTTAGCTCTCCTCCGTAAGCTTCTCTTTCTCTCTCCTCCGCAAGCACCCTTCCACTCCTTCGGTAAGTTTTTCTTTCTCTCTCCTTCGTAAGCTTCCCTTCCACTCTACACATAACGAGGAGGACCTCCACCACATCATAACCGGTTACCATCGTATGTGTCGCGCTCGTGCCTCACCTTGACCTGCATTGTTGCACGGCTGTGCCTCTTCCTCTTCCCCTCCTCAATATCAATTTCGCACACACCGAATCAAAACCCAAGCAGTAATGGTTCATAACTTTCAATTTCGTTCAGGTTTTGCATCTAGAAGGTTCTCCTCCGGCGTGAGCTCTGACGTTGTGAGCAATGAGCGTGACAGAGGTTTGTGGTCACAGTGAGGGTTGTAGTTGTGGTGGTTCAGACATATGATGATTTATAAATAAAGAGCATATGTATTTTTATTTTTTGTGTGGATGAATTAGGTTAGAACAGATTATTCCTGTGCATGTGCAGTGGGCATCACGATTTTTTTAATATATTTTTTGCTGCTATACTTGTAACAATATTACTACAAGTTTCCTTCAAAATAACATTATGAATACAGAAGAACTAATAGAGAATTGTATTCACTATTCAAGAGTGTATGTGATTTTGATTCTTCGTTTCTTTTTACCTTTCTTTTCCCCTCCCATTGAGTTCTTCCTCTTTTCTTCAATATCAAGTCTTGATGTTTCAAAGTAAATTTTTATAAATTTTTTTTACCCTAAACTATTTTTCCTTCAGTTCTTTTATAGTCACAGACACAGTGAATATTTTATTCTCATGTTTTAACTGATGAGGTTTGATTCAATGCTTTAACGGGATAGATTGTATGTTATTGATAAAGGATAGTGGCATTTTTTGAACTAAGCCCCTTCGTCGGAAAGTTGGTTCTTGAAGAAGGTGGTGTTACAGAAGAAGAGGATGGAGACTTATGGATGAGAGACAAAGGAAAAAAGATCTAATGAAGAAAGTACAACGTATAATTATATGGATGAGACTAATCTTATTGTGTATAAAAGTGGTCCATCATAAAGTTCACCTGACCTTTGTCAAGATTAATACTTTAGGATTTGTTATTGAATATTTTAGGATAAATATTTATTTTACTCCATAAAAATGTATTTACTCTAACTTAATAAATATTTGTTAAGTTTATAAAAGTAATATTAAAATTTTAAAAGCTTTTAAGATTGTAATTTATCTTTCACTTTAGTCCCATTATTAAAATATTAAAAGACTTTTATTCAAGTGGACAATTCACCTAAAGGTAAATAGTTAAATTTATTCTTGAAATATAAAATATTAATAAATTGATTTTTTAAAAAAATAAAAACTTTAAATTTAATTTTTAAATAAGTAAAAAGTGCAACGAATCTTGTAGACAATTTAATAACATATTTGTCTTTAAACCTTGAAACTTGATATCAAATTGATTATTGAAAAATATAATTTATTGTCAAATTAGTCCTTTAATATTATAACTTAATGATAAA
Source organism: Glycine max (assembly GCF_000004515.6). NCBI lineage: Eukaryota > Viridiplantae > Streptophyta > Magnoliopsida > Fabales > Fabaceae > Glycine > Glycine max. Next base: position 20,613,990 of record NC_038242.2, on the reverse strand, counting down.
ATGATCTTACAAATTTAACGACAAAATTAATTCATCGTACTTTTTCCACATTTAAAGAGTAAATTTATATTTTTTCATATTTTAATCTAAGAATAGCTTAATTAAGTTTTTTATACCTGTAATATAGACCGTTTTCAGATTATTACCTTAACATTCATTTTTTTTCAACCAAGTACATAAAAAAAATTAGTTTTATTTTATTATATATTGTTACTCATCTTCCGTTAAGTAATTATATGACGACTAACTAGCATGTCATTGAGTAGATGTGATGACGTGACACTCTATCTATCACGTCGTTATCACTTAACAAAAGACGACTAACTGCACGTAGTAAAATGAATCTGAAAATTTTTTCAGGTAGGTATTTTGTTAGACAAGTGGCCTCAGATATCTTAAGAAGGGGGGGTTGAATTAAGATATCACAAACTTTTTCCTAATTAAAAATTCTATTTTGATTTTAACCCGAAACCCAAGATTCCTTTAAAAAAGAATTCCTAAATAATTATGCAAATTAAACTTACTGAATAGAAGCAATAAGCAATAATAAATAAAAGAGTTTAAGGGAAGAGAAAATGCAAACTTAGATTTATACTGGCTCGGCCACACCCTTGTTCCTACTTTCAGTCCCCAAGCAATCCGCTTGAGAGTTCCACTATCTTGCAAAAGCCCTTTACAAGTTCTGAACCACACAAGGATAACTCTTCCTTTGTGTTCAGGTTGCTTTACAACAAGAGACCCTCGGTCTCTTAATCCCTTTTCAGAAATAAGATGAAGAGAAGAAGAAATCTCTCTTGAAAGAGATAGATTGAACAATGGAGCACTCAAAATAATTTCTTATTGAATTGCAAGTGTATTGGCCAAGGAATTTTTTAAGAGGATAAGATAATTTTGCTTTTGATAGGATAAGACCTTTTTTTTTTCTAAAAAACTCTAAGCAAATTCGTGTTCCAAGTCACATATAAATAGACCTTTGATGGCCATTAAAAAATCATTTGAAAAGTTGTGACTCTTGAAATTATTTTTCTGAAATTCCTGTCTGGTAATCGATTACAGTAATTGTGTAATCGATTACCGGCTTTGTTGGATCAAGTGGCCTTGGAATAATTAAGAAGGGGGGTTGAATTAATTATTAATGTGCCTTGACTAATTAAAAAATTATCCTTCTTAATGTTACTAGATTCAACTAGGCTTTTACTACTAAGTTAAGAAAGAAAAGACCAGAAACATAAACTTAACCAAAAGTAAAAGCAGCAATTAAAAGTACACAGCGGAAATTAAAGAGTGTATGGAAGAAGAAGACAAATACAAGATTTATACTGGTTCAGCCACAAACCTTGCCTACATCCAGTCCCCAAGCAACCTGCGGTTCTTGAGATTTCTTTCAACCTTGTAAAATCCTTTACAAGCCAAAGATCCACAAGGGATGTACCCTCCCTTGTTCTCTTTGAAAAACCAAGTGGATGTACCCTCCACTTAAACTGATCCACAAGAGATGTACCCTCTCTTGTTATCAGTATAACAACCCCCAACTAGATGTACCCTCTACTTGTACCACAAAGGATGTACCCTCGAATGTGTTGGGACAAAGAATTCTTAGGCGGTTAGTCCTTTGAATCTTTGTAAGGGAAAATAAAAGATATCTCAGGTGGTTAGTCCTTTGAGATCTTTTGTTTAAGGGGAAGGGAAGAATCAAAAGAATTCTCAGGCGGTTAGTCCTTTGAATTCTCTTGGAAGAGAGAAGAGAGACACAAAAGAATTCAGGCGGTTAGTCCTTCTATTCTTTTGGCAAAGGGAGAAGAGAATGAAAAAGATGAATAACACAAGTTTTTGAACAATGAACTTTTCTTGGAAGAGAAAGTTTTGAACAAAAACTTTTAGAAAGATGAAGAGAAATGAATTAGAAAGTTCTGTAGAAAGTGTTGAATGATGCAATCCTACCCCCCAAGGGCATTGGATAGAAGAACTTTGATCATTTGAATATTAACTTCAGATTTCAGAGCTCTTTTAGAGCACAAAATTTTGTGCTCTTCTCTCCCTCTCCCTTCATTCATCTCCTTCTTCCTCCAAGCTCTTATCCATGGCCTCATATGGTGGTGAACTTCTTCTAGACTCATCTTCTCCTTGAAGTGGCATCTCCTCTCTCTCTTCCTTCTCCATTCCGCTGCCATACATCTTCCAAGAAACAAAGGAATCCATTGATGAAGAAGATCCTAGGCCTACAAGCTCCAATGGAGCTTACATCATGTGGTATCAAGAGCATTTTCATCTAAGTGATGTTCTTTTGCTTCCTCTATCTTTTTATTCGGTGAATTCTCTTTAATTCCTTGTTCTTCATCTTATTCTCCATGTATATCCTCCATTGTCTTGTGGTTTGGTGTTGTTTAGAGTAGATTAAAAAAAAACCAATTAAATATTAGATCTACACTTGTTCTTGCATTTCTATGGTTCAAATTTTGTAGATCTACTCTTGAATCATGTTTTTGTGTTGATTTTTGGTTCTATCGTTTTTCATTCATAATATTCTTGTGCTGAACCTTAGATCTAAATTTTCTTCCAAAATATTGATTAGAAAAAAAAAACACAAAAATCTAAGTGTAAATCACTTAATCCATGTTGTCTTAGAGTCATGTTTAGTCATAGTAATTGTCACATTATGTTCTAAGTTTGTGTTGAATTTTTATTTTGTTGATTGAATTCTAGATACATTTTTTCATGTATTCTTGTCATTCTTAGCCTATCTTTTGAATTTTGAGTCTAATTCATGCATGTTATTTAGTTCATAACATATTCTAAATCAATTCCTAGAAGTAGTCTTGTTGTTGAACTCTTTTTTGTTTTCTAATTTTCCTACATGATGCCTATGATGAAGTTGAGTTGTGGTGCTGAGTTGTGGCTGGATTTGTGAATCAAATAAGTCTTAAGCTCTCTTGAATTGTGTTATTAAAGATAATTGAGCATAAGCAAACACAAATTGTAACTATCCAAGCCTTAAGCAACATAAACACTACTCTTGATTTCTAGGTTGAAATCGCTGGTGCAGGCTGCTTGAACATACAAAATTTTATAAATTACTGAGAATTGGTCACTACGTGTTTTGAGCTGAATTTTGTAACAAAAAGGCCTTTCATTGGAAGCAAGTTGGGAGCCTCCGCTAGGTCACCCTACTTCCATTTGTGTGTAATAATTTTAGCCAATTTTCCCTTAGGATAGTGAGTGTTTTGTTGGGAACCTTAAATGAGGTCATCCAAATACTCTTAGGATCCGCCTAGTTTGCATTTCTTGCACTTTAATTTCTTGCTTACTTTCATAGCTTATTTCCTTTACCCTCCATTGTCAAACTGCCTAGATAACTTGCCTTTTACCAATTAGTTTTTACCTTATCTTTCACACCTCTTTTAGTGAATATTTTGGCTAGTTTCAACCATAGTTTCTTTTACCTTTTGTTTTCAAACCCCCAACAAGAAAGAACCATAACTTAGGAACCAACACGAGTCTTCATTCTTCATCTAGTGTTAATGGTGAGGGTTATACTCCTAAGGACCCCTTGTATAAGATATTAGATGAGTTGAGATCCCTTATGTTGTGGAAAGAAAAACAAGAGAGAAAAGAAAAAGGTAAAAAAAGAGTGGAAGAAATAAGTCAAGATGAAAGAGAGAAAATAAGAGAGGAAGAATAAAGAAAAATAATGAAAGAAATGAAAAGAGAAAAAAATGCCTCCTTTAGTAGTCATGACTCTTGCAAGAGTTTAAGTAAAGAACTTAACGACTATTATAGAGGGCGCCATAGTTCACATACTAAACATCACTCCCAAAGAAGAGAAAAGGATAGAAGGCCTCAAGAGGTTAACATTAGCCTCCCATATTTCCATGGAAAAGATAATGTTGAGGCCTACTTAGATTAGGAAATGAAGGTTGAACAACTCTTTGCTTGCCATCATATTAGCGAAGAGAGAAAAGTTCCATTGGCTACCCTTAGCTTTCAAGGGTATGCCCTCTATTGGTGGACTTCCCATGTTAGGGAACGAAGGATTCATCGGGATCCTCCAGTAGAGTATTGGAATGATCTTAAGAGTGCCCTTAGGAAGAGGCACATTCCCTCCTACTATGAAAGAGAGCTTATGGACAAGCTCCAAAGGCTTAGACAAGGGAGTATGAGTATTGAAGAATATAGACAACAAATGGAACTACTCCTTTTAAGAGCTGGACTTAGGGAGGAGGAAAGAACAAGCATAGCTAGGTTCCTTAGTGGACTTAATATAGAAGTGAGGGACAAGGTTGAACTCCTTCCATATAGGGACCTAGATGAGCTAGTCCAACTTTGTATAAGAGTGGAGCAACAACTTAAAAGAAAGCCTTCTTCAAAATCTTATGGCTCTCACTCTTATCCAAGGAAGGACCAAGCCCATGGAATTTTAAGGGCTGCACCTTCAAAACCCAAGGAAGATAAGGGTAAGACCATAGAGAAATACACCCCTAAGACTAGTTCCCAAGAAAGGACTTGCAACATTAAATGCTTCAAATGTCTTGGGAGAGGTCACATTGCTTCTCAATGCCCCACAAAGAAAACCATGATCATGAGGGGTCAAGACATTTATAGTAGTCAAGAGGAGACTACCTCTTGCCCTTCCTCTAGTGGAAGTGAAGATGAAGTAAGGGGTGAAGAGTCTAGTGAGGAAGTCTACCCCCATGAAGAAGCTGACCTCTTAATGGTTAGAAGGCTCCTTGGAGGTCAATCTTATGATCTATCTCAATCCCAAAGAGAGAACATCTTTCATACAAGATGCAAAATTTTAGATAAAACTTGTTCTCTCATTGTGGATAGTGGATCTTGTTGCAATTGTTGTAGCACAAGATTAGTTTCCAAGTTGAACCTCACTATCATTCCCCACCCAAAACCTTATAAACTTCAATGGCTCAATGAGCAAGGGGAAATGATAGTTAACCAACAAGTGAAGGTACCTTTCTCCATTGGGACATATAAGGATGAAGTTAATTGTGATATAGTTCCCATGGAGGGAGGACATATTCTTTTAGGAAGGCCATGGCAATTTGATAGGAAGATAATTTATAATGGCCTAACTAATGAAATTACCCTCACCCATCTTGGCACTAAATTTGTGTTGCATCCTCAAACACCTTCACAGGTTGCCAAAGATCAACTAACTATGAAAGATAAGAGGGATGAGGAGGAAAAACTAGAAAAACAAAAGAAAAAGAAGGATAGTAAGGCCTTGTCTTCAAAGGCCAAAGGGAAGGGAAAGGAGGAAAGCGATTCCTCCAAGAAGATTGTTAAGAAGGAAAATCATTTTGCAACAAAAAGTGATATTAAAAGGGCACTCCTTCTTAAACAATCTTTCTACCTTCTCCTATCAAGGGAAAAATCTCTTAGCACCGCTATACCTCTTGAGCTTGAGGTTATTCCTCAAGTAAAAGAGTTGTTGGATGAGGGTTTGGTTCGCAAGAGCTTAAATCCTTGTGCTTTGTTGGTGTCCAAAATATGTATTATTAGGCACCAAATCCCTATGATAGGTGGTATGATGAATATGTTGAGTGGTGCAACACTCTTTTGTAAAATCACTCATGCACCCAACATCTTCATAGTTTGTGTACATAGGGACTCATTAGGTAGGTTTGTTCTTATTTTTTGTTTCAATGCAAACCTAGGTGCTCATGTGGGACACCTTAGGTTTGTCGTAATTTTTTGTAGGAATAATCAGCATGAAAATAAAGAAAAAGGTATGTTTTATTCCATTACTTTCCTTAAATTTTTAAATAGTGATCAAGGGCTTCCCATGGACCCTAAGAGAATAAAGGTCATTCTTGAGTGGCCCACTCCACCAAGTATAAGGGAAATTTGGGGCTTCAATATCTTAGCAAACTTTTACAAAAGGTTTGTCCCATATTTTTCTATACTTGTAGCACCACTCATTGAGTGGGTAAGGAACTATATTCTCTCATGGTAAGATGGCCAGGAAAGGGGTTTTCAGTCCTTACCGTACTCTAACATACCCAACATCACTAATACATATGTTTTTATTCTTTTTACAGGTGTTGAGGAAAGAATCCATGAGTTTCAAGAACCCCTGGATTTGAGGTCAAATCCTTTTCAAGGGGGAGGGAATGATGCAATCCTACCCCCCAAGGGCATTGGATAGAAGAACTTTGATCATTTGAATATTAACTTCAGATTTTAGAGCTATTTTAGAGCACAAAATTTTGTGCTCTTCTCTCCCTCTCCCTTCATTCATCTCCTTCTTTCTCCAAGCTATTATCCATGGCCTCCTATGGGGGTGAACTTCTTTTAGACTCATCTTCTCCTTGAAGTGGCATCTCCTCTCTCTCTTCCTTCTCCATTCCGCTGTCATTCATCTTCCAAGAAGCAAAGGAATCCATTGATGAAGAAGATCCTAGGCCTACAAGCTCCAATGTAGCTTACATCATTGAAGGATGTTGAAATATTGTTGTGAAATTCATGCCATGGTCACATATTTATAATCTCTTGATGACTCAAGTTAAAGTTTGTGACTCTTGGCAATTTCTTTAAAACTAGTCACCCTTTAAAAATTGTGACTCTTTTGAAAACTAGTCACTTAAAAAGTTGTGACTTTTGAAAAAAATCTTCAGAAACAAGTCACTTGAAGAATTGTGACTTTTGGAAATTTATTTTTTGAAATCAGTCACTGGTAATCGATTACCATCAAGGTGTAATCGATTACACATCAACAGATGTGACTCTTCATGTTTAAATTTTGAAAATCAAAACGTTTAAAAACTCTGGTAATCGATTGCAAGTATTGTGTAATCGATTACACAAGTTTAAAATGATTTGAAAATGTTTAAACACAAGTTGTGACTCTTAAAATTTGAAATCTAACGTTTTAAAACACTGGTAATCGATTACATGCTCATGGTAATCGATTACAGCTTTGTAAATCAATTTTGAAAATAATGCTGGCTACTGGTAATCGATTACTACCTTCTGGTAATCGATTACCAGAGAATAAAACTCTTTGGTAATGATTTTGTGAAAAACTTCTTGTGCTATTCAATGTTTTGAAAAAAAATTTTAGTACTTATCTTGATTAAGTCTTCTCTTGATTCTTGAATCTTGAGTCTTGAATCTTGATCTTGATTATTCTTGAATCTTGATTCTTGAAACTTGATTCTTGAATCTTTGGAATTTGCTTAACTCTTGATTCTTTGGCATCATCAAAATAACCTTGGAAAGCATTGCTTCCACAGGCTTTAAAATTTGAATCAAAATGTTCAATAACTGCTGGTAATTGATTACCATCCATGTGTAATCGATTACACATTATAAATTTTGAATTCAAATTTCTAATGACTGTTGTAAACGCTTTCAGCTGCTGGTAATCGATTACAATCTTCATGTAATTGATTACATGCCTTCAAAAATATTCAAAATTATTTTAAAAATGTTTCAAAAAGTGTTTTGGCCACTGGTAATCGATTACATCCTCTGGTAATCGATTACCAGAGAGTAAATCTCTTGTAAAAACATTTTTGCTTAAATTCATTGGCCAAACCTCTTGTTGTTTCAACTTGGAATTCCCTTCCTAAATCACTATAGATCTTCTTGATGATGTATCTTGAATTTCTTGGATTTTTGTCTTGAATTAAACTTGAGAAGCGCATGATCACATGGCATCATCAAAACATCAAAGTCAAAGTCTTTACTTCTACAATCTCTCCCTTTTTTATGATGACAATTTAATTCCTGAAATCAAGATACAAGATATAACGCTCACTCATTCCATACTCCCCCTATGTTTTGGAATTAATGATCTCTTGATTTCTAAGCTTCTAAACCCCGTTTCTCTCCCCCTTTGGCAACATCAAAAAGCCAAAGTACGTGGTAAGCAACACAAGGCAGAAGAATAATAATCAAATATAACTAAAGTTCACATAATCATTCATAAACCAAATATAATCCAGTCATAAAATACTAAATGCCAAATACCGAAATATAACTAAAGTTCAGAGAATGATAACTTAAAAAGTATAGCCAAATACACGACTTAAAATAAAAGATAATAGTAATCTAAAACTAGGAAGGTGGTGGAAGGTCGAAGCACCTACGAAGATAACTCACATCCTCTTCAAGCTGAGTGATGCATGTATCCATTCCTTCAAAGCGACCATCCAAGGAATCAAAGCGTTAGCCAACATAGGTGCGGAGGCCTCGTAATTCCGAAATAACTTCATTCATAAGGGTTGAGGAATCATCTCGTTGAGGCGGAGGAGAGGGAGTACGCTCGTCTTGCGGAGGTTGCGTGTCCTTCTTCAGCCATTGCCCATCTACATCCTTACGGTAGCCAAATGAGGTTACCACAGCAACACCAATAGCAAAGGAGCATTTAACTAGCACAAAAGGCTCAGAATCCAAAGGAATTTCAAAATGTCGAAGAAATAAAGTCACAAGCTGAGGGTAAGGGAGAGGTACACCAGACCACAATGCCTTATGCATGCGATAACGAACCAAATGGGCCCAGTCGATTGGACGACCGGTCAAGAAAGCCCACATCAGAATCAAGTCCTCCTCAGAAGCTTGAGCAAGATTAGAAGAACGAGGCATCAAAATTCTAACAATGATATAATGCATGATGCGACAATCAAATGTCAATGACCCGACAAGCAATCTACCGGTCATATCCGCCTGGTCAATGCAGACCATGCGGCGAGCATCATGACTAGAGTAATCAAACTTCCAGTCATCAACAAGGGTACCCTCAAAAGGTTCACCTTGACTGGGGAATTGTGTCAAAGAAAAGAAAAGAGACTCATCAATAATCATAGGTATACCATGCACCTTAGAAATTAAAGTTCCATCCTGAATTTTCAAATTTGAGTAAAAGACTCGCACTAACTCAGGATAATATGGTAATTTTAATGACATAAAAGGAATCAAACCAGTGTTTTGAAACACTTGATAGCAATCAAATGTTTCCCCATCAAAAAATTCAAGTTCAAGATATTTGGGATCAAGAATTTGACGAGATTGAAAGAGAGAGGAATACCGAATATGTTGTTCATCTGAAGAAAACAGTGTAGAGGATGACAAGGATGGTGGAATTGGTGTCGGGGATGCTCCGGTGGCTCCGGAACGTGATGTTTGATGTGTCACAGCAGAGGAGGATGAACCCTTGCGCTTCTTGGATGATTCTGCCATTTGGTAAATTTGTTGAAGATTTTGATCGGTTAGAATGAAAGAGAATCAAAAATGATGAAGAATAGGCTTTGTGGGAGGTGATTTGGTGGAGAAACGAGTGAGATATGAGGATTAGAAGTTTTGGGAGGAAGAGGCATGTCGTGGGGAGTGTGGCTGCGCAACGCTACTGGTTTACGTGAGCTTTTATAGAGAGGACCACTGGTAACCGATTACAGGATACTGTAATCGATTACAAGGCTGATGTTCTATTGTAATCAATTACACACAGTGGTAATCGATTACCAGGCCATTTGTTCATGTGTAATCGATTATACAAGTTGGTAATCGATTACCAGAACACTATAGGAGCCTTTTCTCTTAAAAATTCCTAAGTCTAAATCTAAAATAATCATCAAACTCTATCAATCAATCATACTAACAAGAATTTCTAGTAGTAAAGCAAAATCATGCACAATAACATACTTAATTAACCAACACAATCAATCAATCATTAAGCATAAATGTTTCAATCAATCAATCAATCCTTATTTATCCAAATCACTAACATCTAAGAGGCCTAATTCTCTTCTAATGGCAAAGAATGTTTCTTTGGGGAGAGGTTTTGTAAAGATATCAGCAAGCTGATTCTTTGTATCAACAAATTCTAGCACACAATCTCCCTTTAGAACATGATCTCTTAGAAAATGGTGCCTAATTTCTATATGCTTGGTTCTAAAGTGTTGAACTGGATTTTTGGAAAGATTGATTGCACTTGTATTATCACACCTAATAGGTATATGGTCAAGAAAGATCCCATAATCAGAGAGTTGTTGCTTCATCCATAAAATTTGTGCACAACAACTGCCGACAGAAATATATTCCGCTTCTACAGTAGATAAAGCAACATTGTTTTGTTTCTTACTATGCCAAGAAACTAGAGCAGATCAAATAAATTGACAAGTTCCACTTGTGCTCTTTCTATCTATTTTAGAACCGGCAAAGTCTGAATCAGAGCATCCTATTAAGGTGCATGTGGAATTCCTAGGATACCATAAACCTATATTCATGGTGCCTAATAAATATCTTATGATTCTTTTAACGGCACTAAGATGTGGTTGTTTGGGATTTGATTGAAATCTAGCACACATACACACACTAAATATTATATCAGGTCTGCTAGCAGATAAATAAAGAAGGGATCTGATCATACCTCGATATTGCTTAACATCTATAGACTGACCGGTTTCATCTTTATCTAAATAGCAAGCAGTGCTCATTGGTGTAGCCATGTGCTTAGCATTTTCCATGCCGAATCTGTGAATTAACTCTCTGCGGTACTTGGATTGATTGATGAATATACCAGCCTTGGTTTGTTTAATTTCTAATCCAAGAAAGAAATTAAGTTCTCCCATCATTGATATTTCAAACTCACTTTGCATGTCATGAGAGAATTCCTTGCACAATAATTCATTAGTAGATCCAAAAATAATATCATCAACATAAATTTGAACTAATAAAATATCAGGTGATTTTCTCTTTATAAAAAGGGTAGTATCTACTTTGCCTCTAGAGAATTCTTTTTCTAAAAGGAACTTACTCAGATGCTCATACCAAGCCCTAGGGGCTTGCTTTAAGCCATATAAAGCCTTTTTTAATTTAAAAACATGATTAGGCTTGTCTGAGTTTTCAAATCTAGGGGGTTGATCTACATATACGTCCTCTTGAATAAATCCATTTAAGAATGCACTTTTTACATCCATTTGATAAAGCTTAAAATTCATTATGGATGCATAGGCTAATAGAATTCTAATGGCTTATAATCTAGCAACTGGAGCATATGTCTCCTCATAATCTATTCCATCTTCTTGATTATATCCTTTGGCGACTAATCTAGCCTTATTCCTTATAACTATGCCATTTTTATCTAATTTATTTCTAAACACCCATTTTGTTTCAATGATTGGGTAGTTTTTAGGTTTCTCAACTAACTCCCAAACATTATTTCTTTCAAATTGGTTTAGTTCTTCCTGCATAGCTATTATCCAATTTTCATCTATTATGGCTTCATTTAAATTTTTAGGTTCAATCATAGATACAAAAGCCATGTTATTGCATAAATCTTTGAGAGAGTGTCTAGTTGTTACCCCTTTTGAGATGTCACCAATAATATTGTCAAAGGGATGAACTCTTGAAGTTTTCCACTTTCTTGGAAAATCATTATTTGCTTTGACTTCTACTAGTGGGTATTCATTGCTTCCTTCTCCTTTTCCTTTAGAATCTTGTCCATGAATGTGCATTTGTTTTAAAGATTCTGCAATATCATCTAAAATATCTTTTCTTGGAGAAATAACATTAGACTCATCAAAGGAAACATGAATTGATTCTTCAATTGTCATTGTTCTCTTATAATATATTCTATAGGATTTACTATGCAAAGAATATCCAAGGAAAATTCCTTCATCTGACTTAGCATCAAACTTTCCTAAGTTTTCTTTTTCATTGTTTAATACAAAACATTTACAACCAAAAACATGAAGATGTGATATGTTTGGTTTTCTACCATTGAACAGTTCATATGGAGTTTTCTTTAAAATGGGTCTTATTAAAGCCCTATTCATGATATAGCATGCAGTATTAACGGCTTCACCCAAAAATATTTTGGAAGAGGAGTATCATTTAATAAGGTTCTAGCAATTTCTTCCAAAGACCTATTTTTCCTTTCAACAACTCCATTTTGTTGAGGGGTTCTAGGTGCAAAAAAGTTATGTTCAATGCCATGCTTTTCACAAAATAAATCAAATTCTTTATTTTCAAACTCACCCCATGATCACTCCTAATAGATATAATTTTGAGATTTTTCTTATTTTGAATAACTTTTGCAAGTTTCTTAAATGCTTGAAACGCATCATTCTTATGAGTGATAAATAGTGTCCAAGTATATCTAGAATAATCATCAACAATGACAAGTGCATAATAGCTTCCACCAAAACTCATAATTCTAGAAGGACCAAACAAATTCATATGTAACAGTTGTAATGGTTGAATAGTTGAAACAATGTTTTTGGATTTGAATGAAACTCTAGTTTGTTTTCCCTTTTGACATGCATCACACAATCTATCTTTTTCAAATTTCAATTTAGGCAAACCAACAACTAAATCTTTTGAAATTAATTTATTTAAGTTCCATGTTTATGTGAGCAATACGTTTATGCCATAGCCATGGATCATCATCTTTGCTAAGAAAACATTTACTATTATCTAATTTTTGGCTTAAGTCTATCATATAAACATTGTTGACTCTATACCCTATATGCTTTATATTAGTATCATGTTTATGTTCAATGAGAAATTTTTGAGAATCAAATGATACTAGATAGCATTTATCACATAATTGACTAACACTAAGCAAGTTGTGCTTAAGGCCTTCAACAAGTAGAACATTTTCAATGGAGTTTGAAGAATTCGTTCCTATTTTTCCAACTCCAAGAATTCTACCTTTGTTGTTGTCATCATAAGTTACATGCCCACTTTTCTTGGGAGAGATATGTGTGAACTTTGATGAATCTCCCATCATATGTTTTGAACAACCGCTATCTATGTACCATTTCTTCTTCAAAGACACCTACATGATCAAGTTTGTGCCTTAGGTACCCAAACTTTATTGGGTCCTTGTGTGTTAGTGTTAACTAAAGATTCTTTTGGGACCCATATCATTTTGATATTGTTGTAATTTTTCTTAAAATAACATGTAGATGTGTCATGCCCTTTTCTTCCACAATAAAAACAAGTGATGAAAGGAGAATTATATTTTTGTGTGGAGGCAAAGAAATTTTTGTAAAATTTTTGTTGTTTTTCAGGTTTATATCCTATTCCTCCCTTATCAAAGACACATCTTTGTTTTCCTAATATGACATCTAGGTTATTTTTACCAATAGAAAATTTAGCAAGTGAGTTTTTCAAATCTTTAATTTCTTTTTCATACTTACTACAACATTTACATGAATCAGATATTACTTTTTCATCAGGAATAGTAGAGACATAAACTTTATCATTTGGTTTAGAAATTGAAATTTCAGTTTTAAGATGATCTAATTCTTTATTTAATTTTAAAATTTCATTTTCTAAATCTGAAATTGTTTTCTTAGAAGATGAAACTAACTTTGAGAGTTTGATTGATTCTCTATGCAAATCAGCAAATGCATATTGTAATTCATCAAAAGAAATGGATAAGTTGTTATTTGAACATGTTACCTCTTCATCGCTTTTATAACTTTTAGCCATTAGACATAGGTTTATCTCTTCATTTTCTGAATCCTCAGATGATTCCATATCATTGTCATCCCATGTGATGTAGGCCTTCTTCATCTTCTTTTCACTAAAATTTTTCTTTTCAGATTTCTCCATTCTTTTCTTGAAGATTGGGCAATCAACCCTCAGATGTCCAGGTTGATTGCATTCAAAGCATTTTGGAGTAGAGGATGAATCTTTTGTCCTTCTTTTATGTTTAAAATTTGGTTTCCTTTGATTTCCTCTGATTTTCAGGAACTTGTTGAACCTTTTTACAAAAAGGCTAAGATCATCATCTTTATTCAAATCAATTAAGTCTTCTTTATCACTTTCTTCTTGGATTGAAGATGAAGCTTTAAGAGCAATTCCCTTCTTTTTCTTATCATTTTCTTCGTGTTGATTTAGTCTCAACAGTTCCATTTCGTGTTCCTGTAACTTTCCAAATAGTGTAGCAAGAGACATGTTAGATAAATCTCGTGATTCAGTAATGGCTGTTACCTTAGGTTGTCATTCTCTGCTTAAACATATCAATACTTTATTTATGAGATCTTCATTTTGAAAAATTTTCCCTAAAGATGCAAGATGATTTACTATGTGTGTGAACCTCTTTTACATGTCTTGTATACTTTCATTTGCATTCATCCTAAATAGTTCATATTCATGAGTTAATGTGTTTATCCTAGATCTTTTAACATTTGTTGTGCCTTCATGTGTTACTTGTAGGGTATCCCACATATCCTTTGCACTTTTACAGTTTGATACCCTAAAGTATTCATCCATTCCTAGGGTAGATGTAATTATGTTTTTGGCTTTTAAGTTATATTGTACTAGTTTTCTTTCTTCCTCACTCCAATCTTCCCTAGGCTTTTCTATTGTTGTATTTCCAGGAACCATGGTGGGAATATAAGGCCCTACTTCTATTGCATCCCAGACATTTAAATCTATTGCCTCTATAAAAATTTGCATACGGGTTTTCCAATAATGGTAACCCACTCCATTAAAAATAGGAGGCCTATTTATTGAATTTCCTTCAGGAAATAAATAGTTTGATGAGGCCATTATTCTTGAAGCTTCTAAACTTTATACAAGAATGAAGCTCTGATACTACTTGTTAGACAAGTGGCCTCAGATATCTTAAGAAGGGGGTTGTGTTGAATTAAGATATCACAAACTTTTTCCGAATTAAAAATTCTATTTTGATTTTAACCCGAAACCCAAGATTCCTTTCAAAAAGAATTCCTAAATAATTATGCAAATTAAACTTATTGAATAGAAGCAATAAGTAATAATAAATAAAAGAGTTTAAGGGAAGATAAAATGCAAACTCAGATTTGTACTGGTTCGGTCACACCCTTGTGCCTACGTTCAGTCCCCAAGCAACCCGCTTGAGAGTTCCACTATCTTGCAAAAGCCCTTTACAATCTGAACCACACAAGGATAACCCTTCCTTTGTGTTCAGATTGCTTTACAACAAGAGACCCTCAGTCTCTTAATCCCTTTTCAGAAATGAGATGAAGAGAAGAAGAAATCTCTCTTGAAAGAGATAGATTGAACAATGGAGCACTCAAAATAATTCCTTATTGAATTGCAAGTGTATTGGCCAAGGAATTTTTTAAGAGGATAAGATAATTTTGCTTTTGAAAGGATAAGACCTTTTTTTTTTTTTGAAAAACTCTAAGCAAATTCGTGTTCCAAGTCACATATAAATAGACATTTGATGGCCATTAAAAAATCATTTGAACAGATGTGACTCTTAGAAATTATTTTATGAAATTCTCCTCTGATAATCGATTACAAGATTTGTGTAATTGACTACAGGCTTTAAAATTTGAATCAAAATGTTCAATAACTACTGGTAATCGATTACCATCCATGTGTAACCGATTACACATTATAAATTTTGAATTCAAATTTCTAATGACTGTTGTAAACATTTTCCGCTGCTGGTAATCGATTACAATCCTCATGTAATCGATTACATGCCTTAAAAAATATTCAAAATTATTTTAAAAGCATTTCGGGAAGTGTTTTGGCCACTGATAATCGATTACCAGACAGTAAATCTCTTGTAAAAACATTTTTGCTTAAATTCATTGGCCAAACCTCTTGATGTTTCAACTTGGAATTCCCTTCCTAAATCACTAGAGATCTTCTTGATGATGTATCTTGAATTTCTTGGATTTTTGTCTTGAATTAAACTTGAGAAGCGCATGATCACATGACATCATCAAATCAAAGTCTTTACTTCTACATATTTGACAAAAAATAAATTTTTATGTAGTAATTTAAAAACGACCTATTTTTTAAGTATGAAAAACTTATTTAATATATGATATGAAAAACTTATTTCAACCATATATAATTTATGTTTTACGGTCTATGATCAATGTACACATATAACATGTTATATCTTTCCTCACTCTTTCTTCAACCCAAATTATATATTTCACCATTTGATCTTGTCGAGTTCTCTTTTAGCTTTGTCAATATATTACATGTACGTATTTTAATTCTTTAATTTTACTTTTAATATTATCTTATTAATTTAATTCAGTTGATTAAACATGCTAAATTAATAGGTGTGTTATTGTAAATTTCAAATAGTATTTTTTTTATTCTTACCAATAAAAAATATCTTATTAATTTAATGTATTTCTTATTTTGAATAAGGAATTATCTTAAAAAAAATAAATAGGATAAAATTTTTTAAGTTTATATAAAATTAAATTATATATATGTTCATCAAGTTATTTTAATTAATTTTTAATTTTTTGACAAATTTATAAATATTTGATCAAATAAAAGTGTTTAAAAATGATTTTTTCTTATTGATTTATAAGCTTTATTTTTAAACATAACTTAAATGTATGATTATTATTTTTATTTTTAATAAAATAATAAAATTTATCATTTATCCTTTTATTTGAAATTAAATTTTTTATTTTAATAAAACTCTTACTTTTCATTTGTTAACTAAAAAAATATATTCAGATTACCTTAAATAAGTTTTGCATACATGAAATAATAAGTCATTTCCAGATTATTAACTAGCTAAAAATTTATTTTTTATCAAATACTTATTTGATAATTAATACGACACATCATTATTATCACGTTGTCATTGAAAGTGACGAGGTAACAATGAGATCTCTATGTCTATAAGAAGACATCGTGATGACATGATAACTTTGAATGACCACAACAATGATAAAGTGAAATTGATTTTTTTTAAATATTTGATTGAAATAAAAAACGAATGTGAGATAATAATTTTAAAATAACACATTTAATTAAGCTAATTAATTTCTCACCCATCATCTTAGCGGAAATGAATTTCACTATTTATCCATTATTTTATTGTGCTATGTGAAAAGCCCTCCCTCCCATCAAGCAGGTTTCTTGTCTTCCGGTTTCTGGTAGATCACCACTTGGGTTGGGAGAAAAGAACAGACAATGGAAGCGAGTTGAGAGCTACCTCGGTTGAACATCATCGAATCGAATAATCACTTTTACACATGACTTATCCTTCTATTCCGATTTAAGCCCCTAAACGAACTATCGAAGCCACTTCAAAAACTACTCTTAGATTGCTTCGATGGTCGATCACTACAACAAGTACGGCTTTCTCTTCCAATTCAATCCCAGATTTTCAAAAACTCTGCGATTTCTTCATCAAATAATCAATAATAACAATAGACACTAACAATAAAAATAAAACACGGAAAATTGGATTTTTATTTATTGATTTATTTTGGTGTAGGCTGGTTAAACTAGCGGCGAGGGCTTTCTACGATGATCTAACGAGTAAAGGAGAGAATCAACCCAAATCGGGAAGGAGTGATAACAGAGGAATCGCTGTGGTGATTCTCGACGCTCTCACAAGGTTTGCTCTCACTTCAATTATTCTTGATTTTGATTGCAGAATAACTTATAGCAAAGGAATGATTAATGAATGGAAATGATTCGAGTTTTTAAGTGAAAAATTGAGGGAATAGTTATGCATAAACGTCGGGGCATGAAAGGGTTATTGTATGTGGCTATGTGCATTGCCTCTTAGTTTGATAGGGGTAGATCAGTGTGCAGTGAAGCTGGGGCTGTTTGTTGAGTATAATTGAAGTGTGGATTTGAGATTTGAGCTTTTTGGAGAATCTGGAATCTCGTGCACAGTTGGATTTTCGTGACTTCTGAAAGAATTTTGGGTTCATTGCTTTGATTGTTTGGGTTTATTATTGTTGGTATTTTGTGAATTCTGTTCAGGCGACAATGGGTCCGAGAAGAAGACTTGGCAAAAGATCTCAAATTACACACAAAACAGCTTCGCCGAACTCTCCGGTTTTTTGAAGAGGAGAAGATCATTACTCGAGAATATAGGAGAGAGGTAACTATTGGGTGGTTCTGTCTGTGCATTACATTGGTGCTATTTTTATGAATTTCACTGGTTTATATGCATATGCAAATGGGTGTTTCTGAACTATACAAATAAAATGGGATTGAACCTAGTAATTAAAGCCTGTAATTACTAGGTACACAGCTGTCATATATCCAAGGAAACAAATAATATTTACTTGGGTAAAATAAGGAAACAGAGGATATTTCAACACTCCTCAAGCCGGTACATATATTGTATTCACCAAGCTTGTTGTATATATAAGCTATCCCTGGGCCTCTGAGTGATTTGTTGAAAATATCTGCTCATTAGAATTCACAAAGGATGTAACAATCTCACTGAAGTGTTGTTACAAATATTAAATATCAATGTTTGTTGTAGTAATAAAATCCTTGAGAATTTGGTCTTTAACTGAGCACAATGGCATTGTACGATTCATGTAACCGATCTCACCTGGTGCCTAGTGGGATAAGTTTTTTGCTGTTGTTTGTTGTTGTAGCATAGTAGTGTTGTCCAGTAATTTCTAATCTGTTGTATCTTCACATCCATGCAATTTGTGCTCATAGGCAGATTTTAAATTTCGATATAATAAGATTTTATGTTCCCTGAACTGCCAATAAAACTTATTTTAGTGTCAAAGTCCATAACATATGGATTGTGGATATTGTCTATTCATTTCCTCATGCCCTTTGTTCCTGTCCCATGACTTGATACTCCAAATCCCATGACTTGAAGCCTTCATCAGTCCTTTATTCTGCCTCTGAAATTTTGATTATTTGTTTAATGATTCTTATCCTAGAATTATGATTCTCCAGTCACTTATTTGAACCTTTTGTTTAGATCACTTGGTAGTGTTTTGTTAGGATCCTATTGCAATGGGTTTAACTTGAGTCCCACATTGGAAGTATGAGATTCTAGTTTGGGGTTTTGATAGGGACTTGGCATTATTGGGTGCTTAAGTCCCACATTGAATCAAAGTAGTATGGGATGCTTGGTGGAGTACTTAAGTGGCTTGGTTCTTACCCATTGATAGTTAGATTTTAAGGGAGGGTTTCCTAAGTGCTTGGGTGCTTATCAGGTTTATAGGGCCTTGGTCTCTCGATCTACAACAACTAGCTTTTGCCGTGTAGTTCTCCCAAGGTTCTTATCAGTTGTTCTAACCAGGATAGTTGCTGTGCTTATATTAAAATCTTTGGGCATCTTTGTCAGTTTTTGTTGATATTTCAGCTAGGCTATTTTAAACTATTCAGAGGTTTCCCTCGCACAAGTTTTCATTTGGTTGTCTCTGTTAGAATTTTCTTCTGTTAATGTTTGTTCAGTTTTATTATTTTTCCTTGTTAGGTTTGAAGTTTTAGAATGTTAGCTATCAATGATGTAAATAGTCATGCTCTTATTTTCTTATGTTCTCTGTTATCTGATTTTACCAGACAGCAAAAGGAGCAAAAATGTATAGTGCTGCTACAGCTGCTACAGTTGATGTTCAGCTGACTGGAAAAGAGGGAGAAGAAAAGGTCAAGTTGCACACGCACTCTTACTGTTGTCTAGATTATGCACAGGTCCATTTCTTCCCACTATATATTTCTATGAATGTTACTCTTCCATGCTGCTTGTGGTTTTGTTTCCGAGAGAAGGGGAAATCAATTTTATTGTGTGCTTTCTTGTCATGGCTTTTGAGTCAGTTATCAACTACACTATGGCTCCTCCATATGTAGAAATTCTTATGTTGAAGTTTGTTGCAGATATATGATGTGGTTAGGTACAGAATACATCGCATGAAAAAGCTGCTGAAAGATGAATTGGACAACAAGAACACAATTGAGGAATATATCTGTACAAAATGTGGAAAAAGGTTTCAGTAATCCATTATAAATACAAATTTATTTCAATATCAATATTTGTTATATGCTTCCTTAATACTTAGGGATTTGAATTCTTTTAGATATAATGCTCTGGATGCATTGCGATTAGTATCTTTTGAAGATGATGACTTCCATTGTGAAAGTTGTAATGGAAAACTTGAGGTAGAAAATGACAAATTTGTTGCTCAAGAAGGGGGTGATGGAGATGAAAATGCAAGAAGACGGCGCCATGAAAAGTTAAAAGACATGCTTCAGAAGATGGAGGTCTTTTATGATTTTACTATGCTATTTGTTTCTTTTTTGGGCTTCATATTATGGATCCTTTTGTTTAAGATTTGTTATTCTTAGTCATGGTTATCACTGCCATTTGCTAGAACTGAGAAATTTGTGTCATTACTCATTTGGGCTTATAGGGTAAGGACACACATTTATGAATAAAAAATGCTGAGAGGTTAACATAATCTTGTTGAAAAATCTATTGGCTGTTCAGCTTTTGTCCTGTTTCCTAATCCTATGCTGATCTAAGTTTAAGGAAACCATCAAGACTTTTTTTAGTTTATTGTGAGCAGAGATTTAGGAGCAGCAATTAGTTTGATATCCCAATCATATCAATTGCTAATATTTGATGAATATGTTGTTCATATGTCTTCTTAGACTATTTAATACATATTTTGATGTATCACATACCACTCACATAAACAGCATATTGACAATGACATATATGTATGTTTAACTGATCAATAATGTCAAAACAAAATCCTTTTATAGGTATAGAATGGAAGGATATACCAAACCTTTTTTTTTTCTTTTTCTTTTAAGTATGCCAAACCATTTTTTCCCTTGAAGTTGAAGGTGGTGATTGCAGGGATCATTTGCATGCTTTATCTCTCGGTTTCTTTGATAGGGACCTAGGTATTATGGGATGCTCGATGGAGTATTTAAGTACTTGGTTCTTCCCCCTTAACAGCTAGCTTTTAAGGGTGGGTTTCCCAAGTGCTTATCAATTAATTTCCAAGCTGGTTTTCGGTGTTATGGAAAGGGCAACCTGAGGAAGATTTTGACCGATGGAGGGTTCTGACCAATAAGGAAATTGAGTAAAGTACCATTGAATGAAGTGTCGTAGAGTGTGAGCCGCCGAAACGTCGACCTCAAGGGCAGTGCTATGTTTGGGACCTAGGTATTATGGGATGCCTAAGTCTCTTGTCGAGTTGGGATGCTTGATGGAGTATATAAGTGTTTGGTTCTCCCCCCTTAAAATCTAGCTTTTAAGGGTGGATTCCTCAAGTGCTTATCAATTTGTATGATAGGGACCTAGGTATTATGGGGTGCCTAAGTCCCACATCGAGTTGGGATGCTCGATGGAGTATTTAAGTGCTTGGTTCTCCTCTCCCCCCTTAACAACTAGCTTTTAAGGGCGGGTTCTCCTAGTGCTTAAGTGCTTATCAATTGGTATCAGAGCCTATCCTAATCCATTGGTAGGCCACTTGTGTTTATCATGATCCAGGCGAGTAGCCTTGAGCACGAGGGGGGGGAGTGTTGGAAAGCCACCTTAATTGCGGTCAGCCCTAGCTGCTTAGGGGGGAGAACCAAGGACTTAAATACTCCCTCAAGCATCCCCACTCGATGTGGAACTTAGTCACCCTGTAATACCTAGGTCCCTACCATTCTTTCGATGCTAAAATAAGATGTGCATGATTCACCCACTGACATATGTTTCTGGGCATAGTATAATTGAAATATAAACGACAGTGGAAAATAGGATGTGTAATGGCATGCTAATGGTCATAGGTACAACACCTGAATCCTTATTTCAGGTTCTTAAACTGTCATCTGATAGTATGTTTAAACTGGTTGTAGGCACAGCTGAAGCCTTTGATGGACCAACTCAGCCGGGTGAAAGATTTGCCTGTTCCAGAATTTGGCAGTCTTCTAGCGTGGGAAGCTCGAGCTAGTGCTATGGGGCGTGCAGCCAACGGAGATATGTCTGGTGATTCTAAAATGTCTCAGCTTGGATATAATGGAGCACCAATGCCTTATAGTGGAGATACTAAGGTAAGAGTTTCCTGTTTTATGGATTATCATTTATTGCATGTAAATAAACTATGCAGTTAGAGCCTTGCTAATTATTCTTATTATTCTTCTTTCTTATTATTTTTGTTTTATCTTGCTTTCTAGAGGATATCTTATCCTCCACATAATTATGCTTTCCCTTCTTTTTCTCTCATAATTTTTTCATATGTAATTGAAAGAATAAAATTTCTGAAAATTATATCTGATAAACAGTATGGTGTAAGTATGTACATTATACAGACCTATATCAATGCTAACTTGCCTAAGTTATGGCTGTGCATACATCTAAGGAAACTAATAGGAAATATATCCATCCTACAAATGTGTCCTACTAATACTACAATAATTGCATAATTATTCGTTTTATATACATCACTTCCCTCCAAGATAGTGAATAGATGTCTATGTTATTGATGTCTTGCAGTCTCTCTGTTGGTAGCCTCTTAATCAGCACATCTGCTATCTAAAGTCTTTATATGAAGTAGTAACCAATTCACTATCCAAATTCTCCTTGGTGAAGTGACGAACAATCTCATTGTCTTTTATTCCTTCTCTTTAACTAGATTATGAGCAATGCTAATTGTAATTTATTATTATAGTACAGCTCCATAGGCCTTCTTACTTTATCCTAAGACTGTCTAATAAATTTCAACAAAAAGCAGTTCCCAAAACTCTTGTTCCATAGCTCAAAATTCTGACTGAGCTTGGGTCAACAACCACAATTTGTTTCTTACTCCTCCATGTTACTAAATTTCCACCAAAAGAATACAATACCTAGAAGTTGATCCACATTCAATAATTAATGTTGCATAATCAGCATTTGTATACCCTCCATGCAATGCTATTAAACTTGAATCGGTGATCGACTCAGTTGAGGTACTGGTTCAATGGTCACTTGTTCAACCTGTAGTCCTTATTGAATAAATTAACTTAGCACCAACACTATCACCTCATTGATCCATGTAATAGAAATTCAGCAAAGTTATGGTCACTGGTTCAACCTGTGAGTCCATAGTTGAATAAATTACCTTAGCACCAACACTATCACCTCATTGATCCATGCCATAGAAATTCAGCAAAGTTTTACATAAAAATTAGCTGCCAATTGCTTAACACAACCCTCTTTAGTTTTAAATCTGAGCTTTGGAACCGACTATGTACAGATTAGTAGCAAAGCACAACATAGGCAGGTTTATATTGTGTGTGGATGTGTAGAAAAAATGTGATCTGAATTCATAGGTAAATCTAATAGTGTATAAACAGATCTGTCCATTAGATTTTGTATATGTAGCATTACTCTAATGAAGTACTCCTTCTGTCCCATAATATTTATTAGAGTATGTTTTTGTATAACTGTGAAAACAGTTTTGTAATATGTTTGTAAGGGCTGTTAGCTTTTGCTAACAGCACCTCTCTAGTGTTAGAAAGCTGGTAATATGTTTGTAAGGGCTGTTAGCTTCTGCCAACAACACCTCACTGGTGTTAGTTTCTGTTATAGTTAGTTCAGAGGTTCAGAGGTCTATATATACCTCTTTTGTAACTATTACTTTTCAGATTGGAATACTATCAGTTCTTTCTCTAAATTTTCTCTCTTACTTTCTCTCACTTTATCAAAGAATATTTGTTGTCCTAGGTTTGTTTACACAGACCAAGAAACACTAATAAATGGATGAAAGAGAGTGACAATTTTACAAAATTAACCTTATCATTTTTAATTCATTTATAGTTTTTGGTGCTCATCATTAATATTATAAGGAATATAAGTGAAAATATTACATCGAAAAACTAAAATGACAATAATTTTGGGACTTATTTTTTCTTCTTACACGACAATTATTATGGGACGGAGGGATTATATCCTTATCAGCAGTTTAATTTGACACTTATGTTGCTGTCTCAAAAATAAGTGATACATGAATAAATATGAAGGGTGATGCCTGGTTGCTCTGAAGTATTTTATAATGGATCTTTTATATGAATTTTAAATTTAGGCACTGAGCATCATTAACCTAAAATGCCTTGTAATCCACTGCTGAATTTTAACAGGTTGTGGTGGACTTCAATGGGACTGAAGACATAAAGGATGTTAAGTCTGAAACTGGAAGTGCATCTCTAAAGGTTTTGCCACCATGGATGATTAAATCAGGGATGGTTCTTACAAAGGAACAACGTGGAGAGGCGAAGGAGGAAATAAAGATGGATGGGACTTCAACTTCCTCATCAGCACAGTACTTGGACGACAAGAAATCAACAGTTGACCATGATGATAAGAAAAATATACAGGCATATACTATATGATGAGCAATTTTCTTTTTCTTTTATCTTCTGTCTTTTTCACTTCAGTTCCTTGCTCTTTCTATCTGAAGGTTCTGAAACTTTTATCCACTAAGGATCTGGGTTTTTTGTGTATTTTTATAGGATGAGTATATTAAAGCTTATTATGCTGCTTTGCTTAAACAACAACATGAATTGGAAGCTGCTAGTAAACAAGAATTGCCAAATACACTCACTGCAAATGATCCTTCTAGCAGTGCTTCTAATCGTCAAGTTGGCATGAAATCAAAACTTGAGGAAGATGATGATGGTACTGAATGGGAGGAGGCTCCAGTTGCAGGTAATTTGTGTCTTTCCAATGTTATTAGAGCACACCTTGGATCGATAAAGTTTATATGTGCATTTTACAAATGTATGCTTGGTAAAAACAAAAAGAATATTTTTACATTGTGTAATTTCTTGACTGTTTTATTATATAGTTGATTGAAAATTTGATTCTATTGATTGAAACTATACTTTATATTTTCCCAAATGTACCAAAAAAAAACCCTATCCTTTTGCGCTTAATACGGATCTTATCACCTTATATTCATGTTTAGATTTTAAGCCTTTATCCTATTCCTATGTGTCAATTTAAGATTATTAGACACTACAAATGACAACCACAATGACAGAATAATAGTGTTATCCAGCATTTCAACTTCAAAATTTGGAGGACAGTTCTCTGTATTTGGAATGTTATTTTATTGTACCTCTTTTTATAAACTTTATATATTAGTTTTAAATCCTTATTAAAGAACAGGCCATGGTTGGTTACTTTGTCAATGTTCTAATCCATGTTCTCAGGGTCAACCAAAGAACTAATAGCTAGTTAATTGGCTTTCTTTGAATCAATTGGTTACCAATCTTTTCATGGTTTGAACTTTGGATCACATTCATCTGGCTGGTGTTAGATGGACTTGTATAATAGTAGCTGGTTTTCTAAACCATTTTAACCCAGCCAGTGTGGTCCAGCTTACAAAAATTTGGTGGGAATTCTAAACACTAATAAATCATGTAAGGGGATGCATTGCTGTAATTTTCTGTGACTTTGTTTTATCGGGCTGTCTAAATTGTTAAGACACTTTTAGGTTGTCTTTGGTAGAGGGGGGAAGGAGAGAAATTGAGAAGAAATAGGGTGGGTCCTACGTGGGTCTCACACCTTCTACACTCTACTTTAATTCAAATATCTCTCTTCTATTTCCATCTTCTCTGTTTCCATCCTCTCAACCAGACGCACTAATAAGGATGGGAGTGGCAAAATTTAGAAGAATCTTTTCTGTTTTTGGACAAAAGAGACTTTGCTAATCCAATTGAGGACCAATTTTAAGGCTTGCATTCATGAATTATTATATGGAAAATTGGATGTGTCAAAGAGTATCAATTTTCTGAACTCGTAAATGTGAAAATTAAATGTTCCTATTGGGGTTAGGGTTACTATTATGTTTAGTTTTGATTATTAGTTTTGGGGTTGAAAAGTTATCAAAGTGACATTGCCAGTTGCAACATTGGCATGGTGTAATGGCAATGATGGCTATGGTAAAGAAAGGCAAGAGGAGGAAAACTTAATATCTAACAAATAGGCATGATGTAATACAATCCTTGTTGATGGTTGATTAGAGGTGGCAAGACAGTTGTAGTGGTAGCTACGGATGATGATTGCAGTAGAGTTGACAACAACTGTAATTATAGGTTGACATGGATCAAAGTATACATGTTGAAAAATAATAATTTGTATGGTGAGAATCTAAAGAATTTCCCATGTTTTACGTGTGAAATTGATTTTTAAACATAAATATGTTTTTAGTCCATCTAAATATAAAATAATGAAAGCAAACAGGAGAGTGTTCTTCACCTTTAATGTTAATTACCCTTAAATAAGATTTTAGTTATGCATATTGCAGTACAAAATGTTAAATTATGCGGTAAGATGCTTGATTAAACTAATAAATTATTAGGACAAAAAAGTGCATTTGATTAAAAAGATTATAAAATTAGTTTGGAGAGATAATTGTATGATGAAAATTGAAAATAGATGTTAGTATAATTCCTCAATATTAAAATGGTTTTTTCATCATCTGTGTAATTATAACCTCAAGCAAAGTAATGTAATTTACTCTGAATTATATTATAATTTCTTCTCTTTCCTCGTCTCCATGCCAAGAAATCATATATTCTAGAGCCAAATGTTAAAATGTCGATGATGGGGCTATCTATAGCAGCTTGTTTATTGTTTCCCCTATCACATATTCCAGAATCACTGTCACCAGAAGCTCTAACATTGACTGTCCCCGTCCAAATTTCTTTTTTTTTCTGAATTTTTACTCCCCTGCACTTTTATCTTAGTATACAATATGCTGGTTTTGTTTTACACATTTGTTTATCTGGGTGCTTTCATACAGGTATTGGAAATGAAAATTACAAGGTCGATTTGAATGTTGAAGCTGATGATACTCCAGCTGATGACGATGAAGAAGTGGACTGGGAGGAAGGTTGATGAAAAGAACAGTAAGGTGAGGACTCATACTGCAATCATGCTTCTGCAAAATAATGTGTATCCTAATCCCTTTAATTTGGTTCATCAATCTTCTATTTCAGGTTCACAAAATATAATTTTTGATGGCATATACTTATATTCAACAAATGGCAGCAGTTATATGACTGATGTCTCCTCACAATAATGCTACTATTCAGTTATATTTCCGGCGGCCTCAACGGTGGGAAACTCGATTACAATATATATTTTTTCTACCAGAAGTTTAATTTGGTGTTTCTGGGGGAAGTAAAATCTAATGCTTTGTTGTACTACTGAATGCGTGCTACAATGGCTTTCTTTGTAAGGCATCACTTATCCAATTGAATTAGTTTACCAATGCAATAATCGTTGCCATACACATTTAAATAATGCATGGTAAGATTTTTTATTTTTTTTTTCATTCCTGGAGAAGTTGTCTTATTTCATTCCTGGTAGCCAAAACTGTATTTAGCATGCCTGATTTGCCGCGTTAGTCCGGATCTCATGGTGTATAATTTAAAAAATAAACACCAAATGTGTGAATTATTTGGCGTGAGTATAAAGTTGTATTAAGTATTTTATCGTTCACTGTCATCTTATTCAATTTAGAATATGATTGTCTTGTGAAGCCTAAATTATGAAATTGACATTTTGAAGTTTTAGTTTCCTTTACTTTTCAACTAAAAAAAAGTTTATATTAAATAAAATTTATAAAACATTCATTTATAAAAAAAAAATAAGATTTACAAAATATTCATTTCTATTGGAGATTATGGATGGGTTTTGGATCCTTTTAACTGCATGGTTGTGATACGTTTACATTGATTTTTTTATTCATTGAAAATAAAGAAAACCAACAAGATCATCCTAAACTATCCTGAAGAAGGATAGTTTGTAAGCGAGGAGAAGATTGGTTCCACATAACAAAATCAGAATCTTGTCTTCTTCTGTTTTGTGAATGAGGGGCAAAGTCCTAAAAGAGCCACTAAAAATCGCACAAAAACACAATAGAACTTACATATGCCATAATAACGCTAGAAATAAATTTAGGAATGATCTCAAATTCTAAGTTGTCAAAAGGCATTTATATCTTAAGACAAATTGAAACTCCTAATTATTTTGATTAGATGCAAATAAATACAAATGTTAATGCGACATTAGAATATACTTTGCAAGTATGTGTTTGAAGTATCAAATGATAGTTAGCTAAAGTCATGATTTAATACAACATTTAAGAGATGACATTTAAGACTGTGTCTGAAATCCCTTTTGCAAAAACATTCTCCTAGGATCTGTAGAATTATATAAAGAATAAATAAAGTTCAAGATTTGAAAGTTGTGAATCTTCATTAAAGAAATGAAACTCTCATGTATCTCAGTGTGAGTTTACAATATAATATATATAGACAGTGCAAGACGTAACCGTATGAGAAACTACCCCTAAAAATATGGCACGTAAATGACAGCATGCATAACTCTAGGAACTAACATTGAAACATTCAAAAAACTGCTAACTATGAATATTCTCTATTAGCCCCCCACAAGCAAAAGGTCGGGACGAACTTGAAGCTTGGAACGTAAGAGATTCATCCTTTCCTTTGATAAAGGCTTGGTGAAGATATCGGCCATTTGGTCCACCTAGGAGACATATGAAACGTGCAGTGGCTTAGAGTCAACAAGGTCTCGAATGAAATGAAAGTCCAAGGCAATATGCTTTGACCTTGTATGAATGACTGGGTTCTTTGTCATGAAGATGGCTCCAACATTGTCACATAACATTCGTGGAGGATGGGGCAGTGTTGCATGAAGTTCTTGCAGGAATTGATTTATCCATAGAAGCTCAGCGAAAGTATAAGCCATTGATTGATATTCAGCTTCGGTGCTAGACCGTGCAACTACATGCTGCTTCTTTGAAGTCCAGCTAATAAGGTTTGATCCATGAAATATGGCGTAGCCATATTGTGACCTGCTATCTTCAATGTCGAAGAGCCATCCTGCATTAGAGTATGCTAAAAGTGAAGAAGCATTTGTGGGTTGGTAATGAAGACAGTGGTTGGATGTACCCTTTAAATACCGTAGGATACGCTTGGTTGCTTGCCAATGGAGTTCAGTGGGAGAATGCATGAACTGGCAAACCCGATTTACAACGTAGGCAATATCTGGGCGAGTGATGGTGACATATTGGATAGAACCAACTATTTGTTGAAAAAGGGTTGGATCATGACATGGGGTTCCTTGACATGTAAGATGAGAACCTGGAACAGAAGGTGTATAAATTGGAGCAGCCTCGGTCATATTACTGCGGCAAAGGATATCATGAATATATTTCTCTTTTGATACAGTTGCACCATCCTTAGTCCTTCAAATTTGGATAGCCAAAAAGTAGTGCAGGTTACCAAGGTCCTTTAGTGCAAAGGCTACATGGAGTTGAGTGATAAATTGCTGAATTTTTGCTGCATGGGTACCAATGGTGATCAAGTCATCCACGTACACTAGGATGTAGAGAAGACAACCTCTAGAAGAGTGAACAAAGAGGGAAGTATCAAATTTGCATGCAGTAAAGCCGTGGGTGACAAGGAAGTGCTTGAGTTTATTGAACCATGCACGTGGGGATTGCTTAAGCCCATAAATGGCCTTGTGTAAGCGACATACATGAGATGGTTTGGTAGGATCTTCAAAACCTGGTGGTTGTTGCATGTACACAGTTTCAGTCAAGTCGCCATTGAGGAATGTGTTGTTGATGTCAAGTTGTCTCATACACCAACCATTGGAAAGGGCAAGTGAAATGACCAACTAGATTGTAGTTGGCTTAATAACGGGGCTGAACGTGTCAAAATAGTCAATACCATGTTCCTGACTATAACCCTGAGCAACCAAGCGTGCCTTATGACGCTCAATAAAACCATCTGATCTTTGTTTAATACGAAAAATCCACTTGTAACCCACAAGGTTCACATGGGGAGGACGTGGGACAAGAGACCACGTTTTGTTATTGAGTAGGGCACAAAATTCATTGGACATTGCATGTTGTCAGTAGGAATGTTGCATGGCTTGTTGATACATGCGGGGTTCAACAGTGGGAGAAGAAATAATGGTAGCCGAAAATGTTTTTGGCTTGAGGGAGTTTGTACGAGCTCATGTGACCATAGGATTGGTTGTGTTTTCAGCAGGCCGAAAGTGAGATTGTGAAGGTTGAGTGTGTTTTGCACGTGAGTTAGTTGTGGGTTGTTGGTATGAAGGAGTGATAGGTGTTTGTGTGTTAGGTACAGTAGAGGGAGAGGGTGAAAGTGGTGGGGTCGGTGGAGTAGTTATAGTGGGAACTACTGTGACTTGTTCAAGGAGATGTAGGGTCGTGGCAAGGTGAATTGGTGGTGTAGTAGAGTGTACAGGTGGCGGTTGGGTGGCATAGGGAAAGACGGTTTCATTGAAAATAACGTGACGGTAGATGTATATTCTTAAAGTGGGTCTGTGAAAACATAAATACCCCTTATGTGAAGTGTTGTACCCTAAAAGCACACATGGTAAGGAGCGGAAATCCATTTTGTATTGGTGATAAGGACGAAGGAATGGGTAACACAAGCAACCAAAGGTTTTGAGAAAGCTATAATCAGGAGGTTGGTGATATAGCTTTTGATAGGGGGATTGGAAAGTAAGTAATGGTGTGATGGTACGGTTATGGAGGTAGGTTGGGTTTTAAAAACATGTTCCCAGAAAGTGAAAGGAAGAGATGATTGGGATAAGAGGGTAAGACCTTTCTCAACAATAATACGATTATGGTGCTCAGCGACACCATTTTGTTCCTGGGTATATGGGCATGAAATGCGGTGATTAATGCCATGTTTTTGCAGGAATTATGAAACATTGTGATATTCACCTCCCCAGTTAGATTGTAGAGACTTAATGTGGCAATTGAATTGAGTCTTAACCATTTTTTGAAATTGCACAAATGTATTATAGACTTGTGATTTGTTAGAGAGAAAATAAATCCATATAAATTTTGTGCAATCATCAATAAAAAGAATGAATTAACGATTTCCATTGATTGATAAATGTGGGGATGGCCCCCAAACATCAAAATACAAGAGTTCGAATGGTTTGGCAGATGCAACATGAGATGTTGGGAGATGAGAATGGTGACTTTTCCCTTGTTCGCAAGGTTCACACACATCTGGAAATTTATTACTTGAGATTGGTAGTTGAAAAAAAGAAATGAGGCGCCTTAAGAGAGTCTCATGTGGATGAGCCAAACGTTGATGCCAACCATGGAGTGTGGTACGCACAACAGTGAAAGCAAGGGTTGAAACTGAAGCTTTATTGTGGAAAGGTAGTCGATATAGACCATTGTTAATGTCTCCTTGGAGCAGAGTTTTTCCCTGAAAATTCTTGACATTACAATGAGTGGACCAAAATTCAAGGACAACATTATTATCACGTGTAAGTTGTGAGATGCTTAGAAGATTTTTTGTTAAGTGAGGGACCACAAATACAAAAGGTAATTTGAGAGGAGGTAAAGAAGATGAGCCAACATGGGTGATAGATAAATGTGTATTGTTTCCAACCTTGAGCTTGTCATCACCACTATATTCATTTGCGATGGAAAGCTTATGCAGATCAGGAGTTACATGATCGGCTGCACCTGAGTCAAAGTACCAGGAGGGGTCCATGACGGATTAGGAGGTTCCAGATTCGGCAACATGTGCTTGATGTGATGAAATTCATGGATTGGGATGCCTAGAGGGGTAATCTGTATGGTTATTACGCTGCTAGCAATCAATGGCTTCATGTCCTGGTTTGTTACATATTTGGCATGTAGGACGCCTGTGGCGATTGTCATAGGAATGGTTTTGAAATGAACCAGAGTTGTTGGACTGAGTGTTGTTTGGTGCAGGTCTGGTCGAACAATGTGTGGCAGTGTATGCAGTGGGAGTAGGTAAAAGAGGAGGGACTTGAGAGGGTAGGGTTACGGGTGTAGCGTGACGTGCATGGTCTTGTTCCAAGCGGGCCTCTTCTTGAAGAAGCAGGCCAGCAAGATCATCAACTGAGGCATAAGCATCCTTCATCATAAAGGCAATGGAAAAATGACCATAAGAAGAGTCTAGGCCACTCAAGAGATAACCAACAAGATCCTCATCTGATATGGGGTGAAGATTTTCAGCAAGGGAATCTGCAATGGAGAGTTTATGCTTAATATACTCAATCATCGAAAGAGAACCTTTGTTAAGGGTTTGGAGTTGAGCTTTTAGAGCCATACGATGAGCTCTGGTTTGGGCTTGAAAGGTTTTATCAATGGCAGTCCATTCCATGTGAGAAGATGATGCACGGACCATGATGGAGAGAGCCCTCTCAGACAGTGTGAACTTGATCCAAAGAAGAACAAGGCGATCTTTCTTTTTCCACAGAAGAAATCTGGGTTGGGTTCCGGTATTGAAACACCATCGAAGGTTGTAGTGATGCGTGTCTCACTCGGAGGTGCAAGAGAAAGGATGAAAGACTCAAGTTCAAAGGTCTCAAGAGCAGAAATTATTGTGGATCTCCACCGTGAATAGTTGTCTCTGTCTAATTTTATGGTAATGGGTGGATGTTGAAGGCTTAGGTTGGAGGTGTTGTTATTAGCAAGTGTCAAGAGAGAAGAGCTTGAGTTGGCCATGGATGAAGATGAACGTGAAAAAAAAAAATTGTGGCTCTGGATACCATAAAGAAATGAAACTCTCATGTATCTTAGTGTGAGTTTACAATACAATATATATAGAAAGTGCAAGACGTAACCGTATGAGAAACTACCCCTACAAATATGGCACGTAAATGACAGCATGCACAACTCTAGGAACTAACATTGAAACATTCAAAAAATTGCTAACTACGAATATTCTCTATTATTCATCAATAGACATGTTTTATTGTGTAGACCTGCTTTGACCAAAAGGAAGTGGTTTTCTGCTGAACTGTTCTATAGAAAGCTGATCAAAGTGATTTCACTACACGAAGAAGGACATTCATTTAATGCAAACATTAAATGCTCAAACAACCATAAGCATCAAACACATGCTTAAGTGAATCCATCTGTTGTGAGACAACAGGCACTTAAAGATAAAAGCCTATATATACCAAAGTCTATGAAGAAATGGGTTACAAACCTAAGTGTTCATTTTCAAATTCTTTCTAATAAAAGCTATCTGTAAATTCTTGTAAAGTTTAGAGAAGCCCTCAAAACAACTTGAACTCTTTGAGAGAATAGACTAAGTGCAAAGATTGTATATTTGTCTTTAAGACGCTTATAGAGTTAGTCATTGTGCAAACAAACAACAAATCTATTTGACTTGTATAGAGTCAGCAATGTCTTGATAAGATAAAGAATAATGTGTTGTGTCAAGCTTGGGTAAAGCTTAATTTATAGAATCATAAGTAGCATGACAGAATACTTGTATCTTTGTAAAGATAGTGAAACTTAGTGGTCTGTCAAGACCTAGACGTAATCTTAGTGGTTGAGACAAACTAGTATAAACCTCTATGTCATATGTTTTTGCTTCTCTTCTGCTTTAAATTGACCAAAGTTTTGAATTTGAATTTTTTTAATACTTTGTGTTTTTTACAAAATTTGTGTCGTATGAATCTATTTGTAAAAATATGTTATATGTTTTTATTAAAACTGTCATAAGACGATAACATCATTTTTGGAAGAAAATGATTTAAAAATTATAAAATCATAATTCAACCCCCATTCTTGTGATATTTGTCTTTACAATTTGGTATCAGAGCTTAGCTTCTAAAGGTTTGGCACCTAATAATGTCTAGAAGAAAAGATCATAGTGGTAGATAACAACAACAATAGTCAATTTATTATTGAGGGAACATCCCTCACATGGTCGACAGACTTCACAAGAGAGACTATCCTTATTGGAAAGACAAAATGGAGATGTACATAAAGTCCATTAATTTTAGACTCTAGTTGATTATTACAAATGGAGACATATCCATCCCTAAACCAGAAGCAGAATGGACAGTCACAAACCTTGTTATATTGAAGCTAAATACAAAAGCTCGTTGTAGAAGCAAATAATACAAGAAGAGGGGTTGAATTGTGTTTTCAAAGAAATTTAAATCTTTTTCTAAGACTGAAAACATGTTTATCGTCTGGTATAGATAAACCTAAAAATA
Source organism: Glycine max (assembly GCF_000004515.6). NCBI lineage: Eukaryota > Viridiplantae > Streptophyta > Magnoliopsida > Fabales > Fabaceae > Glycine > Glycine max. The sequence continues at coordinate 20,580,233 of NC_038242.2, read as the reverse complement.
GTTAAAGAAGGTTTTGATACAAACTTCATCAGATGATGAGAAAAACAATTTTCTTGGTAAATCAAAACAAGATATAAAATCTAAAATCAAATTCAAACCTTTTGTCAGTTAAAGCAATAAAAGGAAGCACATAAAAAATTATATTGGTTCATCTCAAACTCGAGACTACGTCCAGTTTTTGGCAACCCACCAAGTTTCTACTAATTTATCAAAGTTACAAGTACTTTTCACTATCACTTCTAGCTCTCACACATGCAAGCTCTACCCAAAGCTTGACTTTAACCCAATATTCTTTGTCCTACCAAGTCATTGTTGGTTCTAAACAAATCAACAAGATTTGTAGGAAGTTTGTACAATGACTAATTTGTGATCGTCTTACAGATGGATATATCACTCAACACTTTAGTCTTTTCTCTAAAGGTTTACAAGGTGCTTTGAGAGCTTAGTATGTTTCCAAAAGATAATTCTTATCTTATTTGTTCAAAGCTTCTTCTATTTATAGCATTCATCTTCAAGTATTCATTGTCTTACAACGATTGAATTCTTTACTTTATTCTTTGTCTGAAATCTTGAGTCCATTGAAAAATTTAATACTTGCATTAAATGCACGTCTCTTCTTCATGCAAAATCCATATTGATAGGCTAGCGTGTCTTGTACTTCAGTTGGAAAGTTACTTATTTCATCATAGTAGGTTTGCACCAACAGGGTGCGGCTTTTGATGAGGATCAACGCTTCCAGACTATGAACTTCATTTATTCTTCATAGGACTTTGACAAATTCTAGGAGAACATTTTGTGTATGAAAGAATCTCAAACACGGAATATTAAATGAAGTTTTTAAATGTACTCCATAAATGTTATGCCAAATTTGTCTTATGGATGTATCGTCTGAAAATACAAACGCAAAGGTATAGGTCATGATCTGATAACACATCAAATACAACTTTTACTATTTGAATTTATTTGAATCTAATCAAAATAATTAGGAGTCTACATTCATCTTTAAGACATAAATGTATTTTGACTTAACACTCGTTATACTCTGATTGTGCTTTGTCTAGAAATAAGTACAACAAAATTTGTAGATTGAGGAAAACCAGAGAGATCTGGGACTCATTGAGTATCAACTATGAAGGTATAAACGATGTTCAACTAACAAAAGTTGTCACTTTGACAAGACATTATGAGAGCTTCACCATGAAGGACGAAACGTCTGTGGATGAAATGTTTGGAAGACTTCAAGTTCTTCTAAATGGACTTCAAGTTCTTCTGAATGGGCTTCAAGCTCTAAGACACACTTTCACCAAAGCTCTGATAAATCTGAAGATTTTAGACAACTTTTCGGAGGTGTGAGAACCAAAACTAACAACCATTCAATAGGCTAGAAACCTAAAAACTCTTGCGTGCGATGAATTGTTGGGTATCCTAAAAGTCCACGAAGTCCATCTTCCGAATACAGATCATCTACCCAAAAAAGATTTTGTTGTCCTCAAGTCTAGAGAAACTAACTCCAAAAGAGAAGAAAAGAAGAGCACACTCGAAGCTTTTAAAGTGCATATGGTCGAGTCTGATAGATCAGACAACATCTTAAAGATTCCACTGATGATGAAGTGACTCTTATGCCTAGAAATTTCAAACAGATGTTGAACAAGAAAAGAAAACTCCAGCACTCCTCCAAAAGAAAATCTGAAACTTCTTCCATTACTTCATCAAACGATGAAGAAGAGATGTCTTATGATGTTCTTCTTCAGAACTCTCAAATGATTTCTCTTCTGTGCAAAAAGTATAAAGAAAAGGTCAAAGCATTTATTTGTGAAAATATTGAGCTAAAGAAATCAAATGAAGTTCTGAAAAAGAAAATCCAAACTCTGGAAGAGAATCTGAGCTAAGCTAGTAAGGCAAAAAATCCTCCATAGTTGAAAAACTAAGAGAGGAGGTAGCCTATCTTACAAAAGACTTTGGGAAGTTCATGGAAAGTTCAAAAAATTTACTCGTGATTTTAAAATTCCATCAACATCATCATGATAAGTCTGGCTTAGACTTAGAAAAGGCGAAAACTTCCTCTAAGTCACAATCTGATACAAACAAATGTGACTTCTATGGTAAGTCTAGACATTCTAAGTTCAAATGCATCCATAAGAAGAAACAAATGTCTAAGGGTACTAATGCTATTGGACCCAAAATGATTTAGGTACCGAAATCTCAGATTGTTTTTGTTACAGATATCCATGGTTTAAGCTGGTACCTGGACAGTGGTTGCTCACGACACATGACAAGGGAAAGATCTATGTTCCTCAACCTAAAGCCACTTGAAGGAGGAGTAATTTCCTTTGGAGGCATGGGCAAATGAAAGATTATTGGTATATGTAAAATTGGTATTCCTTCTCTAGCTTCTATAGATAATGTCTTATATGTTGAAGGTTTAAAGTATAATCTACTGAGCATAAGTCAATTTTGTTACAATGATTATATTATATCATTCAATAAAGACAACTGTATAGTCAACACAAAAGATGACAAATTATTTGTTACTACCAGATGACACAACAATTTTATGAGATTGATCTGATAGATCTTAGTAAGTAGAATGTAACATGTCTACTATCCAGAGAAGATGAGAGATGGATTTGACACAAAAACTTTGGACATGTCAATCTGAAACATATTTCAAAATTATCCAAAAACAATTTAGTAAAAGGACTGTCTTAGATATCATCCAATAGATTTTAAGATGCAACTTTAAAACTAAGTAATTATTTGCATCTAATCAAAATTATTGAGGATTTTGATTTGTCTTATGACTCAACGTTTCTTTATGTAATTTTGTTTTTAGTTTGGGGTGTTTTGTATTGTTGGTTGAATTTCACTCTACCTTTTTGTTTGTTTCTATTTTGATTACTGATGCTAGAATAAGATTTTACGTTCTTAGTTGAATTTGCTATGTGTTCTTAGTTGATTTTAAAATTGTTTATGGTAGAATTTTGATGTTGTTCTTAGTCTAGAGTTTATATGTTGAATTTTTTATCTGTATTCTTAGTTGATTTTGATATTGTTTAGTTGAAATTTGATTTTAACGTTAGAATTTTGTTCATGTCTCTTAATTGACTTTTTGGTGATGGATTTTTGTTTTATGTTCTACTTATTGATGATGGAATTTTCTAGAACATGATTATGAATTTTTTTAAAGTTATTTTTTTAAATTGAGAGTTTAGTTTTCTTATAGTTACGATATAAATTTATAATTATACTATAAATCACTTAAAAATCATTTTAAATATTACTTTTAAATAATTATTATAAAAGTTTGATTTCTTACAATTCTATTGAAACTAAAACTATCATATGAACATATTATGTGAGATTAATTTCTTTTGCTACACCTAAATTCTATTGATCATAATAAAAACAATAATTTTATTATATATAATAATTTATGTTATTTATGTTAAGATAGGAATGCAACACCATAAGTGTATTTTAATTAGATCAATAAGTAAATGTTGTCTAGAACTAAGATTGTTTTATGCTAAGATTGTTGTCCATCCTTCTCAGCCAATCCCAAAGCGCACTTGGTCAGAACTAATGGATGGTAATGATTTCTATTTTTTTTTTTTTAAAAACATAATAATAAACGATTCCTATGCATCATCCAAAGTTGCCCTATTAATACCACTAAATTAAGGGATGGGTTAGATGGGAATCAAGCATGACATCCATTGATACTACTCAAGGGAATAATGTTTTTTTTAAAAAAAAAATAAATAGTTAAATTTTTCCTAAAAAATGTGTTGCGGTAATAAATTAATTCTTAAAAGATGAAAATACAAATTTAGTCTCTTGATGTGAAAAAAGTATAACAAATTAACCTTGTCATTATATTTATAAGATAATTTTATTATTAAATTGTAATGTTCAAAAATCAATTTAATAATAAGTTATATTTTTTAGGATCAATTTAACATTAAGTTACAAAATTTAAAGATCAATTTGTCATTAAATTATCGCATTTTTTACAGAGATAAATTTATCGTGTCTCACACTTTAAAAGACAAACTTAGTTATTAATTTTTTTAGTGAATAAGGTTTATATATATATATATATATTATTGGGCAATTTGGCAAGAGTTGAAGCTTGCATGACAGCGACCTAACAAAGAGCATGACACAAGTTTTGACCTAAACTTAGTTAACATTTTTAATGGTTGCAAATACACGCACGTTAAACGAAATGGAAGTTGATAACCTACTGTTCTGTAATTAATTCGATACCATTCTATTTTGGAAGCTCATTTCACTGTTTTCCGTAAGCGTGTGGTCCTTTTATTAGCATATGTTATGAAATTCCTTCTTTTATTTTCTTTCTGTTTGTAGAAATGGCAACAAATGTTGTGTTTCTCCGAATGAAAGGCTATCTTTATTGTCTAATCCGTTTTGGGAGATTCGAATTTGTGGACGAAGTATTCGTGATCGTTCATTCTGATAAAAAAATAAAATAAAAAAATCATGGTTAGAATTTCTAAAGTGAAACACATGGGGAGAGAAGTGATTTTCGTGTGGGGAGTTCGGTAATCATCAGAATTCAGAAAGACAAATTTAAAAGGGACTAAAGATTAATCACACAACTGATACGTCATGGATTCATCCAGAACTTAAAAAGTAGTTAAAATAAACAAATAAATATATAACGTCTTTAAAACATGATATGTTTTTCAAAAGTATCAATTTTTTTATTAATGGGAAAAATCAAAAGTATCAATTATAAGAATAATGATGTTAGAAATAACAAAAAGTTTACTATGAAAAGCGTACTAACTCAAATTGACAAATAACAAAAAGTAATAGTCCATATTAGTTTTCAATATATTTTTTTACTGTAATTTTTACATAAGGCAGGAAGACAAAAAAGAAAAAAACGTAGGAGTGACGTGATACATAAAGATAAAAGAAAAAAATTGGTTACAAGATAAAAAAAAATACATACAAATAATTATGAAAATATGAGATAACAATAACATACTACGTAAATTTGTACTCTCTGTAAAATCGTACTCATACCAATTATCAACTTTGAATTTATAAATTAAATTATTGATTTAAGCTTTATGATTGAGATTCAGATCCTAATAATAATATAAGATTGTAAAAATTAATTTTTTATCAGCAAAATAATAGATTTAGGGGAGTATATTAAATTAGGATTTTAAAATACTATTTTGACATAAAGAATCTATAGATTTTAAAAGACTTTGTAAGAATGTAATGATTTAAAAAAAAAAAAAAAGACTTTTCTGATTAGGATATTGTAGTTTAGATTTTAATCGATTTATAAAATATGAATTCATAAGATTTAAAAGAATAATATAAATTTTTAGGATTTAAAAAGATTCTGTAAATTTTTTTAAAACATTCAAAATTATTGATAAAGATCCATAAATTCTTTTAACACTTTAAATAAAACTCATCTTATACAAAGAATCATAAACATGCTATATAACAAATCAATTTTGCCCAACATATTTACAAGCACAATAAATTCATTCCCTTCCAATAATCAATCATGTCAATTATATAAAAATTATATATGTATGTGAATAGTATAAATATTTATAGTTATTCCTACAATAATGATCTCATCAAACAAAAAACATGTCAAATAATTATTTTAAATCTTATTTATATATTTATTCATTTATATATCAGTCAACTTTTCACTTTCATTAGAACTATATATTTCTCATTTGTCATATATATTCACATTCATTTATATCTATAAGCACGTAATTAAGATGACTCTCAAATTCAAAGAATTGAAAAAACTCTCATATTACATGTTCCAAGATATGTTAACCATTGGTCGAAAGAGTAAAAAAAATTTATAAATGTTTATTACTTTCAACGAAAAGATAGGAATTATGTGTGATGAAAAAAGAAAAATATGTCAATTTGAAAGAAAATAAAGAAAAAAGAAAGTCTCCGAAAATCTTAAGGGTTTGAATGAGATTATTTAATATGTATTTTTTTTTATAAAAAATCTTATGAAATTCATTAAAATTTATTATAAGAAAGAATCTATCAAAATTTGTATACTTTTATATATGAGAAGACTTTTTTTAAGTTGTAAAAATTTTCAATTAAACACCAAAGAACTTTATTGAATTTCTTAAAAAATCCTAATAATATTAATTGAATACTACAAAACTTATTTCTATTATTTAAAAATCTTTATTAAATACGTCAAAAAAATTAAAATAAAAAAATATTTTAAAATTATAATTAAATAAACCTCCTTAATTAGACAAGGGTACCCCAAAACCCTTTTACAAAATAGATCCTTCTGTGTAGCCTCCCTTCAACACTTATTACTAAATTAATTCTCGTAATCTTTTATTTTTCGAAAATTCTCTTAATCTTTAAATCTATAATTATAACCAGTAAAAAAATCTAAAACTATAACTTTATACTCATTTTAAAAAATGAAACAAATCCTACAAATGCCACCCCAAAGTGGCCTCATTGAAAACATCACTATGCATGGTTCCACGCCATTTAGAACTTAAATTAAACAATTATAATTTATAAGGTGGGATGTTGATGGTGGTAAATGTGTCACGCGAGTTGGTGGGACCAATGCAAATGAGAAACGCAAGAACATTGTACGATTTTGTGAATTAGTTGATTATGCCTCCAATGCTATCTATGCCATGAGAAGCACCCACTTGGCCCGCGAAGTGCTCAATTGAGTCAATCCCCATAAGCTAAAAATTAATTTCTAAATTATCTGCTGGCCAGAAAAATAAAATATTATTTCAGTAAGGAAATACGAATGAATTTTTTATGCTATCATTGATAATTATAATTTTCTAAAAAATAAATATTTAATAATAATAATAATAATAATAATAATAATAAGGTTTAATTATAAATTTTACCACTCAAATTTTATTTTTACAAATTTTATCACAAAAATTTTCAATTTTTATGTATTGTTAACCTAAGATAAATAATTTTGACTTTGAATATCATTTGTAATTATCATCCATGTAAAAAGTAAATTTTTACATCCGTCCTAACTACAGTCAATATAAAAAAATCAATTTTTAGATCAGTTATATCTATAACTAATATATAATAATTTAGAAAATTAATTTTTTATATTGTTTTATCATTAATGTGATGATAAAATATATAAAAATAAAAAATTTGAAAGGTAAAATTTGTGAAAAAGAAATTTTAATGATAAAATTCATGAAATTATGAGAATTAAATGATAAAGTTTGTGAAAATAAAACTTAAGTAATAAAATTCATAAAATAATAAAAAATTGATTATAAAAATTACAATTAAACCTAATAATAATAACAAATAAATAATCGAACTGGGGAAAAAAATTCCAACATGAACCGCAATGTGTCTAGACAAGGACACCACCTACTTTGACTCAACCACTTGTGCTTTCCCATTACACTCACAGTTGCTGGGATCTCGACACGTGAAAAACATAATGATGATCTTAGAAACTTTGGTGACCTATCTTGACATGTCGCTGATCACATTACATTAATTTTTCGTTTTTAAATCGTAACTTCATTCCAGTACGTTTATTTTAGTAGGAATTTAGGTTCTTCCCCGGCAGTAAACATAATTTAGCTGACCTAATAAATATATCACTTAAAATTAAATTGTTCATGTCAATGACAATGTACATTAAAACTCGATTTTCTAAGTACTTCACAAAAAAACTTGCATCGATTTGTATTCAGTACTATAGATTCCTTAATCAAAATATCTTTCTAAGTCTATATATCTATGTTCATGTGATTTTCTTATATGATTAAGGTGTATTTGCATAAATAACTTAATTAAATATTTATTGAATAAGTTCTTGTTATATGTTTAATTAAAATGATTTTATAGCCGAAGACAAAATATGATTAAATCATTTTTATATAAGTTATAAATTATTTTCTTTTGTTATTTTGCAAAGCTTCACTATTATAAATAGATAGGTAGATAGATAAATTTACAAATAAATAAATAAATAAATATTAAAATGGGGTCAAACATGCCCATTTTTTACTTTTGTCTTATGAGCTCAACCTGGTTCGTCGGGTTAATTTGATCTTGTCAATACATCCATACCCAGTACGCAATTAATGTATGTTAAACTTTTTTCTTTCTTCAAAAAAATAGTATAGTTAATGTTGGTTATAAAATTACATACTGTATTCAAGTAAGAAAAATACATAATTATAAATGTCTGATTTGTCAAAAAAAATTATGTGCATGATAACTGAAATTATATCAAAATATTTAAACTTGGATTTATAAAATTTAATATACACATTTTTTAAAAATAAAGTAACATCACACAGATTTTTTTTTATTTATTATGAAGAGAACATTACAGAGTTACTTCTGTAGTAACTTAATATCTGTCCATCCAAAATAGTTAACAAGATTAAAATTCTCTTTTACTGATTAAGACAAAAAAATGGATTTGATATATAAAAATCTGTAAGACATGTAATTAGCGTGTTCATTAGATTGGAATAACCTCACAACCTTTTTATGGCTGTAAAAAAAGCACAAGATGTGCAAAGCGTACAAAAACGGAGGCAATAGCCTACGTTGTTGTTACCTATATCAAAAACAAAACCCACCGAACTTGGCACCACAAAATGTAACAGAGACCAAAAAGGACCACTTGGCACCAAATACCTAAGAAGAAACCACAAAGACACGTTACCATGTACAGGAACTCAGGAAGCATAGCATATCTAACCAAATATTAAAATTACTTATCATTAAGAGGGAAAAAATATATAGTAAAATTTAGATCAGTGGGATATTGGGAACTCAACAGAATTAGCACAAAATCACAAGATTCAAAGAATTTTTATAAAATTACTTATCGATTATTCACCAATAAAATCCTATAATAATAAAAAAATATCTTCATATTTAAATAGCCGTTCACACTAGCATCGGGTCACTGTCACTATTTAGTTTATCTCATTTCCCTCTTTTCACGTTTAAACATCTCAACACAAAATAATATCCTTCAAAATCAAATAGATATAATTAAAATCCACCCCCAATTTGTAAATAGTAATTATAAAAATTAGGTAAAACAACAAAATCCTGTTATTGAACAATCTTAAAGCTATGGCATCCAATGCCATGATCTTTTTATCTCCATATTCACCATTCAAGTTGTACAAAGTTTATCAGATCAAGTCTACTGAACGTATACAGTCTTCATAATTAATAGTGACTAAAATCAAGTGAAATTATTATATAAATGTAATTCGAGCATCTACAGGGCAGGTGATTTATGAATCGTTTAAAATTAAGTATTGTTACCTTATAAATTTTTATCATTATAATAGATGATTTGTTGCTTATATAAGCCATGCTTAATTCATTTTTAGTTATTAGAAAAATAATTTTTAATTATAAAATTTAATGTTACCCAAGTTAAACAGTATTCTAATAATTTTCATATTGAAATAAATTTTTGTATAAAATTTTTAAATTTATGTAATATTGTAAGACTCACAAGTAATTTATTTAAGCAATCATACATAGATGTTTTAGTCTTGTGCCAAGGAAGTTTTTTTTTTTTTTTTAAGATGTCGAACAAGAAATTATACGTATATAATTATCCTTTTCTATAAATGGGAAACATTTTTCAGATAAATTTCCTAAAAGTCCATTGGAAAACAAAAGCGCTTCATAATTTTTTTTATAAATGGTATCAGTCATTAGATTTCAGTATCCTACTTAATATGGTAATACATCTGTAGATAACAAATTTGAAATCTTATCAAATACGCAATTAATAGATGCAGATATATTGCTTTAAAAAAAAAGATGCTGATATATATCAAGAACAAAAGCTATTGTCATCGTGGAAACATCATTTATTCTTATCTTATCGAGCATTAAATCCTTCATACCCGTTATCGAAAGAAAAAAAAAACTTCATATCCACTTGGCTTAACCAAGTGGTTGAGAATTCATATCCTAGTAATTTGTGGGTATAAAATAAATCATATTAAAAAAATACTCAATTGGATGCATTCAAGTTTCTAATGAATATTTATTGCTGTTTTACTAATATAATAATATAATGATTAAAACAATATTAACGTCCAAAAGATATAGCATATATATTTTAATTATTTATTCTTTTGTAATTTTTGCAATGAAATTTGTACTATTTTATTAGGTTCTCTCAAAAAAAAGAATTACTTTATTAGGCTATATTAATTAATCATTTTTTAATGATGATAACAGTATTTAAACCTAGAATCTTCTGTAAATTACTCAAATCTTCATTAATAAGCAAAATTAATGGGTACATTAATTAGTTATTAAATAATGAAAAATTTGTTTAAAAGGATTTAAGAGTATTTTTAGTAAAAAAAATCCATTTTGAGTTATTTGACCACTTTTTATGGGTCTCATAATATCATATATTTGAATTCAACTTAAAATCTTGGATTTTATTTAAAGAAAAAATAGAGTCTCTCTTTTCTTTCAAATGATATTAAAAAACTATTTTTTTTTTAAAAAGTAGCTATTCCCTTGAAATCGAACTTCAAGATAGCTAACTCTTGAACTCAAAGAATCCCATTAAAAATACCGTAAAACTGAAAATGCCTTTTTGGTCAAATTTATCTTTATTACATGCAAAAAAAAATTAGTTGACGAATATAATGATTTGTGTTTCTTAAGATTTTTACTCTGGATTATACATGAATATGAAATAAATTATGTTAAAAAAATATTCACCTTTTATTCATTCAAGGTTATCCAATAAAAATTAATTATTGCTTTAAGAAATTATTTTATTGATTAGAAAAAAAAAACTATCTGTACAACCAAATCCATATTTAATCAGAACTAATTAAAAATAATTAATTATTTTAAACAAAATTAAATACATACTCAGCATGACATAACAAACTTTATGGTTTAAGTTATAAAATATTTGACTTAACAAAATTCATATTCAAAGAACCAGGGACTCCGGCACTTTATATATATGCTCGAATATTTTCGCTTTGCACCATAAACCTCAAAGTCTCATACTATACTCTTTGTTATATTTGTTACTTATATTTTCTTCGTTCAGCATGGACTCGCCGAAGCGGCAGGGGCAGAAGTTTCTGGTGGCGGTGACGGCGGTGGCGGCGGTGGTGGTAAAGCGGGTGAGCCGGCTGCAGCGGAGGCTGGCGGTGAGGGAGCAGTGGAGGATGGAGCTGCGGTCGCCGAAGAAGCTTCTGAGCAACATAAGCAGCAAAACGCTGCCGTTTAGGAAGAAGAAGAGGGGTGAGGAGGATTGGGGGAAGGGTGGGGTGTGGCAGAAGGCGATCCTGATGGGGGACAAGTGTGAACCGTTGGATTTCTCGGGCGTCATTTATTACGATAGTAACGGGAAGCAGGTGAACGAGATGCCCCTCAGGTCGCCACGTGCCAGTCCCGTGCCGCCTGGACACTATTTTATCCACCATAGCCATCACTACTATCACCACCAATGAATCAAATCATTGATGATGATGATGATGATGCACCCTACGATTATAAGCCAGGACACGCGCTTACATTTGTTGTTGCACATGCGTCTTTTATTTTATTTTTGTGGTTGTTAGACAGAGATATAAAGTGAGTCCGAATCCCATGAGTTATTCCGACTTATCACAAGTTCTAATGGATCGGATTAAGAAAAGTTGAATGAAAAAAATCTGTATAGGATATGTGAAAGTGGGGGAGACTTGTTCCTTTAATGAGTTCTTAGTGTTTAGATAAATAATCTAGTTTGTGTTACAGTATGTTTAGATTTTAAATTTCTCTTTGCTTTTCTTCTCTTTGTATTAAGGGAGTGTGGTGGGAGAAATTGTTATATGATTACTACGTGATGATTCTGAATTTATCTGGGTATACAAGTGTGAGTTATTTTTACTTTATGTATAAATGAGATTTTAAATTTATCCCATTTTAGAATGAAAATTTTATAAGGACCTTAAGCTCAAAATGTTGAGGGAGTAGTTAAACAACTTAGCACACATGTGAAATAAATCGTAGCACAAAAATAATAAATTGTGACATGTTAAATCAATCATATAGCTATATTCCAAATTACTTTTAACAAGTAATTGGTTTTCAAGTCAACTTATATAATTATAAAGCAGTCTCACATTAACCTTGTTGCTTCTCTTTTGAACATTCTCTAGTTACTTGTGGGCACTAGTTTTTCACATCTAATAAATTCAGGAAAAAAAAATAATGGAGAGAAAAGAAAGGATCGGCTAATAATTGTTCAAACATTTGCACGAACTAGCTATTAGCTCCATTGAATTCATGGGTCAATGTCTGCGAGCTAATGTCATGTCATGACTCATGGGTTGCGCATGAAAGACCATTGACTTTTCTAGGCAGTGGTGTCCACTAGAAGTCAACTTTGTATTTATTGTGGTCGTGGCATTCTTAATGCTTTGCTGCGTCCACTAAACGCAGTTTCAATGCACCTCAATTTTTTTTTTGTCAACCAAAAGAATATGTATATAGAAAAGAGATACAAAATGTTTGTAGTACCAGCAATACCCATACAAGGTTTTTTTCCCCAATTAGACACTCTCTTTCTTCAATATTTACTAATTACACATGTTTTAAAAATATTTTTCCAACTACACCTTTTTTTTATTAAGTTATTAAGGAGAGAATTAGGGTCGGGAAATCTGACTTCCAATCGGTTTTTTTAATTAATTTTTTTAAAAAAATATTTTTTTTTCAAAGTTAAGAAGTTGGAGTTAGCAAATCTAACCTTGAACGAGTGGTTTTATTAAAAAAATATTTTTTAATAGAAAACAATTATTTTTAAAATAATGAGAATATTTTTTATTTAATAATTTATTAATAGTCTTAAAATAAATAAAAAGACAAAGTGATTAAAAAAATTGATTAAAAACACAGTAAATATATAGTTATCGTATCCCAGTTATATTATATGAATAAATTAAAACATTTAAATAATAAAAAATAATAACAATTAGAGAGACAAACATAATAAATTGAACATAAATAACAGAACTTATTAACAATAACAATTGAAATATGAAAATGACAAAACTAATCATAGTTTGAAAGGTGTCGTGCAATAAACATGTCTTCTTCCTATAGTTGGATTACTGATTTATTAAAAATAACTAAAATTTCTATTGTATAAAAACGCTTTCAGTAGTTAGATTTTGTTAACACCTTTAACACGTCTTTATCATTTTTCAATTCTATTATTTGATATTCGATTAATTTTTCTAAATATTTTGTATGCTCTGATTGTTGAAAGAACAATTGTCTGACCACTTGTGATTTGTGAATTCCATAAGGGGGAACTCCTAGAGGTGCAACTTGCTTGATGACATCTTGAGTGTCTCGATGTTGCATCCCGAAGGAATTTCAAATTTTATTGGGTTTTTTCCAGTGAAGGAGTAACCCAAAAAATTGTCTCGTCGTAGTATCTTCCACTTGTCATTGTAATACAACATTGCATCATGAGCAGAAGTGATGATAGATTGAAGTAAGTTGAGTATACCGTCGGGTGTTTTGTTGAAAGTACATGATAATTCTATAGGGCCAACACACGGATATTGCTAATTGCACATTAACATTGTGCAAACATCATCATCATTTTTCAATTGCAAAGAATGAAAAAAGATTGTTGGCCTGCATCTATGGATGACTGTTGGTAATAGATTTCATGCATAAATTGGTCATTGGTTAGCCAAAGGTTGTTGTGCATTCTACTCTTTAGAGTCTCAAAATAACATGATGTAGCTCCATGTGGAGCTTGTAGGCCTTGAATCTTCTTCATCAATGGAGTCTTTTGCTTCTTGAAGATGGCAGTGGAATGAAGATGGAAGAAAGATGATTGGAGATTCCACTTCAAGGAGAAAATGAGTCAAGAAGAAGTTCACCACCATAGGAAGCCATGGATAAGAGCTTAAAGGTAGGAGAAGATGAGTGGAGGGAGAGGGAGAGAAGGAGCATGAAATTGAAGGAGGAAAAGAGGGAGAGAAGTTGAACTTTGAAATGTGTCTCACAAGACTCTCATTTATCAAAGTTAAAAAAATGCACACACATGACCTCTATTTATAGCCTAAGTGTCACACAAAATTAGAGGAAAATTTAAATTTCTATTCAAATTTCACTTGAATTTGAAATTGAATTTGTGGAGCCAAATTTTGGAGCCAAATTTTCACTAATTATGATTAGTGAATTTTAGCTATGGTTCAACCCACTAATCCAAGATCAAGTCCAAGATTCTCCACTAAGTGTGCTTTGATGTCATGAGGCATGTAAAACATGAAGGACATGCACAAAGTGTGAGTATATGATGTGGCAATGGGATGTAGCAAGCAAATGCTCACCTCTCCCTCTAAAATTTAATTAGATTGGGCTTCTCCCAATTCAATTAAATTTATTTCCTGACACACATCAAATATTCACTTAATGCATGTGAAATTATAAAATTATCCCTAATACAAAAACTAGTCTAGGTGCCCTAAAATACAAGGACTGAAAAATCCTACATTTCTAGGGTACCCTACCTACATTATGGAGCCCTAAATACAAGGCCCAAAAATAATGAAACCTTAATCTAATATGTACAAAGATAAGTGGGCTCATACTTAGCCCATGGGTCCAAAATCTATCCTAAGGCTCATGAGAACCCTAGGACCTTCTCTTGCATCTTTGGCTCAATCTTCTTGGAGTCTTTTATCCAATGCCCTTGGGGGGTAAGATTGCATTATTCCCTCCCCTTGAAAAGGATTTGACCTCAAATTCAGAGGTTCTTAAAACTCTAGGCTTCTTCCCTCAACACTTGTAAAAAGAATAAAAACATATATATTTGTGGTGTTTGGTATGTTGGAGTAAGGTAATTTCTGAAAACCCATTTTCTGGGCATCTTCCCATGAGGGAACACGGTTCCTCCCCAACTCAATGAGTGGTGCTATAAGTATAGAAAAATATGGGACAAATCTTTTGTATAAGTTTGTTAAGTCATGAAAGCCCCAAATTTTCCTTATACTTGGTGGAATGGGTCACTCAGGAAGAACCTTTATTCTCTTAGGGTTCGTGGGAACCCCTTGATCACTATTTAAAAAATTAAGGAAAGTAATGCAATAAAACATACATTTTTCTGTATTTTCACATTGATTATTCCTACCAAAAAGTACAACAAACCTAAGATGTTCCATATGAGCACCTAAGTTTGTATTGAAGCTAAAAATAAGAACAAACCTACCTAATGAGTCCCTATGTATGCGAATCATGAAGATGTTGGATGCATGGGTGATTTTACAAAAGAGGATTGCACTACTCAACACATTCATCATACCACCTATCATAGGGGTTCGATGCCTCATAATACCTATTTTGGACACCAACAAAGCACAAGGAGTTAAGCTCTTACAAACCAAACCCTCATCCAACAAATCCTTTACTTGAGGAATAACCTCAAGCTGAAGAGGTATGGCAGTGCTAAAGGATGTTTCCCTTGATAGGAGAAGGTAGAAAGATTGTTTAAGAAGGAGCGCTCTTTTGATATCACCTTTTGTTGCAAAATGATTTTCCTTCTTAAAAATCTTCTTGGAGGAATTATTTTCCTCTTTTTCCTTCCCCTTGGCCTTTGAAGACAAGGTCTTGCTATCCTTATTTTTCTTTTGTTTTTCTAGTTTTTCTTCCTCATCCCTCTTATCTTTCATAGTTAGTTGATCTTTGGCCACCTGTGAAGGTGTTTGAGGATGCAACACAAATATGGTGCCAAGATGGGTGAAAGTAATCTCTTTAGTTAGGCCATTGTAAATGATCTTCCTATCAAATTACCATGGCCTTCCTAAAAGAATATGCCCTGCCTCCATGGGAACTATATCACGATTAACTTCATCCTTATATGTCCCAATGAAGAAATATACATTCACTTGTTGGTTAACTATCATTTTCCCTTGCTCATTGAGCCATTGAAGTTTATAAGGTTTTGGGTGGGGAATGATAGTGAGATTCAACTTGGAAACTAACCTTGTGCTACAACAATTGCAACAAGATCCACTATCCACAATGAGAGAACAAGTTTTATCTAAAATTTTGCATCTTGTGTGAAAGATGTTCTCTCTTTGGGATTGAGATAGATCACAAGATTGACCTCCAAGGAGCCTTCTAACCATTAGGAGGTCACCTTCTTCATGGGGGTAGACTTCCTCACTAGACTCTTCACCCCTTACTTCATCTTCACTTCCACTAGAGGAAAAGGAAGAAGTAGTCTCCTCTTGACTACTATAAATGTCTTGACCCCTCATAATCATGGTTTTCTTTGTGGGGCATTGAGAGACAATGTGACCTCTCCTAAGACATTTGAAGCATTTAATGTTGCTAGTCTTTTCTTGGGAACTAGTCTTAGGGGTGGATTTCTCTATGGTCTTACCCTTATCTTCCTTGGGTTTTGAAGGTGCAGCCCCCAAAATTCCTTAGGCTTGGTCCTTCCTTGGATAAGAGTGAAAGCCATAAGATTTTGAAGAAGGCTTTCTTTTAAGTTGTTGCTCCACTCTTATACAAAGTTGGACTATCTCATTTAGTTCCTTATATGGAAGGAGTTCAACCTTGTCCCTCACTTCCATATTAAGCCCACTAAGGAACCTAACTATGCTTGTTCTTTCCTTCTCCCTAAGTCCAGCTCTTAAAAGTAGTAGTTCCATTTTTTGTCTATATTCTTCAACACTCATACTCCCTTGTCTAAGCCTTTGGAGCTTATCCATAAGCTCCCTTTCATAGTAGGAGAGAATGTGCCTCTTCCTAAAGGCACTCTTAAGATCATTCCAATACTCTATTGGAGGATCCCCATGAATCCTTTGTTCCCTAACAAGGGAAGTCCACCAATAGAGGACATACCCTTGAAAGCCTTAGCCAATGGAACTTTTCTCTCTTCGCTAATATGATGGCAAGCAAAGAGTTGTTCAACCTTCATATCCCAATCTAAGTAGGCCTCAACATTATCTTTTCCATGGAAATATGGGAGGCTAATGTTAACCTCTTGAGGCCTTCTATCCTTTTCTCTTCTTTGGGAATGATGTTTAGTATGTGAACAATGACGCCCTCTACAATAGTCGCTAAGTTCTTCACTTAAACTCTTGCAAGAGTCATGACTACTATAGGAGACATGTTTTTCTCTTTTCATTTCTTTCATTATTTTTCTTCTTTCTTCCTCTCTTATTTGTTCTCTCTCATCTTGATTTATTTCTACCCTCCCTTTTCCTTTTTCATTTCTTTCTAGTTTTTCTTTCCATAACTTGAGGGAACTCAACTCATCTAAGATTCTAGATAGAGGATCCTTATGATTAGTACCCTCACCATTAACAGTAAATGAATGTTGAAACATGTGGTTCCTAAGTTGTGGTTCTTTCTTGTTGGGGGTTTGAAAAAGGTAAAAGCTAGGGTTCAAAAGAACTCAAGATAAGCAAGAAGAAAGTATTATGTAATAACAAGATAAACTAGGCGTGACTAGTAAAGAAAATAAGCTATGAAAGTAAGCAAAAAAATTAAAGTGCAAGAAATGTAAACTAGGCGAATCCTAAAAGTGTTTGGATAACCACATTTAAGGTTTCCAACAAAACACTCACTATCCTAATGGAAAATTTGCCTAAAATTATTACACACAAATGGAAGTTTGGTAACCTATTGGAGGCTCCCAACACACTTCCAATGAAAGGCCTTTTTGGTGATTCACTCAATTTGAAAGCAATGAAGGTAAGTAAATTTCCAATTACAAAATTACAAAACAATCCTTAATTTTGGTGTTTGTGCTCTCTTTGGTGATTCACTCAATTTGGAGTGCTTCTTAGTCCAATAGCTCTTAAGGCGGCCCCTTGCTTCTTGACTCAAATTCTTCAAGGGATGGCACTAATCCTCATTTCCAATTCCCTATATGGCAACTCACAAACAACGAAACAAAGAGAGAAGCAATAACCAAAGACCAAAAAATGAAATGAAAGTTAAACCCATAGAGTTTTAACAAGACAAATTTTCAAGGATTATTCAACAATTAAAGTAATAAAAAGCACACAAAAACAAGCTAGGACTCAAAGAGAAACCTAGAATGGCTCTAGAGTAGAGTAAAAAAAAACTAAAAAAAATAAGACTCAAGAAACCTCTAGTTTTGACAATTTTTTTCACAATAATTTTCATTTGAAATTTCATATCTAAGATTGGTATAAAATAGGAACCAATTATAGAACAAATTTCGAGCTAAAATAACAAGCACACTTCCCTTTCACTTTTTTTTCCTAGACACTAATTTTTTCTGCCAACGTGTGTGATTTTTATTATTTTTTCCTTTTATCCAAATTACTTGGTTCTTTTTTTCTTATTTTGGTCCAGATGTCTAGAAAATTTAGTAAAAACTTCAGCTCAAAATTCATAGTGGCCAATTCCCAGTAATATTTACAAGTTCATATGTTCAAGCTGCCAGCACCAGCGATTTCAACCTAGAAATCAAGAGTAGTGTTTATGTTGCTTAAGGCTTGTATAATTACAATTTGTGTTTGCTTATGCTCAAATGTCTTGAATAAAACAATTCAAAAGAGCTTAAGACTTATTTTGATTCACAAATCCAGCCACAACTCAATTTCTTCATAGGCATCATATAGGAAACTTAGAAAACAAAACAAAGTTCAACAACAAGACTACTTCTAGGAATTGATTTAGAACATGTTATGAACTAAATAACATGCATGAATTAGACTCAAAATACAAAAGATAGGCTAAGAATGACAAGAATACATGACCAAATGTATCTAGAATTCAATCAACGAAAATCAAAATTCAACACAAACTTAGAACATAATGTGACAATTATTATGACTAAACATGGATTAAGAGATTTACAATTAGATTTTTGTTTTTTTTTCTAATCAATATTTTGGAAGAAAATTTAGATCTAAAGGTTCAGCACAAGAAGATTATGACTGAAAAATGATAGAACCTAAAATCAACACAAAAACATGATTCAAGAGTAGATCTATAAAATTTGAACCACAGAAATGCAAGAACAAGTGTAGATCTAAGATTTAATCGGTTTATTTTTTTTAATCTAGTCTAAACAGCACCAAACCACAAGACAATGGAGGATATACATAGAGAATAAGATGAAGAACAAGGAATTAAAGTGAATTGACCGAACAAAAAGATAGAAGAAGCAAAAGAACATCACCTAGACGAAAATGGTCTTGATACCACATGATGTAGCTCCATGTGGAGCTTGTAGGCCTTGGATCTTCTTCATCAATGGAGTTCTTTGCTTCTTGAAGATCAATGACAACAGAATGGAGATGGAAGAAAGATGATTGGAGACGCCAAATTTTGGAGCCAAAATTTCACTAATTATGATTAGTGAATTTTAGCTATGGTTCAACCCACTAATCCAAGATCAAGTCCAAGATTCTCCACTAAGTGTGCTTATGTGTCATGAGGCATGTAAAACATGAAGGACATGCACAAAGTGTGACTATATGATACGGCAATGGGGTGTAGCAAGCAAATGCTTAGTTTTCCCTCTAAAATTTAATTGGATTGGGCTTCTCCCAATTCAATTAAATTTATTTCCCAACACACACACACACACATCAAATATTCATTTAATGCGTGTGAAATTATAAAATTACCCCTAATACAAAAACTAGTCTAGGTGCCCTAAAATACAAGGGTTGAAAATCTTATATTTCTAGGGTACCCTACCTACATTATGGAGCCATAAATACAAGGTCCAAAAATAATGAAATCTTAATCTAATATATACAAAGATAAGTGGGCTTATACTTAGCCCATGGGCTCGAAATCTACCCTAAGGCTCATGAGAACCCTATGGCCTTCTCTTGCATCTTTGGCCCAATCTTCTTGGAGTATTCTATCCAATGCCCTTGGGGGGTAGGATTGCATCAGAACACTCATCAGAAACTCGCATTGGTATTAGAGTAGGACAATGAAAATAAACATCAGTTTGGTTGTGCTTGATTGATCCATTTAGAAAAATGAATGCTAATTTTGAGTTAGCAATGGTTTGAGTGTTTGTTTCTCCCAAGAATGTCATATATTGAGATTGAATTTTGTTTGTGAAGGTATATTGTGTGGAAGTGTGTGGTTGTATTGAGGGTGTTTGGTGTTATTTATAGTTGTTTGAATGTTTTCCCCATTGATGAGTGTTGGATTCTCATAAGGTTTGAATTGTCTTTTTGATAAAGGCTTGTATGAAATCCAATGTTGATTGAGACATGTCATTATTCCAATTTTGCTTTTATTGATACAATGCATAGTGTTGTCAATTTCGACAGTGATTTTACCCTGCTATCTAGTGTACCAGTCCATTATTGTTTTCAGACTTTAAATTTAAATTGTGAGTTGTCAATTCAATGTGAGTTTTGTTAGTGAAACATCTATTGCTTTTTTCAGAGACTTGGGTAAATTGCAAAGTGTTGTTAATTCTGAATGTCGTTTTACTCTGGTACATGGTGCACCAGGCGTCCATTATTACTTTCAAACTTAAATTCAAATTGTATGTTGTCAATTCAATGTCAGTTTTCTGTAAATAATAAAAACTTGATTAATTCACACACTTATAAATTTCAAGTGTCTAGGTTTTAGGGAGTTACCATTTTTTGTTATTTTCATTGTTAACATAAACTGAAATAAATCATTTATTTCATTACGTAAAGTAAGTACTACAAACAAAAACAACGAAACAAAGTAGGCAATACAAATTAACAATGATATAATGTTAAAGCAATAAACACTAACATAGCACACCACACGATAATCTCAAAGCAGAAACAACTAACACACGGATCATCCCCAGATTACCAACCTTGTTTGAATATTGGTTCATGGGAAGGAGACATGTTACTATCACTATCACTATTACTACCATGATTTTTGACCCAACAATCTACATTGCTCTCGTATTCATCTAATAGGTCTTCAAGATTGGAGGTTGAGTCATGTTGGTTGTTTGGTGGGTTATTGTAGTTACAAATTGTGGCAAATAATTCCACAAATGGTAATGTTGGTCGTTGTAAAAAATGTTGAACGTCTATCAAACATTATGATCATCTCCCAGAATAAAATATGTGTACATATGTGGTTGTCTTGGCTCAAATATCGGGCATCGAAAGTGGTTTGATATGTTAGTGTGGTTCAATGTTTATTTTTTGTTGAACAAGTTCAACCAACTATTTAAGGGTTATGACCTTGTTGATCATGAAATTTTTTGTATTGTTACTAATGAAGTGGTGCCCTCATTAGTGTTGCAGATTTGGTCATTGTAGTAAGCACAAACATATGCAATTGGGTGGCACATAGTGGTAGGAGTTTAGATATTTGAAAGTTATATGAATGTCTTCAACTGGTAATGGTATTTATAGAATTTATCGGTTGCGCGCAGGTGTTCATTGTGCAGTCACATGCACTGGTAATTGGCATTTGAGCCTGTGCAACACATAGCTTCGAGATGCGATGAAGGTCAGTGTGTTAAGCAGTAATAATAAAAAAATAATTTGAATCGTTCGCACAGGCTTTTGTATGTTGCTTGCAGGTGTTCATTGTGTGATCACATGCACTAGTAATTGACATGCGAGCTTGACCAGCACATGGCCTCGAAATGCGATAAGGATCAGCATTAAGCAGTAATAATAAAAAAAATAGCTTGAATCGTTCGCACATGCTTTTTGGATTATTTGACATGAAAACTATGAAATAAATTTGCCACAAATATTTCAAGGGTTGAAAAAATAGTTTTTTTTTAATATTAATTTGAGGTACTTCTTGATGAAACTGTTCATGATATATTTTTTTGACGTGAAAATTATGAAATAAATTTGCCACAGATATTTTTAATATATTGGAGATAAATTTTATAAATTGCATAACATGACTACTTAAACATTATTTTAAAGGTCAAAAACATGTTTTTTTGCTATTAATATGAGGTCATTCTTGATGAAATTGTTACGCAATATAATTTTTTTTTTGGATTTTTTGACGTGAAAAATATGAAATAAATTTGCCACAAATATTTTTAATGTATTGGGGATAAAATTTATAAATTGAATAACATGACCACTTAAAAATTGTTTTAAGGTTCGTAAACATTTTTTTTTTGCTATTAATTTGAAATCCTTCTTAATGAAATTGTTACATGATAAGGGTCAATACGGTCAACAATCATGATGCAACTGACACACTGTTGTCTGTGATGTGCACAACTACACGCTGTTCACTCACACCTATTTCATTTCATCATGGTCAAACATGTCTTATTTAAGCAAAATTACATAACAACGACGATCTTAGAGATGTGCTAGAAACAATTGTCTAAAATCCATAATTGAATTATGCCGAATTGTATGTTGTTATTGAGCTTATTCCTCAACCATAACAACCATGTCCACAACCACAACTATTGTCTTCACAACCATTATTGTACTACAACCTGGACCTCAATGATCCAGTGTCTTCATACAACAACCTTGAAACACAAAAAGCCTTTGACATTTATACTTCATACACACAACTATTATCCCAAAATAATTCTTTTTCTGATGCCCAACAAACCTTCTTTCACCAACAAAACTATTTCCATCACAATATTTTACAACATCACCCCATTACAACAACCGTAAACACAAACATCAAACCCAAATGAACATCCCATCGCTAATGAAGATCCCATTATACGATTTCACGAAGAAAACATGGATGATTTTAGTGAGCATGGGGATCAAGAGCTATTTCGTGACAATAATGACCAAAGCAATGACGAGGGTGTTGTTGTACCAATATCACCTCCGTTGGAATATCACCAACCTAGGTGTCCAGTGGAGTTGAACCTCGACCATCTACCACAATACTTTGATCACCACTATTTCGTTTAGCAGTAAGACCGCGTACAACCACCAATTGGTGCACTCAAGGTTGGCATGACCTTCAATGAAAAAGCACAATGCATTCAAGAAAACCTGAAACTAACTCCCCCCCCAACACATCATGGCCAAATGCACGCACACTGTTTCTTGTCTCCTCAAGGAATTACCCAAGCATTTTGAGACACGGTAGTGGCATTGAGTTCCACTCATAGAAAGAGCAGTAGAATCCTTTAATTCTATTGGAATCTAAAGCCAGGATTTGAACACCGCTACATGAAAAACCACCTCTAGATCAATTGTTTTGTTTTAAAAATTATAAGCGTTTCTATGGTTCCACATGGCCCAACATACTGCACACCAAATTTCCTGCATCACTGATCTTCCTAGTCCTACCAATCCAACATTGCCTAATCCCAAAATTTTTTGGCATAATTCCCTCTGGTTGGCATGCTGCACTCCCAGCCATTGGTGAACTTTGTCCCACACTTTATCAGCAAAGGGACAATGAAGCAGTAAATGATCCAGTGATTCCTTGCAACCATCACAAAAAACACATGTGTAAGTTGGTGATGACAGTTGAACCCTTCGTTTCCTCATGTTATCCTTTGTTGCTAATCTTCCTCTAATTGCCCTCCACACAAACATTGTTATGTTTAATGGTAAATTCAGCTTCCACAGTTGCTTGTGTACATTCGATATATTCTCCAAGGGCCCCTCAGTGATAACATCATATGCACTACTCACTGTGAAAAGGCCCAATGAACAATCGTCCCATATTCGTGAATCATCCTCGTGAATTGAAATCTTGTGTCTATTGGCTCCTCCAAAGCGAACCAACCCTTTGATTTTCTATTTAAGATAATATGTTGCTTTCCCATATTTGCTAGATGCTCTCCAAATCCTCTCTACATGTTGGCCAAACTCTTTGTCCTCAAACCAACAATTAAGGGGGCAAAAAGGTTTGGGTCCTCAATCTACCACCCTATTTTTCATAACCAGTGATCAGAGAGGGATTGTGCCAGAGCATATTGTGTAGACCCGTTCCAAACATGCATTAATTCCTCTAACACTAAGAATCAATCAAGCCTACTTTTAGAGGGAGTAGACTGACGATGCTAAGTGAATTATGCTCCTACAATGGGAATATCCTCCACACCCATATTATGAATAAATGAATTAAACTGCTCCATGTCTCTCCCACCCAAAGGGTTATTATTCAGATCACTCCTCTCCATCATATGTCTAACTAAATTAAAGTCCCTTACTACACATCATGCCTCCTCTGAAAATTGATTTCTAAATTGTAAGAGTTGAAGCCATAACCTTTTCTTTTCAGCAATGGCAGAGGGTGCATATACATTAACAAAAACACACCGAGTATTATTCCCAGTCTATAAGCCTTTGAGACCCAAGAACCCACACCCTGAGAAGACACTTTCGACCTTAAAAAATATTAACTAACAATACAACATGTTTTACTTATTAATTGTTTGCCAACACCCTGAGAAGACACACCTTCTTCACACTCTACTATCCTTGATAATTCTCAATCTAACATTTCTGTTGATCATTCACAATTGGATTCCTCAAACACTTCTTATGATACATCAAATTCACCAATTATTGTTCCTCCTAGAAGATCTAACAGTGATAGAACCAGACCAAAGAAGTTTCAAGACTTTCACACTACATTCACATCAGTTGTTACTGGTCAATCCTCAAGTACTCGTTATCCTTTAGCTTCTATTTTTATCTTACAAAAATTTGTCTCCTACATACCACAGTTTTATTATGGCTACATCCTCAGAGACAAAACCTAAGTCATTTAAAGAAGCTTCCCAATCAGACAAATGGATCAAAGCAATGAATGCTGAAATTGAGGCTTTAGAGGCTAATCATACTTGGATTTTGACTAACCTCCCTCCTAACAAATCTTCTATTGGATGTAAATGGGTTTATAAAGTCAAACACAAGACTGATCCTTTTCCCCAATGACTAAGATAACTACTGTGAGATTGTTACTTGCTTTAGCTGCTGTTAACAACTGGCATTTAAAGCAATTAGATGTGAATAATGTCTTTTTGCATGGAGACCTCAATGAAGAAGTTTACATGACTTTGCCTCCTGGTATGCACTCAATAAAATCTAATCAAGTTTATAGATTGCAAAGATCTTTGCATGGCCTTAAACAAGCCAGTAGACAGTGGTATGCTCGATTGTCTACTTTCCTCATTTCACATGGCTATAAATAGTGCTCTTCTGATCATTCTTTGTTTATTAAGCAGCATCTTCAATCTTTTATTGCTTTACTGGTTTATGTAGATGATATTGTCTAGTCAGGCAATGATCTTCTAGAGATTACGTCCATCACTCAGCTTCTGGATGAAGTTTTTAAAATCAAAGACCTTGGTGACTTAAAATTTTTTCTTGGACTTGAAGTGGCTCGTAGTAAACAAGGGATCAATATTTGTCCAAGAAAATATGTTCTTGATATATAGCATGATGCAGACATGTTAGGAAGCAAACCTGTCTCTGCTCCAATTGATTATGCTGTAAGACTACACCAACAATTTGGAATTCCACTTGATGATATAATAGCTTCATCATATCGTAGGCTCATTGGTCGCCTTATTTACCTCACCTATACAAGGCTCGATATCACATATGCAGTGCAACACTTAAGTCAATTTGTAGCTCATCCTTCTTCAGCTCATCAACAAGTAGCCTATAGGATTCTTAGATACTTGAAAGCAGCACTAGGTTCTGGTATATTTTTCTCTGCTTCCAGCATATTGCAGCTCAAAGCATTTAGTGACTCTGACTGGGTAGGATGCATTGATACCAGGCGATCTATCACTGGCTACTCAGTTTATCTTGGTAATTCGTTTATTTCTTGGAAATCCAAAAGGCAAGCCATGGTCTCTAGAAGTTCTTCTGAGGTTGAGCATTGGGCACTAGCTAGTGCTACATGTGAATTACAATGGTTAACCCACTTGCTTAATGATTTTGGGATTGTTTACACTTGATCAACTCTTTTGTTTTATGACAATCGCTCCGCTCTTCACATTGCTGCTAATCCTGTCTTTCATGAACGCACGAAACATATTGAGATAGACTATCAAATTGTGCAATAGAAATTACATTTAGGCCTTATCAAGTTGCTGCCCATTGCTTCTACTCAACAACTTGTAGACATATATACTAAAACACTTCCACTAGGCTCCTTCAATTTTCTTCAGTGTAAGCTAGGAATGTCAGATATACATTCTCTAGCTTTAAGGGGGATATTAACCATCATAACTAACTAAGTTTGTTAGTTATTAATTACCTAACTAACTAAGTCTGTTATAATTAGTTAGAGGTTAGTTAGAGGTGGTTAGTTTTCTGTTATGGTAGTTATAGAGTGTATATAAGTAATGAAAGATACTTTGTATGATACTCTTGTAATAATAATTCTGAACCATTTTCTATGATCAAATATTCTTTCTATTCCAATAATTTTCTTCACAAGCTATCTCTTTTTCTTTATTTGAGTTCATCCATGGCATTCCTTTATATCTTTAATAAAAACTTCTTTCTTCCAAAGCCAAAGTAGCCCACCTGTAGTGTCATTAGCTTGTGTTTCCTGCCATTCCACTTCCATGTCACCCCATATTGCACAATAGAGATTCCTACTGACTTGACTAAGCTTTGTTTCTTGAAGACAAGATATTTGAACCCCATGCTAAAAAATGATGTTTCTTATATGGGGCCACTCCACTCGTGACCCTAGCCCTCTCACATTGTAGGTTAACATGATTATTGATCTCCCTCTCCAACTCTGTCAATTTTTCCAGTGCCCTTTATTTCCATCATTTCTTTGTCCTTGGATTCTAGGTTGAGAATTGATCCCATCAACGCCTTCTTCTTTTCCTTGCATGCAACCCCAAAGCCAGCCCCCCTAGCTTCAATATTATTTGCTTCTGCTTGATCATCTTTAAGAACCCCTCCTGTATTATTCTTTTAAGCAGGACACATTGACTTGTGTAAGCAAGACGAGGAGTTAGATTTGGTCTTTAGAGAGAAACAAATGGCCTCCTTTTATCAGTTGGGTTGTAGTCGGGCTTCAAGCCGCTATCACAAGGTACTGAGGCTACTTTTCTTTTTACACTCCCTTCTTTGATAGAGTCACTCTGGACCGCCCCTTTCTTCCTTTTTCTCAACAAAAATTTACAAATTGATGATAACATTTCTAAACAAAAATTTACAAATTGATGATAACATATTAGAGTAGTAATGTACTTTAATTACAAACAAACCCAAAATAAAACAAAGTTTGAAGTTGGATCTGGGAACTCAAATATAATTTGAATTCCAAGAAGCAAATTATGTGATTGTGCAAAACTCCTCCATCCATTTCCAATTTTTGTAATCTTCCTATGATGATTATAAACTATCCTACACTCCGCAGTCCATTCCAACTTCAAAATGAGTGAATTTTGCAGCTTTCATAAATGAGTACATGGTACTCGACACATTCTAAAATCAACATGAAATTCATATTAGATAAGCAAATGATTTCAAAATTTGACATACAGAGGAGTGCTTAATTACTCACCACCAAATTGCTGCAAGTCACTTTGTACTCAGTTAGGAGGACTTCGAAAGTGACTGAGTTAGGAACTTGGTGGTACAAGAAGTGTCATTTAGGGTAAGCTTTTGGTTCAAAGCTACTTTTGATGATAGTGAGGAGGAGAACACTCTGTCCATAGTGGGTCAAGGTGACCTGATGATTTCCAGTGAGCCCATAAAACTCTCTAAGTTCTGTCCATCCAGCAAGTAGAGTTGGCTTACCAGATCTTGGTTATATGTGAAGAGTTCATGTTGCCACTAGAGTGTAGCAAATGTCAAGTAGGCTCTAGTTCATCCTTCCACCTTACAACAAATGACCTACTCACTTCACCGTAAGGCTACATTTAACAAGTAAAGTAATATAAGCAAACGTGTTATATCAAGTCATGTTTATTTTAGAATAGTCTTGAAATAATTTATAACCTGATCAATAACATGAACAAGGTTAAACATTTCCTCTGATTCTTTTTCAATCTTCATCATTGTGAGGGGTCATTTCCTTCCAGTTTTGTTGATGTTCATCCATTGTTTCTAAACTCCATTTATAATAAAAACATGACATTAATATGTATGATACATTTGACATAACTATATGATACCAATGAATTAAATCTTTACAACTAACAATATGATACCAATGATATTCCTATTTTGAAAATCAACAATGGTATTCCTATTTTGGGGGCCTAAGGCTGCGGTAGAATTCTCACACCAGCACAAAGTCCCATTAATAAGCACATACAAACAAAAACAAATATTACCAAGCATTACCATGCAAAACCAAGAACGAGCATGACAATAAACAAGCATTACCAAGCAAAACCAAGAACGTCCATTTAAATTATAAACAAGCATTACCAAGCAAAACCAAAAACGAGCATGAGCATTACCAACCAAAACCAAGAATGTCCATTTAAATTAGGAGCATGAGAATTACCAAGGAAAACCAACAACGAGCATGAACATTACCAAGCATTACCAAGCAAGAACATCCACTTAAAATATCAACAAGCATTACCAATCATTACCAAGCAAAACCAAGAATGAGCATGACAATAAACAAGCATTACCAACCAAAACCAAACAAGCATTAACAACTGTCATAGATCCTAGCCTCTCGTGAGTGACTGACCTTTCATGAGTGAGTGAGTGACTGACCTTTGGTAAGTGCGAGAATGCAACCACGGTAGCATGAGAACAGAAATGGAGCACGACAACATGAGTGATGCGACAACGCCAGTGCGGCAGACGTGAGGACGACGTCGAGACAGTGAGAAGAAGAGAAGGCGAGAAGGAGAGTGATAACATCAGAGTGGAAAGGAGAGAAGGTGAGAATGAGAGGAAGACAGATCAAAATGAGCTCAAGAAGAGGAAGAGACTAAAGATTTAATTTAACTAACATAACATCAGTTTTTTGAAAAAATCGATGTTAACATGAGTTTGTTAACATTGATTTTGGAAAAACTGATGTTAACGCGTTAACATCGATTTTTGAAAAAACCAACGTTAACATGAATTAATTAACATCAGTTTTTTTTAATAAAAAAAAACTGATGTTAATCAACTCGCGTTAACGTCAATTTTTTAAAACTGATATTAACAAACTCATGTTAACATCAGTTTTTAACAAAACCAATGTTAACTAACTCACTTTATTTACGAATATGTCATCGATTCTTAAAAAAATCGATGTTAATATAATGATATTATATCCATTCGTTCTACTAGTGGTGACATAACATAAAAAATCTCACATAATTATTTAATAGTTATAAAATTAGTTTAATTTTTTAAAATTTATAAGAAAAAAGTAATAATCTTCTTATAAGCAACTAATAAAAAAATTTAAAAGAATAAAATCTTACGAAGTCATAATTATTGGATCTAAAAAGACTATTTTCACTCTACTTTTTATTATTATATATTTACTAAATAACATTTTTATCCCATTCAAACCTTCATATGTCATTACTCAGCTATTTTCAAAGTTCCTACTTCTCCGGGGCATTGTACGTCAGATACCCCCAACTTGCATGTTTGGGCGATTATTATCAACCCCAACTTGCATGTTTGGGCGATTATTATCAACCCCAACTTGGAAAACAAACAATATCGATTCTTTGAAAAACAAAATTCTATATTTTGATATATAGAAAGTTTTCAGTTGTTAAATTTTTTGAAAATTTGATTTTTAGTTTTAAGTTTTTATTTGATCGGTTAAGGTGTTTTAACTTTTTTCTATTAAGATTTTTAATTTCTAAATTTTTATTTGATTAGTAAAAAATTTTAAATTTTTTAAATTTTTAATTTGTAATCTTTGAAAAAAATTTAAACTTATTATTTTTATTTATTTAATAAGATTTTAAGGACTAAAATCTAAATTTTTTAAAAGTTTAGAAACTAAAACCTTAATAATAAAAAAGTTAAGAGACATATTGACTAGTTAAATAAAAGTTTAAAAATTAAAAAATTGAATAAAAAATTAAAAAATATTAACCAATTAATAAAAAATTTATGAACGAAAAATCTAAAAACTTAGTTAACAGAAAAGAATCCGATAAATAAGTTAATCTGGTTGAAGCTTTCATCCTTTATTCCTTCTTTTTCTTATTTTGGTGTTGATTCGACAAATATATATCTTTCTATTCGATTTCAAGTGATAAATTGCGTCCAATCTCCTGTGAGAATATTGAGTATGAATGGATCGCGACTAACATCGAGAGATACCAAGTAAAACGAAAATTCTTTGTCCCTATATATTAGTTGATGACATTCTATATAGTAATAATACCTATCCTAGTGCCATTCGAGGTCGGTCACGGTAAAGATTTTAGATTCCCTACGATCACAATTGTAGTCACATAACTTGTATTTATATGCAATTTTCTAAAGATAGTGACAAAATCGTGATCATAACTATAATTACAATTTAAAGCCATCTCAATAATTTCAACCATCAGCTGACAACTTTCAAGATAAACTTCTACTACTTTACATTTTCATTGAATTCATTTTTCAAAAACCTGGTTTCATATTTTGAAGAAATTTAATTTCAAAATTTATATTTTTATTAAGGATAAATAATTATTTTCGTCCCTAAATGTATTAGTGCTGACAAATTCGTCCTCGAAAGATGGAAATGTAAATTTTAGTCCTCAAAAGTAAAAAAAATGTAACAAATTCATCAATTCATTAACTTCCGTTGTTACCATTAATAAAGAGCTTACCTGACACATTCAGCGAAGAATTTTTCTGCGTCTTACACATTTAAGGACAAAAATGACTATTTATCCAAAATATAATTTAATCTTCATATTTCCCTCTTTTCTAATAGGTGAAAATATAACATTACAATAAACCCTTGAAAAAAATCAAAAAGTAAACATAAGTTAGAACAAATATAATAATAAGTAAAATATTGATTAATAAGTAAAATATATCTATTCTAACATTTCTAATGTTCCCAAAATATAAAACTGAAACAAAAATGTATATTCATTAATTTAATCCTTACAAAAAAATTCCTTTGTTGATAATCAAAGAGAATGAGTAGAACAAAGAAAGAAGAAGAAGACGAGGTGTACAAAGAACCTCAAGAAATCATCATCCATCCAATGAAATCAATGACTAGTCCAAAGTGGGAACGCTACTCAGATTATGTTCATGAGCTCACTGAGGAATTCAAGGCATTGCTTGTATTGTTGCAATGAGAATATCTAGTTGATGATGAAGGTAAAAGCCTAGTTGTTCGAATTCCTTGGCACCATCATTCAGGGATTATACAACACAGGGTTGCTCTTACTCTTGAAGAAGCACAAAGGATGAAAGATGCAGTTGAGACTAGCATCAAGGAAAAAAATATATAAAATGGAGGAGCCATCTGCACCAGAGTTGCCACACGAAGCCAAAATGGAACTTTATTAGTTCCCATCTATGTCTGCTATAAGATGGAAGAAAGAAAAAGATGATTTATGTAGCGGAGGAAGTTGCTATTCTTACCCTGATTTTCTATTTTCACCCCTTACTTTTTTAAAAAACAAAATGAGACTCTTGACCTTCCCTATTTTCTTTCACCCCTTCCCCGCAGTCCACTTTTCCCTTGTTATATATTTATTAATTATTTAATTTAATTGTAGTATAGTTTATCATTTTAATAATAATTAACTATTATACAAATTATCATAATGCTAATACATGTTACTTTTTTCAATAATAATATAATTAATTGTAATATAAATTATTTTTTAATTAAAATTTGAATTAATGATGAGACAAGTTATCATTTTTAATTAATTTGTTTATTATTAATAAAGGAAAATTTTCATACTAATTAATTGAATTATTTTTATAAATAATAACTTCTATTGTAAATTGGGGTGAGAGTAGCAATTTCCTCTCACGGATTAGGCATGACATGCATTCCAATTGGAACATGTTTTTGTTATGACTTTAACCATGGATGTAAGTGATCCATGTTAGATCAAGTTTAGTCTATTTTTCAATTCAATCTAATTAAATTTAATTGAGTTGGATTGGGTTTACCTTTTATTTTTTTGCAATTCATCCCAACTTAACTTAATTTTAATTGGATGGGATTAGGTTGGACTATCAGGTTAAGTCATTCAAAATTTTCACCTCTTTAGTCCTTAAAAAAAATGCCTCAAACTTAAAAACAATAAAGGATAATTTTAAAATTTGTTTAACAACTATTCTTTGAAATGGGGTAACAACTCATTCATAAAGATAAACCATAAACCTATAAATTGTTTAAGTAACAACTCATTCATAATAATAAAACATAAACTTGTAAGGTTGTAACCTATTTAACAACTCAATTTTGGGGAGATACTCTCTTTGCCTCTATTGGGGAGTATGAGAGAGAGTACAGGACTGACTGAGATATGAGAGTTTACTTTAGGTTTGGGTTTTTTTTATATTGATAGACAATTAATAGTTTTATTATATAATTATTGTATATTCAGATTGGATTGAGGTTGGTCATGTCCAAAACTTTAAACTCATCACTCAATCCATTGACCTAACCCAACTTACAAAAATGTAATTGAATTGGATTGGATTGAACATATTCATGGATTGGACGTAACCCGCTTTACCCCTAGCTTTAACAAACGAGCCAAGACATTGTCTAACATGCAATTAAAAAAAGGATAAAATAAAAAAATAATCATATTATTTTCTTCCACTTTCAAAAGTTAAGGCATGAACTATGCTTAATGATATATGAAAAAGGAAACTTACACTTTGATTACTATTTATTAACATAATTTTTTCTTTTGGGATATCAGACATGTATACAACGGAGTTTCAAAAACTTGGTCTTCCTCACGTTCATTTATTATTGTTTTTACACCCCAATAATAAATATCCATCTCCAGATGATATTGATCATATTATATCATCAGGAGAGATACCTTCACATGAAGATGACCCTGAATTATATAGATTAGTACAAAATCATGTGGTTCATGGTCCATGTGAAAATTTAGGGAGAGGATCTCCATGCATGAAAGAAGGAAAGTGTAGTCGTTTCTATCATAACAAGTTTCAGCTCCATACTTTTTTAGATGCAAATTGACTATCTAGTTCATCGTAGAAGGGATAATGGTAAAACAATTTCAAAGAATGGGGTTATAATTGATAACAAAAATGTTGTGCCTTATAATCCAAAATTACTGAGAAATTTCCAAGCACATATCAATGTTGAATGATGTTATAGTTCATGATGAAAATGATGCAACCTACATGTTGCAACCCACCATGATGAGATAAAGGAATATCTAGACTGCAAGTATGATTAATCTGTAACATATAATTTTGATCAACTAAACTATTTTGATGAGTTGTTGTCTTGAAAACAGATACATTTCTCCCTGTGAAGCTACTTGGAGAATCTTTGCTTTCCCCGATTCATGGGACAAAAACCTACCGTTGAAAGACTATGTTTCCACCTTCCAGGAAAACATGTTTTTTACCAAGACCATGAAAAGATTGATGATGTACTATCTAAGCCAAGCATCTTCGAATCAATGTTCACTTCTTGGATGGACACAAATAAAAGCTTTGCTGAAGCAAGAAATCTTACTTATGCTGAATTTGTTTCTAAGTTTGTCTATGTTCGGAAAAAAGATACTAGAAACATAGGAAAAAAGGTTACACAATTGGCAGGCTAATAAGGGTTTCGCCAATTGTAGGAGAATTATTCTACATGAGGATGATGCTTACTGCTTGCAAAGGCCCAACCTCATTGGAAGATCTCAGGACAATTGCTAATGTTCAATATCCTACATATAGAGAAACATGCTTTGCCATGGGTTTTTTTACAAGATTAAAGAATCTGTGGAAGCAACAAAAGAAGAAAAGGACTAGGACACATGATATTATCTAAGAAAGCTATTTGTTTTGATGCTTTTAACAGGTAGTATGAACAAACCTGAAGAAGTTTGGCGACAAACTTGGCATTGGTTAGTTGATGGAATTGAATATCATCTAAGAAAATCAATAGGAGATGCAGATGAGTCAAATTGTATTTTTATACTCATGCTTATGAATTATAATAATAATCTAACCAAATACTTTTTGTCTATCAAAGATCCATCTTAATGATGAGCATCTGAAAAATTTAACATTGCTCAAAATTGAAAAACTATTGCAAGCCAATCAAAAGACACTTAGAGACTATCCTTCATTTCCTTTCCCTGAAGGAGATTTGCCAAACCAATAAGGCAATGAACTGATATTATCAGTACTCGACTACAATACTGGTGAGCTAAAATCCGATTTTTTTACATCTTTTTGCTGCATTGGCAGGTGATCTGCATAACCATATCTTATCCTAATATCTCACCCGTAATTATCTTATACAATATATACAAGAATGAATAATTAATTTAAATTAAAAAATTAAATTATTTTTAATCAGATAAATTATATACTTGACTACATTAGAAAAATTGAATTATTTTGCATTAGCCATTTACATTTGACATGTTTCTCTTGGTTCTTTTAACTTGGAAATTTTATATCTCATTAGCTACATTTCCTTTGTTTTTTAGATTAAAGACTCATATTGTTTGGGTTGGAATAATTTAAAACTAACTGTAATTTCATCTCTATTAAAATGCCTTTCCAAAACTTAGATCAACAAACATTAATTTTCAACAAAATTATTCAAGCAGTGAATAAGCAAGAAGGTGGAATGTTTTTTCTATATGGATATGGAGGTACAAGAAAAACTTTCATTTGGAAAAAGCTAGTGAGTTCATCAAGAGAAGACAAAAAAATTGTTCTTATGGTTGCTTCTAGAAGCATTGCTTCCTTATTATTGTCTGGAGGCAGAATTGCACACTCTAAATTCAAGATCCTTGTACCCACTTTTGAAGATTCAACATGTAATATACACCAAGGAAGTGAGCTAGCTAAGTTATTAAATGAAGCAAGTCTAGTCATTTGGGATGAAGCACCCATGACTCACAAATTTTGTTTCGAAGCACTTGATAAAAGTTTGACCGATATCATTTGAGACAGATCAAGTTCTGATACTATCTTTGGAGGTAAGGTCATTGTGTTAGATGGAGATTTCAGACAGATTCTACCAATCATTCCTAGAGGCAGCCATTCTGACATTGTTCATGCAACAATAAACTCTTCTTATCTATGGAATGACCACCAAGTGTTAATTCTTTCAAAGAATATGCGCTTAGAGAGTAACATGCAAGCAGCAGAGAGAAAAGAAATTGCCATATTTGCATATTGGATTTTAGACACAGGAGATGGAATTATCGGACATCCAAATAATGGTTATGGCATCATGAAAATCCCATAAGAACTATTGATAACAAAATATGATGACCTAATCCATGCTATAGTACATTCCATATTTCCATATTTATATCAACAGCACAACAACACTGAATTCCTCTAGTCTAGAGCTATACTTGCTTCAACAAATGAAACAATTAAGCAAGTCAATAATTACATACTATCATTGATTCCAGGTAATAACAACTGGTTAAAAAAAGAACTTTAATTTTAGCATGACTAATTGCACTTTACTTTTTTAGATATTAGTTATATATGAATATTTTAAACTTCCATTAGCATTTGTTTATCTATACTTACATATAATTGTTATGCAATTTAAACTG
The DNA here is from genome assembly GCF_000004515.6 of Glycine max. NCBI lineage: Eukaryota > Viridiplantae > Streptophyta > Magnoliopsida > Fabales > Fabaceae > Glycine > Glycine max. The sequence continues at coordinate 20,544,487 of NC_038242.2, read as the reverse complement.
TACTTGCGCCTTAATTAATTGCTACAAGGAAAAGATATTTTGCACTTTTAACCATGCTATTTTTTCTAAATTATGGAAAACTAACATCTATCATTCATCTATCTATTTGTTTGCTTTCTATTTAACTTTTAGTTAATGAATTAATTTCTAACATTGTGATAGGTGAACATATAGAGTATCTAAGTTCTGATTCAGTAGAGAAATCAGAAACCATAGACAGTTATCATTTCAGTTCACTAACAACTAAATTTCTCAATTCATTGATAACATCTGGCCTACCGAATCATTCCATCAAACTTAAGGTTGGATCACCAATTATGTTGTTAAGAAACTTAGATCAAAGTGAAGGCCTTTGCAATAGGACTAGATTAATTGTTACAAGACTTGCCAACCATGTCATTGTAGCTAAGATTATTTTTGGAAAAAATATAGGAAACAAAGTATATATTCCCAGAATGTCTATGTCTCCTTCTCAATCACCATGTCCCTTTTAAGGAGGCAATTTCCAGTAATGATCTCTTATGCAATGACAATTAATAAGTCTCAAGGCTAGTCATTATTATTTGTTGTTGGACTTTACTTACCTAAACCAGTGTTTAGTCACGGTCAATTATATGTTGCACTATCGAGAGTCAAATCAAAGAATGGATGAAATATTTTAATACATGATAAAGACCAAAAAAGCTTGACATATAATTATTGCAAATATATTATATCAAGGCTTAATAATGTTTTAGGTCCCTAATAAATACACATTTTTTACGTTTGATTCCTAATAAATTTTTCTTTCGGATTGGGTCCATAATATTTCAAATATTTTGTCGTAGGTCTTTTCCATTAGTTCGTAATCGTTAACTGCCAATGTGACCATTAATTGGACATGTAGGAGGTTGATGTGTCTTGCCACATGCAACTTTTGGTGTTACTCTTTATACACATTGTTTTTTTTCTTAAAATAAAAAATAAAACATGACCTAGACCCCAAAAGCCCAACAAGCCTAACCCGTAAGCACGCAAAGCCCAACAGAGCCTTTCTTCTTCGTTCTTTAGCACCTGTTAGAGAAGAACGACAAAATCTTCCTCCAGCACCCATGATTCATCCAAATTCTTCCTCACCTCAAGCTTTCAGGTCACACTTTCCTCGCACAACCCCAACGACAAAATTAGAGTCTACTACGATCGTCTCAACACCTACGTCACTTACTGGAACCAGCAGGTCACGTACTGAACCTTAATCCCACCCTCATACCAAGGTCACAAGGAAGAGGATGTGTGGTCTCCATTCGTCTACATCACTAATGTCCCTGTTGCACCCTTCAACTTCGTTGGCCTCAGTCAAGACCAGACCAACGACAACGTCGTCACCAGTTCATGTTCAATGGACCGAATTTGAGAAAAGGTGAGACAAAATGACATGGGTAGGTGCAAGAAGAAAGAGTCTAAGTTAAGAAGTTAATGTTACTGTCATGCTTGAGGGTCTTGTAGTGCGAAAGGTGGAGAATTGAGAGAAGGGTAATGAGGAAGAAGGGGAATCCCAATGGGATTATTCAGCTACATTAAAGCAACATTGTTTTCATTGTTTTTTAAAAAAAACCAACGTGTATAAACAGAAAAAACAAATGTTACACGTGGCACGACACATCAGACTCGTACGTGTCTAGTTAACGGCCACATGGGCAGTTAACGATTACGGACTAACGGCAGGGACTTAAAGCAAAATTTTTGAAAGATTAGGGACCCAATCCGAATTTTTTTTATTAGGGACCAAACGCAAAAAATGCACACGCACTCGCGCACGCATATGCGCGCACACACACACATACTTAAAAAATGGTCAACAAATCTCAGACCATGAAAATAAGCCATCAAATTTCAATTATTTACAGCGAGATTAGCAATTGTACATCTTTAATTCCCTATACAGGGGACCAAATAGCAAAGTATCAAACACCCCTCACAAAAATAGAGGGTGTTTCAAGAAGCAATAATGCTATTATAACTACTCCCTGATGAAGATGGGAATAAACCATAATCTACGCTTTTATCTTTTTTGCTCTCAAAATATAAAATATTTACCCTACCCTAGGAATTACCTAAAACAATTGAATGCTCAAGGTATGGTCACCTATAGCAAGGCATCGTGCAACAAGGCAAGTGCTTGAAACCCTGAGCACAATTTTGGATAGAGACAAAAACATGAGTTTAAATTAACCCCTATTCCTACCCCGTCTCCTAGAAGGGGGGGGGGAATCCTTTGACAAGGATTGCATTGGACACACATAAGGCATTCCACATGTCCAAATATTCAATACCACAATAGCAACAATTATATGTCAAAGACAACATATTCAAAGCCAGACCTAAAAACATGTAAGCATTCAACACTTCCTGAGAGACTTGTACCTCTTTGTCTTGATCACGTACTTGCTGAACTTAGAAGTGCTCAGACATGAATCGATCATCCCATTGAGATTGAAAATTTTCACGCAGCAACCACATGTTAATAAACAACAAATAGTATTAATTACTTAAAGAGAAACAAATAAACAGAATAGAAAAAAAAAGATTCAGATCAACATACATGAGTGTAGTTGTCGAACCTCATATTTGTTGTTGTGAATTGGGATATCATTAGGACTATCAAAATACTGAGCTTGACAATGACCTACAAAATGGACAGTTTGGCCACACAAAAAGCACTTATCATGTTGACGCAACTACACATTGCGAATACAATGCATTGTCCAAGGGCTTTGGTGCAGACAAAATGTAATAAACAAATATGTATATTTATTCTCAAATAATTGTCAGTAATTTAACAAACTTGTTTATAATGTTTACAATAAACATCAAATACACCATAGTGGTTCGTCCTATATCATCTAAACATTTCTAAATTGCATGTTTTTAAGTTCTATAAAATATGTTGCCCATTTCTTGCAAATTGTTGTTATGGTTTCAATGTGTAATGGTGCGCCATCACCAAACCACTACAAAATATAAAATATGCAAATTAGTCACGTACATGTAAAATGATTAAAAAGTCACACTGAACTAACAACACAAAAATGGTTAAAGTAAATATACCATGCTCCAATCATTCTCCAAACCTTTGTTGACTATGTTCTACATCCAATGCATGACATAATAGCTACACTCATAACCTACACTTTGAACATGGCTTTAAATTCAATATCAAAAAAATATTTAAATATGATAACAACTAAGTTACAAAATATGACCAGTCAGAAATAAGCATTGATTAAACGACTAACCTCTACTTCAATCTAGTGAGGTGCGGCTTGATCAGTTTTACCATCCAAAGTAGTTTTTAATGTCTTCATTGCACTAGTTACAAAAAAACATCAACATATATACAAGGATAAAACTATTTATGTATCCAATTTTAGAATAGAGTAAATGAGTTATAATCTAAAACTTAACTAGTTAATTGCAGCTTTGATGTGCATATTGTAACACCCTGTTTTTTCGTAAAATAAATTAAAAAGGGTTTTATTAAAAATAATTTTTTTAGAAAAATAATGAGGTTTTTTTAATTAAATAAATAAGGAGAAATAGTTTTATTAATTAAAATAATGTTTTCAAGGTAAATAAAATAAATGTGTTTTTAGAAAATAAAAAAGATATTTTATTTATTCATTTTATAGTGAGTAAAATAGAGTTCATTTTTGTAAAATAATAAAATAAAGAAAAATAGAATAAATAATGGACTCAGAATACCCTAGCTATAAATAGAGACATATTAGGTTAAATTTTACATTTACAATATATTTCTACGCTTTTTTTCTTCCAAATTCATTTTCTCCTCTTCCTCTCCCAAAATTCTCTCTTTTTCCTGCATACACTCAAATCTATCTCAGTAAAACTACAATTCTAGACTCGTTAACCGTTGGATCATCCTGAAATTTGGACATCGCCTTTGGAACTCATTTTCTCACATTCTCATGGTTTGGATTTGTGAAATAATGTTTGCAGAGCAAGAAATGCACCTTGAATGGAAACAGTAAAATTGAGGTTCTAATCCCTTCTCCTTCTCTTTAACGCTTGAAAATCCTAGCAGAGCAATTAGAGAAAAAACTTGAGGAATCTTAGGGAACTGCTAGAGGCACCACTATCGATGTTGTACTACACATGTGAGCCCGCTTAGAGGTAAGGGATGAGTTTATTGCAATTGGGGTTAGAGTGAACATGTGTAAGGATCCTAAAAAGATTAAATTGAAGTTAATTTTGGGGTGTTTTATGCGTTTTAATTTTTCCTATACAATGATAACTATGAATTAACTGTGTTTGACGGACCAATTGATATCCCAATGCGAAATTGTTATGAAATTGATATGTTCTTGTGTTGAGTGTGAATCCTAGAAATTGAGACTTTTTCTAATTAGCGTGAATTGATGAAATTAAGTAAGGAATGATTTACCGTAAGAGGGAGTGAGATATTAATTTTGTATTTCCCCCTTTTCTTGCTTTTTATGGTTTTTTTAAATAGTTTGGAATTAATATTATTAATTAAAATTGACCGAAGATTCCTAGTAGATTATGTGGTGTATTCATAAATAATATATATGAATTCATGCATACTTATTTTTACATTTATATATACATACATATGTGTGTGTGTGTGTGTGTGTGTGTGTGTGTGTGTGTGTGTGTGTGTGTGTGTTTAAAAAATATTTGAGATTAGTTCATGTTAAATATATCATATTATGGATGTTAGTTTGGAAAGGTATTTTCAATGGCAACTTTAGTTGTTATATAAATATTTACTTATGATTTTTTTTTATAATTGAGTCCAGTAGATTTGCTTTCTACTTTTTATATATTTGAATTGTTTACTCTTATGCCTTGTTTCATGTTAGTTACATGTGTGTGTGTGTGTGTGTGGTAAAGTGTTCATATAATTATTTGGAATTGGTGCATTGAAAGCTTACTTTGAAATTCATGATCCAATATGATGTGTGTTAGTGTTATATATATATATATATATATATATATATATATATATATATATATATATATATATATATATATATATATATATATTAATATTTGATGTATATAATATTGTAGTGTTGTTATATTATGATTCCGAAAATTATTCAAGCGTTGGAGTTTGAGAATATTATGGTTAGATTTGATGTACACGTGTATGTTGTATCCTATGAATATTATTATGAATGTTATGAAGATGTATAAATAAACATGAGGCATAATGACATATTGTTTTGGGATTATGAAATTGGGATTGAGATTGAGTATAAGTGGCAAGTTGAGCATGTGTTAATCTATGGGATACACATGAACATGTGATGGTGGATTGTGACATTGTGAGTTAAATTATGGACATGGGATATGGTTTTAAATAAGTGTGTGGTTCATACTTGATGTGATATTACTTGTGTTGTGAGTTGTGAATTATACAATAACTCGACCGGTGTTTACTTTGAGAAAAGTGTTTATGCGCGAAGTGTTAAAAGGAATGTGTAGGGTTCCAAGTTAGGAATCAGAGGTGTTAAATTGTAGCGCAATGTGTTAAACATGTTTGAAAACAAGTGTGAGGTTGTGGGTATTGTATAATTCATAAACAGTGTCTACGTGCAAAAGCTGTTTTAGGGGTTAGACCTGAATCAGGAAGGTGAGACCCTAACAAGTTCTTTAGATTCTAGGCTTTAGGGGTAAATACACTCGATTTGAGTGCTTCTTTAAGCCCATGTTTATCCCATATGGTTGAAGCATTCACGCAAAATAGAGAGACCCTAACTGGTTCACCTTATGATTTTACTTAGTGAGAGTGACCTGAAATACCCATTGTGTGGCGTGTCTTGTTATGTACTCTTAAGCGCCCTGGTGTTGCTTTTCATTGACATGGTACCGCATTGCATATAGTCTTGAGTCTTAGTATAATTGATGCATAACCCATGTGAATTGTTTATTATGAAATTGGTGAGTGTTGTTGCGTCTTGAGTCGAGTGTCTGATTCATGTGTAATGTGATTAGTGATTGAAAAATAAATTTTAAATGATAAAGTAGTGAAGTGATATGGATTGTATTATGTCTTTATTTATCCATATTTTATTTAGTAATATGATAATTTACTCCCTATTTGTTGTTTGTGTTTGGATCTTGTGATGATTTCGAACCTTGTGTACATGGGAACATATGACTAGGTGGATGACTTTAAAGAACCTTGTGCTAAAGGACGTTGGGACACAATGTTCTAATAGGATGTGACATTGAGGCATGATTTTTTGTTTTAATTGCATGATGTTTCAAACATGTTATTTTACTTTATTTTATTTCACTGCTTAACTTGAGTTCTTTTATAAATTTGGGCAACCTTGTTTTGAGCCGGAGATGTTTTTAATAAGTTTTATTTGGTAACAGCAAAGTCAATATGACCCTTTTACCCACGTGAATTTGTTTATATAATTTGAATAAAATTGATTTAATTAAATTCTAGATTTGTATATGTTTTTCTTAATTATATGTATGTCGGGGTAGAGGGTGTTACACATATCAGGCTTTTTACACAACGAACAAAACTAGACAACAAGATCATTCCTAGGACACAATACAACAAGCTGGAAATGGGCCTTGAATTCGATAATAATTAGCTACGTATAATGCAAACATTCTTTAATAGAATTTCATAAATTTTACTTATTGATTCAAGTAAGCTCCTAGGTAGACCTCTTGTTGTGATTCCTTGACCCATGTTTCAATGTAATGTTGGCATTCAACATGTCTATCCTTTGCATTGTGTATGGACTGAGGCTTAAGGAATCCATACACCGAACCATGACCTAACCTTGTACTCCACTCATCCATGAACCTATTTTGAACATAAGAGAATGAAAATTGTTAATGATGTATATAATAAGGAATATTAATTAAGCTCGTTAATGAAATGAGACCTTCAAGTAGAATTTACTTACATCATCCACAACTATAATATAGATATGTTCAAACATTTGTCACGTGATATTATTTCATTTACATCAGAATATGTTAAGAAGAAGGATGCTTCTACATTCGGAATCCCAAGTTTAGTCCCATCCCACAAAAACTCAAGTTCTGGTAAATATCATACAGGTTCATAATCAAATCACCCAAGGGATCATCTCCAACAATGATATTCGACCTTTCAACAGGTTCAACGAGTTTCTTTGGATGAATCTGTGAATCCTATATGGTTAATGAAAAGAAGAATTAACCTAATATTAGTAAAGAATTTTTAACAATCTACGATTGTCTCAATACATGTCACACAAAAATAAATACCTCATGTGATACAAGTTTCACAAGATGTGTCAGTCATGCAATGAATGTGTGAAAGGTTTGTCTGACATACCGAACCTTTGACGCCAACAACAGGACTTGAGCGTCACCATCATAAACTTTTTCCACACTCACCCTTACCACACCATCTGCATAAGGCACATTGTGTATGATAGACCCCCCCCCCCATATATTTTTCCCAAGGCCACCAGGTGTGTACAATGATCACCTTGCACGTGCAACCCCATAGTTGACATCACATTAGCAACATGTTCTTCCCCTAATGGATTGATAGCAGTATCAACATTTGATGAGGACATGACCAAGAGCAAGGGCAAGGATCCACTTGAAGGACTTGGAGGACCTATGACAAGGGCTAGAGCAAGGAAAGCCAAGGAAGCTCTTCAACAAGTGTTGTCCATACTATTTGAATACAAGCCCAAGTTTCAAGGAGAAAAGTCCAAGGTTGTGAGTTGTATCATGGCCCAAATGGAGGAGGACTAAATGACACCACTTTGTTTCAATTTTAGAGTGTTTAGTTTGTCTAAATAATGGCCCAATCCTTGTAAAGTTGGCTGACCAAAAATATGTTTTGGGTTAATCAACTAAAAGGGCTTTAGTTAGGTTTAGTTCAAGTTGTAATAAGGGCCCAATTGGCAACCTAGGCATCAGCCTTTTGGGAGACCAAATGGTGGCTGACTTGTTGGCTGTTGGGGGTGACTTTTGGTTGCCACAATTTCAGTTACACTCAGCCATTAAGTTTTTTTTAATTCCCTAGGTTAATGGCATTAAGTTATTTTAATTCTAGGTTAGTGGGTCATTACTAAAATCTGCTGTAAAGCTTCTATATAAGCTGAACCATTTTATCAATAAAGGCAAGTTGAGTTTTATTCAGAAAATTAGAGTTTATCTCTTTTATCTTAGTGAGAGTGAATCTCCTAAATTCTTGAGTGATTCAAGAACACCCTGGCTGTATCAAAGGACTTTCACAACCTTTGTGTGTTGCCCTCGCTGGAAAGAGTGATTCTTTCCTTCCTTTCATCTTCACCCTTGTTCTTTCAAACCACAATTCCAGAAAATCCACCTCTGCCCAGAATTATCTCGTGGTCATAACTCCCATTTTACGTACTCAAATTAAGTCATTCTTGAGCCTAAATTGACTTTCAAAACGAGATCTTTCACCTCGTTTTGGAATCATCTCATTTGGAGCCATGTAGCTTTAGTTATTGCCATTTCTATATTTCTGTCCAGCCACCACTTAACCTACATTTTACCATCCCATTCATCCATTTTATGCCAAGAACCACCTTATTAAGACCCACGAAATTAACCACCTTATTTTCCATCCTTTCCTTAATCAATTTCCGCATTTTCCATCAAGGTTTAATCCTAGACGATCCTAAGTCAGCCCTTGTGCCATGAGGGTTCATATCAACATTGCTCTCCTTTGCGCTCACACGTGCACCTAATAGATGAATATCCGCCTCAATCAGGGGTGAGTATTGCGATCCTATTTGGGATAACTCAATTTTGATGGCCTCCTTCAACTCTTGTTTCATTTTCTCTAGACTACATTTGTTTTCCTCTTCCAACTCATTCTTCCACTCTTCCTTAAGGTTTTCGATTGTCTCATTCCTCCACTCTTCCTTAAGGTTTTTGATTATCTCAACCAACTATTATGGGCTGATCGATGCAAAGGAACTACAGGAGGCACGTGAAACTGATTGTCACACTAGATCCCGCTGCACGAACATGACTTGGATGCTCCGGTTGCCCGATGGCAATATTGAGTATGTCGTCATGTCCATGGGGAACAAAGCTAACCTGTTTCATCTATTCTTTTAATGAGTCCTATAACAAGCACGAAATAGACAAACATCAAATGAGGTCGTTGTTATTATTCCAAAAAAATAGTTAAATTAAACCTTAACATGAACTCACAATTTTATCGTATATTTCTTGTGCCTCCTTAGATGTCATTTGCCCATATCGCTTTGTGCGGGTCATCTTCCACTTCACATCTCTTGCAATGGGAGATGGAGGATTGAAGATTATTTATGGATTCTCAGTATTCATTGCTTCTTGTTGTTTTTTCTTTCGTTTCTCCTCCATGAGGTTCTTCTCAAGCAAATCATAACCCTCATGAGATAGTAAGTGGGGATAGTCATTGAATTTTTGAATTTCCTGAACCTTTTTCCTGATTTCCTGTGATAAATTACATAGAATTTCAACAAATTAATCAAATGAAATGATATATTTCAATTCAATGTACACAAAAAAAAAATCCATATCTAACCTACCAATTAGGGGTCTTACGGCTTGAAGCATATTCCTCCCAAGTTTATGGATCCAAACCATAATTAACAAAAGGATCCTATTTATCTTGACCCTCAATGTCAGCATATACGAATTTAGTGGTCAAGGAAGGCTTAAATTGCCTCTATCTAGTGGCGACCAATGACATCACCTTCTTCTTGGCATTTGATGCTTCTGGGATATCAAATTTGCCCTGCATCAGAGATTGTTATGTAACTGTTAGTGAATGATAACATTTCCAAGTCTTCATAACAGAAAATAAATTAAACGATAGTTAAGTAGACATACCAAAATGTCATCCCATATTAGGTTCTTTAGAGATTCTGGTGCATCTTTCCAATTGCAATGGAAAATAGGAATCTTTTCTTGAGCTACAACCCCCAAATAGTTATGGAACTTCTCTTTATGTGGGTGTGATCTTCAAACTGTTGGTCTGGGTTGATCCAAGTTTCTTAAAGTCAACCTTCTTAGCTGTGTGGATTGTCTACTCCTCCTGGACGTAGACTCCAAATGAGCATCTGAATGCAAAGGGGACCTTGGCGGTGTTGCCATGACTCTGTGCAAATACAACAAAATCATTAATGTACATCAATTACAAATAGCATATAGATAACAAATTGTAAATATCCATATTAAAAAAATTGGTTACAAATAATGTAATATGATATACATTACTTTGATACAATGCAGTTATGTAGGAATGTTCTCGCATAAACCTTCATCATGATCATTTCAATTTGCTTGTACATTATGCACCTCATGTTCTTCAATTATGGAAGGCATTCGTGTGGGGAAACTAGAAATCTCACAAATATCAAGTGTTGAACTATCATTTTGGTCAATGATACAAGTTTTTCTTCCTTGTAGAACCACTGATAATCTTGAGTCGGACGGATCTTGAACATAAAACACCTGTTTGGCTTGTTCTGCCATGATGAAAGGCTCGTCCTTGTAAGCCACCATATTAAGGTCTACCAAAGTAAATCCTAAATCATCTTGGCGCATACCTGTATTCATATTAACCCAAAAACACTTGAAAACAAACACTCTGAATTCACTATAATCAAGCTCCCAGATTTCTTCAATAACTCCAAAGTAAGGCATGGACACTCGAATTGGGTTGTTATTAGATGCACGAAAAAAGTGTTCGGAATCAGCCTTAAGACTCATCCCACTATTTTGCATGCTATTTTTATCATCCTATGACTTTGTGTAGAAGGAATAGTTGTTGACATCATATCCATTCCAAGTGGGGACATTGAGATTTGGGCCAATGGCTAACAGTCTTAATGTTTTTGAAGCATTATCATCAGGGAAGATTGTTTCTTTAAACCAGGTAATGAAAGTTCTGTCATGTTCTTGCAACACCTTCATCATGTTCATTTTTGGGTGACTAGTTGTTAGATATTGTTTGTGAGTATCTATGTATGGAAGAAACTCTTATGTGTTATTCAATACATACAAATGTGCTTGTGAGACCACCTATCAACTCATAATGACAACATTGTATCCTTGTGTAGCCTTACCTCCCCTTGTTCGATCATGACGAGTTTGTGGAAGGCCAATAGGTTTAACAGACAAAACTCAATTAATTCTTTAGCAGCGTACCTTTCAACAATTGAAGCTTCTGGTCAGTATTGATTCTTGGTATAACCTTTTAACACCTTCATGTAGCGCTTAACCAGATACATCCAACATAAGAAAACAGGACCACACAGCCTAATCTCCTTCACTACATGAGCAATTAAGTGAACCATTATGTCAAAAAATGAAGGAGGAAAATACATCTCTAACTGACAAAGGACAATGGTAGTCTCATTCTCCAAATCATCCAACTGTCAAGGATCAATTACTTTGCTATAGATAGCATTAAATAAAAAGCACAAACAATTAATGACAAACCTAACTTTGTCAGGCAACATTCCGCGAATGGCTACACACAACGGTTGTTGCATTAACATGTGTTAGTCATGAGACTTCAAGACAACCAATTTGAGATCATTCACGAATAGAAGGCTCTTGATATTTGAAAATTATCCTTATGGGATTTTCAAACTCTGTAAACATTGGCAAAAAGAATTCTCTTTTGTTAACATTGTGTGACATGTTGGGGGCAAATACATTTATCGACCTTCTGATATCAGATGTAACTGTTCTTGTATACCCATGTCAAAAAAAATCTTGATGATATTTCAAACCATCCTTTATCTTGCCTTTGATGTTAAGAAGGGTGTCAATTAAATTATCACAAACATTTTTTTCCACATGCATTACGTCTATACAATGTTGTACATCTACATTAGACCAGTAAGGAAGATCAAAGAATATTAACCTTTTCTTCCATATGTTCTTCTCAAATGCATCCTTCTTTTGGGTCTTCCCGAAGATAGTAATGATGTCCTTCACCTAATCAAAAACTATGTTTCTAGGTAACGGTTGTGGCACACTTTCATTCTCATGGCTTCCATTAAAAGCTTTCTTCAATCGTCGATACGGGTGATAGGGTTTCAGAAATCTTCTATGCGTTGTATATACTATCTTCTTACCTTGCTTGAGTTGGATGTAGGTTGTTTGTTTCTCACAGATAGGACATGTATGATGTCCTTTGACACTATATCCACTCAAATTGTCATATGCTAAAAAATCATTAATGGTACAAAATATCATTGCATACAGCCTGAAGGTCTGCTGGAGATTCACATCATACACATCAACCCCATCTACCAATAGTTTTTTCAAGTCTTCAATCAAAGAACTCAGATACAAATCAATATCATTTCTTGGTTGTCTTGGACCCGCTATCACCATACACATTATAATCTATTTTTTTTCACACACAACCAAGGAGGGAAATGGTAAATCATCAGCAAAACAGGCCATGAACTGTGGTTAGTGCTTAAGTTAGGAAAAAGATTATTCCGCCCAAAGCAAGACCAAGCCTTAGGTTTCTTGTCTCCTCCCCAAAATCCAGATACAAACGATCAATTGTCTTCCATTGGGGGGAATCAGTAGGATTTTGAAGCAATCCATCACTCTTTCTAGCAATTGCATGTCATGCTAGGTTTTTTGCATCATGTGCATTAGTAAATAATCGCTTAAACTAGGAATTATTGGAAGATACCAGCACACCTTAGCTAGACACTTGTTACTTGTGGTTGCATCATCACTAGTCCCGTCATCATTGACTTTGTACCATGATACCCTACATGTGGGGCACTTGCGCATTTCAACATAGTGATTTATGTACAAAATGCAATCATTAGGGCATGCATGTATTTTCGAGTACTCTATACACATAGGACATGATATCTTCTTTGCCTCATAGTGATTTTTGGGTAGCGTGTTATCTTCAGGAAGCATATTCTTCAATAACATAAGCAATTCAGTGAAACTTTGGTCACTCCACCCAAATCTTGCCTTCAAGTTGACCAAAGCTAACACCTTCGATAATTGTGTGAAGGTTGTACATCCCGAATACAATGGTTTCTTTGACTCACTTTATAATTTCTCATAATAAGTTGCATGTGCATGTCAAAAACCCTCTTTTGCAAGATCGCGTATCATGTCTTCTATATGATCTTCAATTTCTACATCAATCGGCTCAGTGTAAGGGACGTTTGTCATGTCTACCAATTCACCATGCAATATCCATTTTGTATAATTTGGAAAGATCCCCTCACATATAAGATGTGATCTTATGTCAGTGACTGACTATTATCTCTCATTCGCACATTTAATACATGGACATAAACATTTTCCACCCATAACTTGTGCATTTCATTGCACAAATTGCAAGAATTCTTCACCCCCATGTTGATACTCGTCACTTATGCATGATGCTTTCATCCAAATTCGGTCCATGTTTGGTCTTCTGTCATACTCACAAGGTTTATTATCCTATATGCATGAAAATCTTACTTTTTCATAAAAAGGTATGGCCCTATCCCATTCAAGAAGGGATATTTTATACTTGATTCATGCGTACAAGTTAAGTACGTTATGTTCAATTTGACAAAATTTCAGTAGCATTTTGCATTGATCTCCCAATACACGACATGAAAGCGGTGACATGAATTCACCACAATCAAGTATGCACCTGGAGAACAAAGCAAAATGCATTAGACCAAAATTTCATCAAATAGAACTTAACGTACATACCCTATAAGTATGAATTAAGTAAAAAAATGACTCTTCCCAAACTGTCAAAACGAACAATTCAAGATTCAATACAACGATTAATCTAAACTATCCATATTAATCATTGTATTGAATCTCAAACAGGAAACTATGGTTCACTCACAATGCACATTACTTTAATTATAAACAATAGTCATATGCGCACAAACATGTAATAAGCATATAAGGGTGACAATCACATGTTCCAATGAATGCAATGATGGCAGTGCTACAAACGACTATGTGCTAAGTCAAGAAACAACAATATAAAAGCACCTTAACTTCCTATGTGAGTCAAAATGTTGTACCTGAAACAAGAACCAATTCGTAAATATTAAAGATTAAAAACTATTGAGATGAATTAAAAGGAAGTGTGAAGAATGAAAGGAGATGAAAAAGAGTAGAAAGATTGTTAGATTGAGATGAAATATTTGAATTAAAATAATAGGTAAATAACAAAGGGAGAGAATAAAAAAAGCAAAGATGAAATAAATGTTCATTTTACCCCATTAAAAGAAAGCATATTTCCTCTTGAAGGTGTTGCGATTTTTTTGAACTAATCAAGCATTAGTAGTCGATTATGTAATTACATAATCAATTATGCAACTTCATCTAAGGTCACCTAAAAGCAAAGTCCAAATGAGTGACCACCTAATCGACTATGCTTTAAGCATAGTCAATTATGTTGACACCAAAAAGAAGACAATTTTTTTTTTTTTTTTTAAAAAAAAAGCAACATGAGAGTCTTCTCATCAGGGTTAATTTTGACAAGTGTTTTAATATTATACCGTCCGTTCTCATTAGTCCCTTACTTTCACTCCCTTTGACTCTATTTTGAGATAAAAGTAAAAAATCATGGAAGCCACATTTTTTTTTCAAAACTTCCATCTACCTTTCACCCCTACCAAGCATCCTTCTCTACCACTTTCACCTCAATTCAACTCAAATCACTTTCACCTCTGAGTCATCCCCTTAAATCAAACACTACCTAAAAATTGATTGCATTAACCCTGACACATTTCCTTTGGCATGCTCTCATTTAACTACTCCTACCCTCGTAAGCAATACACACTCCCTGCACTCATTTTTCAAATATAATGTATGAAAACACAACCCTATTAATATCTATTCACCAAAAAAACCAGCATCCAACTCTCAAACCTTCAATAACCAGAACCCATAGCAAAAAAAAAAGACTACTTATTTCGTTTAATGCACTACGCCTGAAAATTAGACCATTCATAAAATAAGGTATCAAAATCATTCATTTTTGCATTCATCCACATCTAAGTGTGGTATTAACCAATTTCTGCCAGAATATAACACTATTTCTATGCAACCACGACACCACACCACAATATTGTTCTATTTCCTTGTACACAGACTGTTACAGTGTTGTGAAAAGTGAACAATACTATCATTTGGTAAAGGTTGGTGTAGGCCGCACCATCATAATATGACTACCCTTGGACCTACACTTGGTATGAGAAATTACAAGAAAATAACAGATGTGATGTAGTTTCTTGATGTACACCACAAAAAGGGCAATTAACATCTGCCAAATTCCCCTAACATTCCTATCAAACAAGTTTTTCTTTGTATTCAGTATCCTATCGTGAAAAAATTTCCATGAAAATGCAATTACCTGTTGATTAGTTATTCCATATAGAAAGAGGGACTATGCAAAAAATTAGGATGAGAGAGGAATAATTATATCATCATGGCCATGACAATAATTTTAAGACAAATTAAGGCAATAAGATATAGATTGATAAAGGAATGATCTTTCTCTAATTAATTCCATCATTTTTTAGCTACATGTTCAATAACTAACATGTTTTGTTTACCAATTATAAATAAATTGTAAACTAGTATAAAAAGGTCAAGGCAAATATTTAACAAGTATTTCAATTTTAGATACTAAACTAGATCAAATCCTATCAGAGATAACAAAACATTCCATTTAATCAAATGTTGGTAAACAAATCATTTCAGTGGGATTTTGGCACAAACAAAAAGAAAAGATTAGGATACAATAAAAGCACAAACAACATTTAATACTTAAAATTTTAGAGATTAATTCAGACCTAGTTTTAGCTTTCAAAATGGTGACAAGGGCTTCAAAAACACAAGCAGTTATTAACAGATCTTCAGCTTACGGTAGAGTAAAACGAGTTTAAACTCTACATAATAACAACTCTTGCACAAGTAGTTAAATATTACTTAAATAACATGGCTTTGTAGTTTGTCCATGCCAAACCAAAGTTGAAATAAGTAATACTCGTAGAAAATTTTCCAAGCCAAGTCCTTCATAACTAAGGTGTGTACTAAACTAGACATTACTAGCGAAATACACACCATAAAATCAAGAAAAATTTAATATACTACATTACTAGGCACATTTCAGAACATGATAGGAAGAGGTAGAAGCTAAGAAGTTGTATGGTGTATGGAATCCCTAATGTCAAATGGAAACACATGGTCTCGAAATACCATAAAAAAAGAAGCAAAGCAAAAGGGAACCTGACGAACCATTGAGCGTGACACAAAGTTGCAGCTTGAGAGTAAGGCAGGTCGTGAGAGAGAAGGTAGGGCGCGACAAGCAAAGAAATGTCGCGAGAGTGAGGGCACAGTGTCAAAAACGAGACTTATGTATAGAGTCAACGAGAGTTTTTAAAAACCATCTTAAATAAGTTGGACTTAGTTTCAAAAATGCCATTGGTTTCTTTACTACATCGATTTCAAAGATGGTTTTATAAAAAACCATCATCAAAGTCTTCATTCCAATATGGTTTGTTGAAAACTATCTTCATTTCATAACTTGATATTTACTAAATTGCCACCGTATAAGACGTTTTATGGGGGATCGTCGTGGAATCTGCGTTGTAAAAAATGGTTTTTTTTTAGTAGTTATGGTAGAAATGAATTTTTCATAGCTACCCGCACTAGAATCTGTTAAGTGGTATAATACTTAAACTGAAACCCCCTGCTCACTCGATCTAGCTTATATGCAGTTGTCTTTGGGGAGGGATGGCAACAAGGCAGGTGGAAGATAAGTTTGGTCCTTCCCATCCTTATACCTACAAAAGGCAAGACAGATACGGATAAAAATATAAAAGAGATGACTTTCAAATTTTAATATTCCTTTTTTATATCTGTCAGGTTTTATCGGGTTAGAGTATACCTGTGGGTAACCCACTACACTCCTTTTTATAATTTTAATTTAGAATAAATTATATTTAATTTTTAATTATATTTTAATTCAAACAATATATAAATATAATGAATAACAAATAAATTAAGATTAAAAATTAAGAATTCAATTATATTTTTGTAGTTAAATATATATTTTTAAGTTTGTTATTTAACTATTTAACTATTAAGCTAATTGATTTATATTTTTAAAAACTATAACAATAAAATCTTGAATATACATATTATATTATGTATATATATGTTGTAACAAAAAAAAATATAAAAAATGGATTATGTTGGATACGGATATAATTTGATATTCATTCTCATCTCCATCCCCACTTAAATAATTTGGATAATCCTTATTCATACCCAGTCAAAATAGGTATTTTTCGTTAAAGTCAGACGAAACCCACGAATATAGATTCATTTGCCATGCCAAGTTGCCTTGAGTTTGTATAGTAAAACTTGAGTTTGATTTACATCGAGTATGTTTTTGAAAAGAGACAAAACTCAAAATTAGTTTCATATCAAATCAAAATGTGCTTAGGATGCTAAGGGCATCTTTAATGCAAGATCTTGAGCAAGGATCTTGTACTCAAGATCTGGTCTTGCAGAGATCTTGCAATAAAGATGATGTTGAGATCTCCAGGGTGGAGAATGGGTTCTTGTAGAAGAACCCTGAAGATCTCTGTACAATGTTAAAAAAAAAATTGCAAACAGAACCACAACAAAGGCAACAACCAACCACTGGAACAACAAAAAAAAACACCAATGGAAGAAGAAGAAAAAAAATCTAAAATGGCGAACGAAAAAAAATACCTTTGTTAGAGGAAGATTGTGTGATAGGGAGGGGTTGGGGACCGACAGTGCTGAAAGGAAGAAGAAGGTCGCGCGAGGGGGGATGGGGAGATGGAAGGTCACACGAGGGGGAGAAGGAGGGAGAGGGAAGGTCGCGCGATGGGGGAGAGGGAGAGGGAAGGTCTTGCAAGAGGGAGAAGGAAGGTCTTGTGAGGGGGAGGGGGAGGGGGAAGGGAAAAGTGAGAAACAAAATGAAGAGAGGGAGATGAAGAGTCTGTTGAGAGGGAGGAAAAGGAAAAAGGTGAAAAGGAGTGGGGAGATGAAGAGACATGGAGCGTGTGGGAGATGACCATTTTACTGTGTGTACAATGACCGTTACTATGTACACAGTAACATTTGAAAATCTGGAGAAGAAAACACGAATGACACAATGCAACGGTATGAAAAAATAGTGCAATGGTCGGGAAAAAATTTTAACGGTCGAAAAGGGGTTTGCATAGTATAAATTGGGTTCAAACAGTAACAATTTGTACACCCAATTGACATTCATATTTTTCATTTGTGAACCTCTAGTATCCAAATTCAAGCTCAGTTAATTTTATTTTCCAAATTCAATCACAGATTTTATTTTTTCAAATTCAAGGTAATTTTTTTTCCAAATTCAAGCTTAGTTATTTTTTTTCATATTCAATCTCAATTAATTTTTTTTCCATATTCATTCTCAATTTTCGTTCAATTAAATATTTTCCCAAATGGATACAAATCAATTTGATTGACAAAGTTATAAATTTTTTTGACAAAATTACAACATGTCTCCTTCAATCCAAAATTCACAAAATCGTCCTACTTTTTTCCCCTCCTTTTTTACCACCACCACCACCACCAAATTATTTTATGTCAAACACTCAAATCCCTTGTACTGTTAATTCTCAGAGTTCGTAGACATTTCCTACAATCCTAGCAAACAGTCATACGAAGGTTTCAATTGATGATGTTGGTTCACAATTTCCACAATTTTCTACCCAAATTGGACTAGACAAGATCATCATTGACGAAATAGGAGGGTCTTCGGCAAAAAAGAAGCCTAGAGTAGCCTTTGCAGTTGAAGAAGATACACACCTCATTAGTTCATGGCTTAACATCTCAACTGATCCAATTGTTGGTATTGGTCAAGGAAAAGAAGCATTTTGGTTGAGAGTCACAGAAAATTAGAACAAATTTCAAGGTAAACTCAGCGAAAGAGCAATTAATCAATTGAAATCACAAAGGCAAAAAAGTAATTTGGGCATCCAAAAATTCAAGTGTCATTACAAGCAAACAATATCATTGAAGAAAAGTGGTTGCACAGAAAATGATGTCATGCTTATGCATATGTCATTTGGAAGGAAGACGAAGGAACCGATTTTGGTTTGGAACATGCTTGGCGACTCTTGAAAGATCAACCAAAATGGTTAGAGCAGTTTACTGAAAGTTGCTTTAAAAGGACGAAGATTTCGGCATATGGAGCATATTCTTCATCATCTAATCCAGAAACACCGGTTGAAGCTGATACACCGTCTCCAATTATCCGTCGAATGGGGAAAAAGACAGTCAAAAGAAAGAGCAAGGGGAAATGAGTAGGAACATCTACCAATCTTGTTGATTTGACTGGTGTGGAGGAAGCAATGAAGGAAATAAATGTTATCAACGCCAAACAGGCAACCTTAAGGGAGAAAGAATTGGAAAAAGAGTACTACGACATTCCAATGAAGGACACTTCTACAATGTTTGAGACTCAACTCAGACTATGAAGCCTTTTGTAAAATAATTCAAAGTAAGTTAGGAATCTAGTTATAATTTGTTAGGTAGTTTTAATTTGTTGTAACCTTCTTTTAATTTGTATTTTAGGAATCATGTTTGATTTTTTTTATTTTAATCGTATTATAATTTGTTCAACTTTTTTAAATTTCTGAAACTAGCCGTTATGGAAATAAAATTAGTCGTTTTGGAACTAGTCGTTGTACAATTTGGTATTTAATTGTTCAATTATCATTCGTTGTTGTACGTCTCCTTTAAACAATACTCTTCTTTCACTTGTTTGCCCAATCAATCGTTCATACAATGGGTTGAAATAATGACTTCGATCAAGCTTGGAAACAAATTGTTTATGGAACACTTGACGACGATATAGATGAACAAATCTTGAGCTACTTGCATGCGATGCAACAATAAGGAGGCAACAACAGTAAACAAAGAAGGCCTAGAAGAGTCATTAATCGCAATCATGAAGATGGACATCTACGATTGATGAATGATTACTTCTCAGAAAATTCAATATACATCGAGATTCATTCCGACGTAGGTTTTAAATGCGGCGACAATTGTGCATTCAAATTGTTGATGCTTTTGGTAATCACGGTGAGTATTCCCAAATGAGATCTAATGTTGTTGGTAAAATGGGTCTCTTGTCATTACAAAAGTGCACTGCAGGTATTCGTATACTTGCATACAGATCACTTGCTAATTGTGTGGATGAGTATGTTAGAATTGGCGAATGCACTGCAACTCAATGCTTACAAAAATTTGTAAGGGGGTGTCAATGAGATATTTGGACAAGAGTACTTGAGAAGACCCAACAACAATGACATCAATCGCCTACTACATATTGGAGATGCACGAGGGTTTCTAGGTATGTTAGGTTTTATTGATTGCATGCATTGGGAGGGAAAAAATTGTCCAGTTGCATGGCAGGGACAATATCGTAGAAGTGATCATCGCAAACCCACAATAATACTCATCGCTTCACAAGATTTGTGGATTTGACATGCATTTTTTGGAGTTACAGATTCAGATAATAACATTAATGTGTTAAACCAACTGCCTGTGTTTGATGACGTTTTGCAAGGTCGAGCTCCTCTAATACAAATTACAATTAATGAAACTCCATATAATATGAAGATCTTCATTCCTACGTGACACTGTGAGGTCCACCAAAAAATGATATAAGATCTCAAGTTGAGATTTACCATTAAAGATGCTATAATAGTAATGTTAAAAAATAGAGCATCCAAATAGAATTTAAAACACTCCAGGGAAATATTACTTTCTTCTTTTTTTTTAATAAAATCTTTTTGACGGAAGGGATCCATCATATTTCTACACACATTCCTCTCCTTCGGGATTTAATTGCATCATAAATGAACCCTTAGAAAGTTACAGCAAGGAATAAATAAATTCTTCAATTAATTGAAAATAAATTAAAGTTGTTACCACATGATCCAGGGTGCAACTACTAACTGTTGTAAAAGCAATATATTTTGTTTTTGGCGAAAATTGTAAGAGCAATATTTCATTATTTATATTCGTGTTTCACAGATCATAATTGAAGTACAAAAGCATGTAAATTTTGGAGCAACCAAGCACAAGAAATTGAAAGGATCTCAATAGCGAATATGCAAATTGCAATCCATTCAAATCAAGCTCCGGGTGCAGCAGCATCCAGCCCCTTACTATTCAAATTCCCCGCACGGTCTTTGACTCGGTTCAGCGCGTGGCTCACCCGGTTCGAACCGGGAGGGTGGTGGAGACCCTTGAAGTAACGGTACATCCACGTCAGCACAGCCAAAACCACAATACCGAACCCGCACATGGACAAGAACATTGCGGTGACGAGAAAGAGAACGGCGCAGAGAGGGATCCATATTGGGCTCGTGACGATGATGAGCGGCGCGAAGAGGATGAGGCCCAAAACGGAGCCCACGATGGTGAGGCCCGTTAGGAGGAGCAAGATGGACCCGGTTATAAGGAGGGTCAGGACGCCGAAGAGCTGGTTTGAGTTTGCCACGTGGTGTCGGAGTTTTCGGAGTAGTGATGATGAAGTTGTCGTGCGTGGTGTTGTTTGTGTTTGGGATAGGCTTGTTGGGTGGTGGTGATGATCAGCCATGGTTGTTGTTGTTGCTGAAAAAGTTGCGAAAGAGAATGAAGTGGCTTGAAAGAAGAAGAGATGAATAAGAGAAACGAGTGTTTTGAGGGGGACAAGTGTGACATGCATGGTACACGTGGAGGGATATTGCCTTATTTGGGATGCTGTTCTTGCTATCTATATTATACCTAATTTTTGTCCACACCCTCTATTCCTACATTGTATATAAATAGAAAAAAATATAAAAAATGTAAAATCTAATCAAATTAATTTTATTTAATAAAATTCTAAGTAAATTCATGTGAATAAAAAGTTCATATTTATTTTATTGTTATCAACTAAAATTTTTTAAAAGTATTTTTTACTCAAAACAAGATCATTCAAGTTTACAAAAGAATTTAAGCAACATAATAGAATAAAGTAAAATAACATATTTGGAACATCATGCAATTAAAATAAAAATTCATACCTTAATGTTACATCCTATCAAAATATTGTATTTCGACGTCCTTTAATACGAGGTTCCTTAAAGCAATTCACCTTGTCATATGCTCCCACGAACACAAGATTCGAGATCATCACAGAATCCAAACACAAACAACACATGGGAAGTGAGTTATTACATTTCTAAATAAAATACATATAAACATATACATAAGCAAAATATATTATAGAAATATTTATCACACAACTCAATTTAATACAATCCACGTTATTTCACCACTTTATCATTTAAAATTTATTTTTCAATCATCAATCACATTACAAATGAATCACACACTCGACTCAAGATGTAATAACACTCACCAATTTCATAATAAATAATTCATTGACATTATGCAACAATTATATCAAGACTCAAGCCTATATGCAATGTGGTACCATGTTAGTGAAAAACAACACCAAAACACCTAGGGGTACATAACAAGACACGCTACATAGTGGGTATGTCAGATCACTCACGCTAAGTGAAATCATAAGATGATCAATCAGGGTCATTATATTTTTCGAGAATGTTCCAATCATATGTGATCAACATAAACTTAAATTAAAGGAACACTCAAACCGAGTGTATTTACCCCCAAAGCCTAGATTCTGAAGTATCCGTTAGGGCCTCACCTTCCTAATTCAGGTCCAACCCCTAAAACAACTTTTGTACGCAAACACTGTTTATGAATTATACAATATCCACGACCTCACTTATTTTCAAACATGTTTAACACATTGCACTACAATTTAACACCCTAGGTTCCTAACTTGAAACCCTACACTTTCCTTTTAACACCTCGCGCATAAACATTTTTCTCAAGATAAACACCAGTCAGGTTATTGTATAATTGACAATTCGCAACATAAGTAATATCACATCAAGTATTAATCAAACACTTATTCACAACCATATTTCATGTCTTCAATTTAACATCTCACAACGCCACAATCCACCATCACATGTTTACATATATCTCACAAATTAACACATGCTCAAAATTATACAATACCCACGATCTCACACTTGTTTTTGTAACAATCGTAACTTTTAATAAATAAATAAGAAATTAATAAATAAATAAATAGGTCATAAATTTACACTATATAAACCAAATGTTAACCTAGAGCAACTTTTACAAAACACTTCTATTCCTTTTTCTTCTTCTGACGCACAAGAACCCTAACAGAGCAATCGGAAGAGGAGCTCTAAAGAGCACCAGAGACGCCACAATTGCTAACGGAGAACGTTTGAACAACTACGTCGAGGTAAGGGATGAGTTATTCACGCTTGGGGATTTGAATGAACATGTATAGGGATCCCTAGAAGATCAATTTTTGGGTATTTTAGGTTGTTTCTTAACTATTTTTCCCAAATTTATGCTTGTCACTGTGATTGAATTTCACTTTTTACAAATTTGATTTATTTACATATATTGCAAGTTTTGATTTCATGTGAATTATTTTCTTGTTTCAATGTTTTGATTTCAATTTAAATTACATAATAATGATCATATATGTAGGCACATTATATGAATTATATGAATTGCTTACCCACGTTTGCCCGAATGCGTATATGACTGATTTTGAATTATATCTAATCACCTAATGAAATCAGATTTTTTTTTAGTAAATACATATATTACTAAATATTAACTTGTATAGTTACTATTATTATTAGTTATTATTATTATATCACCAAGCATGGATAGAACACTGGTGCGTTTTGTTTCTTTTTATTTTATTTTAATCTTAGTTATTTGATTATTGTAAGGTAATATTTTGAGTTGCACACAAAAGTTTGTTGTAAGAATTGAAGCTTGATATTTTTTGTGGTGAGGGACCGGGGTTAAGCAATTCCTCTGTTGAGGTTTGATTTTAATTTTTTTTTAAAGAAAAAAAATGAGAAGATTGACGCTCACCTTAATTGAGATGTTTTTTTTGTAAATAAAAGCTTTTGAATGTACTAATTAATGAATTTAATTGATTTCATTTAATTGATTTCATTTGGTTGGTACCTAATAAAGTGGCCATTAATTTCACATAACAGATTTTATAACCATGCCTTTTGTTTTTATTTTGGAAGCGACAGATACAAATTCTTTTCTTTTTAGTTACGTGATTCAAATATTTGTTTAGCAAATACAACTAATAATAAAGTAAGTTTTTTTTAGAAAAAAAATATTATATTGTAACTATCAAATACATATGTAAGAAAGTTTTTTTGTGTGTAAACTGATATGTTTAATATTATAAATTAAATATTGTTGTGAAAATGTTGTTTATTGCTTTTCAGAAATAAATTAAATAGTGTTGTGAAATTATTAATTTATTTCTTTTCAATTGTATATGTTATATCTGTATAATAATAAATTAAATATTGTTGTAAAATTATTACTTATTAATAATTATTTTTTATTTTGTTGAATTAATATATTTGAGCATTAAGAAACATTTGAAAGTATAAAAAAATGGTTTGGTACTCTATTTATTTTTGTCTTAGCGTATTCCAAGTATGCACTTTCACTGTGATGTGTAATAATAATAATAATAAATAAAAAATAAGGTTATAGACATTATTGTTTCATAGTGATTATTGTTGTGACTTTATAGATTAATTGTTGTAGAAGTTTTTTTATTTACTTTGTTGAATTAATATATTTCGGTTTAATTTTTATTTATATTTTTGTTGTGTCAAGTAAATGTTACTATTAAATAATATGTGTAGGATGCATGAGATGCATTAAATTATTTTATTATGAAAATGTGATTGAGATGATGTATAAGTGATAATCATTTGATACGTAATGGATTGTGAATTACATGACTCTTGAGATGTTGTATGTTTTGAGTTGTGAGCCATGAATTATGTAATCATAAGACCCTTTAAGGGTGACGAGTTAATGCGCGATGAGTTGTGATGGGATCCACTGTGGGAACCCGACAAGTTTAATCACTTGAGACGCACTGAGTTAACATATATTTTTAAAAAATATATATATACAATTGAGATTTTGAAAACAATTGAGTAATTGTGTGCATTGCATAATTCATAGGTAGGGTCTGTGTGTTCAAATATTTTTTTTTGGGTTGGACCTTCCAAACTTTTTTTTTTGGCAACTGTTTCCTTTTTTTTCTTCTTCTTTTTTCTTTCTTTCTCTCTTTCTTTTTTTTTCGTTCTCTTTTTTTTTTAGACGTCCAACTATTAGAATTCGTTCAATAGCCAATCATCATTAGGCAAACTTGACCATTTAGCAATTTGGTAATTAGACAATTTTTACCCCAAACAAAATTCGAATAGGCTGAAACAAAAGTTATGAACAGAAGACAAAATATAATATGACAGGCACAAGAACAAGAAACAAGAAACAAGAACTCAAACAAATTCTTTTTTTTTTACACAAAGTCTGAAAGACACAAGACACAAGAAACAAGAACAAGAACAAAAAAACGTAACAAGAACAAACAAGAACAAGAACGAAACAAAGACACAAACAAGAACGCAACGAAAACAAGAGCAAAACAAGGACAAATTACCAAAAAAGGAAAAAAAGGATAGGTTAAGATAGAACCTGTATCAAGAACCTGGCTCTGATACCAGATGATGTGAACCTGAGTAGGAGCGGATCGTTTAATATAGGCTACGGAGGTTTGGATGACGCCACTTTCGGTGAAGGAAGATAAGTCAGGGTAGACGCCACAAGGATTACCTTGATAAGTCTGAGATTGGTTCAACAAGGAATTCAAAGAGAAACTCTCACCAAATTTTATCAAATGCCAAAAGTTCCTTTATTAAAAACAAAAACAAATACTTATAGTGTATCTGAACAAAAAGATAAAAATAGACATGGGCCTTCTAAACAGTTTGGGCCAAAATTACAATAAAAATAAATTATAACTAAAAACTTATTTAACTTGGGCCTTCAAGTTAGTTTAGGCCTTCAGCAACAATTAGTAGTCTTGGTAGTGCCTCTGCCTCTGGGCCTTCAATCATCATCAATGGCAGCTATACAAATGATCAGCCTTGTCTCTATGACGTGTTGGGCTTGTTTAAGTCTGCCTCTGGTCATGGGCCCTTCAAGTGCTTCATGGTCCTTGCCCTTGGTTATGTCCTCATCACTCCCTCCTTCTTGAAAAGGATTTGTCCTCAAATCCAAGGCCCCTCCATCTGCATACAAAAGAGATAGATCAGACACACTGAAAGTGGCACTTACATTATACTCACTAGGCAAGTCAATCTTGTAGGCATTGTCGTTGATCTTCTCCAACACTTGGAATGGTCCGTCTCCTCTAGGTTGAAGCTTGGACTTCCTGTGTTCTGGGAACCTTTCCTTCCTCAGGTGTACCCAAACCCAATCACCTGGTTCAAGCACGACTTTCTTTCTGCTTTTGTTGGCTTGCCTTGCATAGCTCGCATTTTTCTTTTCAATTTGAGCCTTCACTTGCTCATGCAACTTCTTCACATACTTAGCTTTAGCCTGTGCATCCTTATGCTTAAACATAGCAATGTTAGGCATAGGCAACAAATCAAGAGGAGTCAAAGGATTAAATCCATACACTATCTCAAATGGTGAACAATTAGTTGTGCTATGGACAGCCTGATTATAAGCAAACTCAACATGAGGCAAACAGGCTTCCCAAAATTTAAGATTTTTCTTTAAAACAGTCCTAAGCAGTATGCCTAAAGTCCTATTGACTACCTCAGTTTGACCATCAGTTTGTGGGTGACAAGTAGTAGAAAACAATAATTTAGTACCAATTTTACCCCACAAGGTCCTCCAAAAGTGACTAAGGAATTTTGCATCCCTATCACTAACAATGCTCCTCGGTAATCCATGAAGCTGCACTATTTCTTTGAAAAACAAATCAGCCACATGACAAGCGTCATCCACTTTCTTGCAAGGGATGAAATGTGTTATCTTAGAAAACCTGTCAACAACAACAAACACAGAATCCTTTCCATTCTTGGTTTTGGGCAGCCCCAAAACAAAGTCCATAGATATGTCAGTCCAAGGATATTCAGGAACAGGCAAAAGAGTATACAATCCATGAGGTTTAACCTTAGATTTAGCTTGTTTACACACAATGCAATGACCACAAAACTTATGCACATCACGCCTCATATGAGGCCAAAAGAAATGCTCTTGTAGAATTTCCAGGGTCTTTTGAACCCCAAAGTGTCCCATCAACCCCCCTCATGTGATTCACTCACAAGTAACTCTCTAATGGAACACTTAGGCTCACACAATTTATTTGCTTTAAACAAGAATCCATTATGCCTATAGTAACCATTTTCAGAAAACTTTTCACATGCAGCAAAAATTTCAGCAAAGTCCACATCATGCACATACATGTCTTTCAAAGACTCGAGACCAAACAGCTTAGTTTCAAGCATAACAAGTAAAGCATGTCTCCTAGATAGTGCATCAGCCACTACATTCCCTTTCCCCTTTTTATGTTTGATGACATATGGAAATTGCTCTAAAAACTCTACCCACTTAGCATGCCTCTTATTAAGCTTTCCTTGGCCTTTTAAGTATTTTAAGGACTCGTGATCACTATGGATGACAAACTCTTTGGGTAATAGGTAATGCTGCCAAGTTTGTAAAGCCCTAACCAAAGCATACAATTCCTTATCATAAGTTGAATAGTTAAGGGCAGTGGCTCCTAACTTTTCACTAAAATAAGCTATTGGATGTCCCTCTTGCAACAAAGCAGCCCCAATACCCATATTTGACGCATCACACTCAATTTCAAATGATTTTGCAAAATTAGGCATAGCAAGAATGGGTTCATTAGTTAACCTATGTTTGAGGGCAGCAAAGGCCTCTTCTTGTTTCTTACCCCATTTGAAACCCACATTCTTCTTAACAACTTCAGTTAGAGGTGCAACCAATGTACTAAAATCCTTAACAAATCTCCTATAGAAACTTGCTAAACAATGAAATCCCCTCACCTCACTCAGGGTCTTAGGTGTTGGCCATTCTTGGATGGCCTTAACCTTTTCCACATCCACCCGTACTCCCTCAGCACTAACAACAAAACCCAGAAACACCACATGATCAGTACAAAAGGAGCATTTTTCTAGGTTGGCATACAATTTTTCTTTCCTAAGCACACTTAAAACAGATTGCAAATGTTGAACATGCAAATCAAGACTAGTGCTATAGATAAGAATATCATCAAAGTACACCACCACAAATTTCCCAATAAATTCCCTTAAAACATGGTTCATCAATCTCATGAAAGTACTAGGTGCATTAGTCAAACCAAATGGCATAACCATCCACTCATACAAACCATATTTTGTTTTAAAGGCAGTTTTCCATTCATCTCCCTCTCTGATTCTAATCTGATTATAGCCACTTTTCAAATCAATTTTAGAAAACACACATGCACCATACAGTTCATCAAGAAGATCATCTAACCTGGGGATTGGGTGCCTATACTTGATGGTGATGTTGTTTATGGCTCTACAATCAGAACACATCCTCCATGAGCCATCCTTCTTGGGTACTAGAATGACAGGTACAGCGCACGTACTCATACTATCTCTCACCCAACCTTTGCTCAGGAGTTCGGACACTTGCCTTTCGATCTCCTTAGTTTCTTGTGGGTTGCTCCTATAAGCTGGCCGATTGGGCAAGGACGCTCCTGGAATGAGATCAATGTGATGCTCAATTCCCCTCAATGGTGGCAAACCATCCGGTACACTTGCTGGAAACACATCATCAAAATCCTGTAGAAGAGACTGAATACTAGAAGGCAATTTAAATTCATCAATTGGGTTACCATGCAACATCTGACGTTGAGAAAACAATAAATAGAGGGGTTGTCTCGCACAAAGCACCCTCCTTACCTCCCTTTTTGTTGCTAAATAAAGTTGTTTGCCCTCAAGTGTTTCACTCTTTTTGTTTTCTCTCTTTTCCCTCTCAAGTGTTTCACTCTTTTTATTTCCTTTCTTTTCCTTCTCAAGTGTCTCACTCTTTTTCCTCTCAAGTGTCTCACTCTTTTTCCTCCCAAGTGTCTCACTCTTTTTCTTTTCTCTCATTTTTATCTGATCCTCACAAACCTCTTGAGTAGATAACGGTTTGAGAACAATCTTCTTGTCGGCTTGCTTGAAAGAGATTTTGTTGGTGAAGCCATCATGCACTGCCTTGGTATCATACTGCCACGGTCTTCCTAACAACACATGGGTCACTTCCATTGGGACCACATCACACAGCACCTTGTCATTATATCTCCCAATGGTGTGACACACCTCAACCTGTTGAGTCACTTTTACCTCTTCATCTTCACTAAGCCACTGAAGTTTGTATGGTCTAGGATGAGGCTTAGTTTCCAAATTCAGTTTGGTCACTAATGTGGAACTTGCAACATTGGTACAACTTCCTCCATCAACAATTAAAGAGCACAGCTTACCATTAATTACACACCTGGTGTGGAGAATATTTTCTCTTTGATTGTCATCCAGTGGCTGCATTTGATTTCCCAATAGCCTTCTCACCATCAACATATCACCCTGCATAGCTTCCTCCTCATACTCTTCTTCTTCCACTTCTTCTTCACTGATTTCAGACCCACTAGTGATTTCTCCATCAGCCTTCATGATCATGGTCCTCCTGGTTGGACATTCAGAAGCAATATGTCCTCTGCCTAAGCACTTGAAACATTTTATGTTTCTGGTTCCAGTATTAGATGAGGAAGTGGAGGTGTTATGTTTGCTTCCACCTACACTGGACGCTGCTGACTTTCCATGCGGGGATGTGGCTGCAGGTTGAAACGAATTACCTCCCTCCTTCTTGGATCTGTTGGCCCAGTTTTGGTTGTAAGTATTGGGTGAGTTCCTCCTTGTTGCACTTTTTCTTTTAATTTGCTGTTCAACCCGGAGCGCCCTATGTAACAAGTCATCCAACGCCACATACTCCTGTAATTCAACAACATCTCTGATTTCAGGGTTTAGACCATTTAGGAAACGAGCCATTGTGTCTTCGGAGTCCT
The DNA here is from genome assembly GCF_000004515.6 of Glycine max. NCBI lineage: Eukaryota > Viridiplantae > Streptophyta > Magnoliopsida > Fabales > Fabaceae > Glycine > Glycine max. Next base: position 20,514,312 of record NC_038242.2, on the reverse strand, counting down.
CTTCGATGTTGGCCCTCACTAACGCCATTTCCATCTATTTATAATATTCTTCCACGGTTAAATTCCCTTGGGACAGCCCTTGGAGTTTCTGTCGCATTGTTCTGTTATAGCTAGTGGGCACATACCTTTATTTCATCACCCTTTTCATCTTAGTCTATGTATCTACCTCTCGCCGTTCCTCTCTCAACATTTCTCTCTGGTATTTATGCCACCAAACAAGGGCATAGTCGGAGAATTCAGCTGCTGCTAGCTTCACTTTCTGCGCATCAGTGTAGTCATTGCAGGCAAATACGTGCTTAGTCTTCATTTCCCAATCCAGGTAGGCATCTGGATCACTTTAGCCTTTGAAGGAACATTGAGCTTTACTCCCTCAACCCGGTTCTGCCTCGGTCCGTCATTACCGCCATTGTTACCTCTATTCCCATCTATATTTCGTCTAGCATTCTAATTGGCTTGGTTCTCCAAAGCTTCTAGTCGTCCATAGACCTCCTCATTGGTACGGTCCAGCAAACGTTGCATTTGTGCATTCATCGCATCCAGTAACAGACGTTGAACTCCCTCCAACTGATGATACTCGTCGCCACCCCCACCTGCTCCAGCCATAATTCAACAGGAAAAAAAAGTGTGCAATGAAAATTATTAAGGTTTCAGGACCTCACAACACTCTACTCACGTGTTTAACTCTTAGATGGTAGTACACTCGTGTTTGATGCTCTCAATAGGCTTTTGTGTAATGTATTCCCTCTTGCCTTTTACCACTCGTGTTTCCTCTTAAGTTCCTGGATGGACCAAATTAGACACACAAGGTAATATAAAATAAAAGGAAAGACAATATAATGATCACATACAGATTTGATTTGGGATAACAACTTGGACTTGATTTGGATAATAATATATTAGATTGGATTTGGATAACAGATGAGCTTTAATTTGGGTAACAGATATGATAACAAATAAGATATTAGATAGGATAACAGATAAGATATTAGGTAGGATAACAGATAAGATATTAGATAAGATAACAGATAAATAAGATATTAGGTAGGATAACAGATAAGATATTAGATAGGATAACAGATAAGATATTAGATAGGACAACAAATAGGACAAGTAAACTTCAAATGCTCATAACTTTTGCTACGATTGTCCGTTTGAGGCCCACTATATGTCAAAACACTCATAATTCAGAGGAGAATCCTTGGGAAAATTCGAAGGGGATTTGGCCTCGCAATTTTCCCAAAAAACGCCTCTAACTGCCTTAAATTTATGTTCAAAGATCAAACACCCAAATCTCTTCCAAACTTTTTTTTGGCAACTGTTTCCTTTTTTTCTTTTTTTTTCTTTCTTTCTTTCTCTCTCTTTTTTTTTCGTTTTTTTTTCAGACGTCCAACTATTAGAAATCGTTCAATAGTCAATCATCATTAGGCAAACTTGACCATTTAGCAATTTGGTAATTAGGCAATTTTTACCCCAAACAAAATTCGAATAGGTTGAAACAAAAGTTATGAACAGAAGACAGAATACAATATGACAGGCACAAGAACAAGAAACAAGAACTCAAACAGATTCTTTTTTTTTTGACACAAAGTCTGAAAGACACAAGACACAAGAAACAAGAACAAGAACAAAAAAAAACGTGACAAGAACAAACAAGAACAAGAACGAAACAAAGACACAAACAAGAACGCAACAAGATGCAAACAAGAGCGAAACAAGGACAAATTACCAAAAAAAAAAGATGGGATAGGATATAACCTGTATCAAGAGCCGAAGCTCTGATACTAGATGATGTGAACCTGAGTAGGAGCGGATCGTTTGATACAGGCTACGGAGGTTTGGATGACGCCACTTCCGGTGAAGGAAGATAAGTCAAGGTAGACGCCACAAGGATTACCTTGATAAGTCTGAGATTGGTTCAACAAGGAACTCAGAGAGAAACTCTCACCAAATTTTATCAAATGCCAAAAGTTCCTTTATTGAAAACAAAAACAAATACTTATAGTGTATCTGAACAAAAAGATAAAAATAGACATGGGCCTTCTAAACAGTTTGGGCCAAAATTACAATAAAAATAAATTATAACTAAAAACTTATTTAACTTGGGCCTTCAAGTTAGTTTGGGCCTTCAGCAACAATCAGCAGTCTTGGTAGTGCCTCTACCTCTAGGCCTTCATCTTTCTCCACTTGGACCTTCAATCATCATCAATGGCAGCTATACAAATGACCAACTTTGTCTCTATGACATGTTGGGCTTGTTTAAGTCTGCCTCTGGTCATGGGCCCTTCAAGTGCTTCATGGTCCTTGCCCTTGGTTATGTCCTCATCAAGAGGCCCTGACGGACTCTTCGGAGTGTAAGCCTTGGGGGTCATCCGGTTTGAGTGCTTTTTTAAGCCTGTGCTGATCCCACATGGTTGGGGCATTCTCGTAAAACAGCGTGACCCTGACTGGTCTCCCTATGATTTCACTTAGTGAGAGTGACCTGACTTACCCATTGTGAGGCATGTCCTGTCATGTACTCCTAGGCGTCCGACGAGGTTTTTCACTGAAAAATGGTACCACATTGCATGTAGGCTTGAGTCTAGAGTATTTGTTGCATAATGCATGTGTTTGACTTTCATTGGGTTAACAATTGGGGTTTGATGTTATTTTCTAGAGCAGATGAACTTGAATAGATGTGCATAATGTGTGTGATTTTGTGAAGTGATGTTAATTATATAAATTCAGCTGTAAGTATTATATGCTTTACATGTTCTAATATTTTATTATATATGAATGTGATAACTCCTGGTGTGTGTTTATGTTTAGGCTGATTGCCATTTTGTTTCAGGTGAGTCATCATATAATGAGTTCCATGAGCCGGAGAGACTTAGTCTGTGTTAGAGACATGCTTTGATAAGTGTGACATTGGGGCATAGGATTTTACTTCGCATGTTATATTTTTTGTAAATGATATAATTGTGTTATGTTTACTATTTTAGTTTTTTTTTTATTTATTCAGCATGGACGACCTTGTTTTGAGCTGGGATAACTTTGTTGTTTTTATTTGAACAATTTCTACTATGTTTTCATTAAGTGAATGCGAACCCTTTATCTTTTGAAATCAATTTAAAGTCAATGTGTTTAAAAAAAATTCGCATGATTTTATTTCCTTTTATTTGTTATTTGTGAGGGTAGAGGGTGTTACAATTTTCAAACATGTTTAACACATTGCGTTACAATTTAATACCTCAAGTTCCTAACTTTGAATCCTTCACTTTCCTTTTAACACCTTGCACACAAACACTTTTCTCAATGTACACATTAGTCGGGTTATAGTGTAATTCATAATTCACAGCACAACTAATATCACATCAAGTATTAACCAAACACTTATTCACAACTATATTTCATGTCCACAATTTAACATCTCATAACGTCATAATTCACCATCACATGTTCACGTGTATCTCACAAATGAACACATGCTCAACTTATCACTTATACTCAATCTCAATCAAAATTTCATAATCTCAAAACGTCATGTCATTACGCCGCATGAATCATATACATATCACACAGTAGTAATATTTGCATGACACAAAATATATACATACATACATATATATTATACAATAGCAATCTTTCAACATTTAAGACATACAATCATTCACTTATTCATTCAGTTAATAGCAACCACAAGTATATCCTTACATTTCCTCCTAAGTTACAATGACCTTTGTAAAGTAAAATTACATGTACAAGGGATGTACTAATCCTATTAAGTTCATACTTATCTTGTTTGAAATCAAAGACAATTATCTATAACTCTTATGTTGATCACAAAATCCATTTTGACCATTAACTATGTCTAAACCTAAGGTAAACATTGGATCATTGCTTAGTCCTAACAACTCAACCTTTGCTCAGTAATTTGACTCTTGAGGAGGCTGTAAAACTCCGAATTGGGTGAAACTAATGGCATCTGTTAGCTAACATCTAGGGCTACAACTTTCATGCATACCTCGAAACCTAATTCAATTATTTTCTTAGTCACTTTTAGGCTACAACTTAATTCACGTTATCAGGAAAATAGCATAGATTTGAGGCACAATTCAAACCTCAAAACACACCCAGGTTCAAAATGGATATAACAAAACATGTCATCACATCATGGGGAACAAAACCCCTCAATCAATTTCGAGAAAACATGAAAGAATCAAGAATTCCCAAATTTCTAGGTTTCTAACATTCAAAGTCAAACACTTTATTAAACCATCCAATTTGCATTAGGGCATCCATTGACCCGTCAAACATGAGCAATTAATAGTTATCATTGTACAGGCAAAATTAAAAGGCATAAAACACCTCAAAGTTAGTCCTAATTTGATTATCTAAGGATCCCTACACATGTTCACTCTAACCCCAATTGCGATAAACTCATCTCTTACCTCTAAACGAGCTCACGGGTGTAGTTCGACAGAGATAGCAGTGTCTCTAACAGTTTCCTAACATTCCTTAAGCTTTTCCTTTGGTTGTTCTGCTAGAGTTTCCATGCGTTAGAGAGAAGGAGAAAGGATTGAAGCCTCAATTTTACTGTCTCTGTGCGAGAGACATTTATGTTTCTACACGCAAATTCCAACGGTAGGAATGTGCGAAAATGAGTTCCAAAGGTGTTGTTCAAATTTCAGGACGATTCAACGGTTAACAAATTTGGGATTGTAGTTTTACTAAAACATGTTTGGATGTATGCGAAAAAAAAGGATTTAGGAAGAGGAAAAAGGGAAAATGAATTTGGGAAGAAAAGAGAATATAAAAACATATCGTAAATGTAAAAACTGACCTAATATGTCTCTATTTATAACTAGGATACTCTAAGCCTATTATTTACTCTATTTTTTTATTTTATAAAAAATAACTTTATTTTACTTTTATTAAATAAATAATCAATTAAAACATCCTTTTTATTTTCTAAAACATCATTTTACGCTATTTATTTTCTAATATTATGAAACTCTTATTTTAATTAACAAAAATAATTTTCTCTTGTTTATTTAATTTCTACAAACTCTATTAATTTTTAAATAAAAATATTTTTATTAATTTTATGAAAAATGAAGTGTTACACACGGTTATATAAAACTAATTTGCATGTTATTGAATGAATACATATCAAATGGAAAAATTCGTGAACAAATTTATATTCCACCACCAATAAGTATTTATGTAAGTGTTTTTTTAATATTGAGGTCTATCTTCACCTATATGATGAGTCCTCAGAATTTAATTCATATAATTTTTTTATAAAAAATTATATATTAAATGAGAAAATAGTAACTTTTTAATAAAAAAAAAAAAAAGTAGAAAGGGATGACTACTCACAATACTATCTCACACGGTGTTCAAGGATACGATGAGTTTGTTAAGAGACCTTATGGGGGTTAATGACTTATTTGTACATGTTTAACTTGTAAGTAGATTTATTTAGTTTTGTTTTTGAGAAGAAAAATATATTTATTTAGTTACTCAACTAATTTGTGGATGTCAGTGGATGCATATGAATAAATGAGAAAATAGTATATATATATATATATATATATATATATATATATATATATATATATATATATATATATATATATATATAGTAATCTTATTTGAATTACAATAACACATTAAATGTGAATACGGGAAGAAATTATTTAAATCTTAGATCATTTTCATCGCACCGTAAAAGATTAACCATTTCCATTAAATTAAATTAAATTGTCAATTTTTTACACCATTACTTAGCAAGATCTAATAAATTTATTAATTTTTATAATAATTATTTAAAAATTTATATTAGCGATAATATTTAAATGGTTTATTTAGAGAATTATATAAATGGTTAATAGTATAAATTTTTTATACTAATAGTAGATAGGAATTAAACTTATATATAAACATTTATAAAAATAAAAAATAAATTTGACAGAAATCAAAGAAAGTTGGTATAATATTAAAAGGATTTATCTAACAGATGCCAAATAAAAATGGGATTAAATAATTCTATCTTCAATAATCAATAAAATTTAAATATTTGTCTTATTATGAATTCTATCCATTAATATTATGATTATCATATTTAATACATCATTTTTAATTTCTCTTTCATATTATTTTTTATAAAATTAAAAATTTATAATTGTTAATTAAAATTATACTAAAATATATAAATATATGTAATAAAATTATAAAATATTAAAATCTAAATAAGTATTTTTTTATTGATTATAAAAAATATATTCTTTATTCACTTTAGGTAAATATAGTTAATCGATTGAAATATATAAAAATTTACTTTAGGTAAATAGTTTTCATTTTACATTTGACTTTACAATCCTATTGCAGTTATGTATCGACTTATATGCATGCACAAAAAGAATGTGTCCACATATATCTATAACATATCTTATCACATATCAATAGCATATCTATCTTATCATGCAAGACCATTTGAGACAAAATGACAAAAAAATATTTTTACTTTCTAAAAAACTCTTAAAATTAATAGCCCTACCTGAATTGCACTTTATATTTTTGAACTACAAACAATAGCCTACTGCAAGTTTAACTGGCAGGAAATGAAATATAACTGTAATTTTAATTTTATAACTTTATTACATGTATTATGTATTAGTATAATTTTAATTAATAATTATAAAATTTTAATTTCAATTGATCAATGAAGATGGAGTTTTAATTTCAATTATAAATTTTCACTTAGGATCAATTATACAAATCCATCTCATAATAGTAAGGCACAAACAGAGCTAGAATGTTATGAAGTTCTGCTGCATAAAAATGCACGAATGCGTGAGAAAATTTGGCCCAACTTACAGTTTTTACTTCAAAGAATAAAAAGATTAAATAAAATTTGAGAAAGCTTGACGAAAATCAGTGTGTTATATAGTTTTTGTTGAGCACCAATTCCAAACTGCTCAACTACCTATCATTTTACAAAGCACAAATATTTATAGGAAAATTGAAATCTTTAATTCACTGTACTGTTGTATTTGCATGGTTTCTTTTATCCATTGGGGTAGAAGACAGATATCAAACGTTTATAATAATTTGAGCATCATCGAGCTAAATTTTCTTGATCATTCTTTATTTTTATTTCAACTGTTTTTCTTTCCTGATTTAGAAATATGTCTCCTGAAGCTAAAAGTAAATCAATGTATAGGTAAGCTTAACAAATCAAGAGGAAAGTTGAAACAGAAAACAAATTCAGCAAAAGTAAAGTACTTACCATAAGAAACAGAGGTGGCTTTCGCCATTCACTGCAGCATCATTTTCAAAGAGTGTATATTTATTTTTTTTCTAAATCGCTGAGTTCCTAAATATAATCCAAACACTGAATTGAGGAGTGAAGTGCTGTGTGTGTAAGACATTGCAAAATAATAAAAAGAATAAAAATGTAAGACATTGCAAAATAATAAACAGAGGTGGCTTTCGCCATTCACTGCAGCATCATTTTCATAGATATTGTCTTATTGTTATTTGATCCTGAAACATGCTAGCAGGATTAATAAAAAGAATAAAAATGTTACCAGCTGCACTAGTATAGTTTTGATCCTGTCATCCTTTCTAGAAATGGTTCCATTCCTTGAATACACTTCATCTGAATGACCAATTTTATTCTTGGCACCTTCATTCTTTTCAATGGAATCAATGTTGGTGGAGCTCACACCACTGGAATACACTTCACCCGAATGACCAATTTTATTCTTGGAACCTTCATTCTTTTCAATGGAATCAATGTTGGTGGAGCTCACAACACTTGAATACACTTCACCCAAATGACCAATTTTATTCTTGGCACCTTCATTTTTTTCAATGCAATCAATGTTGATAGAGTTCACAACACTTGAAGTCAGCTCCATGATCTGCTCAGACTTTGTTCCTTTGTCATCAATTGCATCCTCAGTAGTTGTCTCTGGCATATCTTCATAAGTAGAGAGTTTGACAGAATCGCTGAAAGAAACTCTTTTAATTTTTGGCGTTATTGGGCTTTCTAACTTAGAAACATCTGATTCAACCATTGACATAGAAAATCTTTGTATCGGACCAGGTTGGATAAAAAAATTTCTACCCTTTGACCAAATTTTGTTAGAGTAGTCTTTGGTTGTCCTCCATCTCTTCAGTTTCGTGCTGCCACTGCTACTTTGGCTACTGGAAGAGCTTTCAAAGGTATTAGTTTCAATTTCATCGTTTTCGTTCGATGTGGAATTGGAAGAGACGCTTTCAAGCTCAAGATCAGATATTGATGCATGCTTTTTCCCACACAGTTCTTTGCTTGAATTCTGGCTCCTAATGCTATCTCTTCTTGAGGCCTTTCTACTTTGTTTTTGATGATCATGCACTTCAAATTTCAACAATGTGTAAAGCCACCGTTGGTACACAACTTCCTGGACCATGTCAAATCTGTTTCTCTGCAATCTTTCAACTTGCTCTGAAAGTTCTTCATGCACATGCCTTAAGCCAGTAATTTCTTGTTTTATCCGGGGCCCTATTTCCTCCTGCACATGTAAAACACATTAATAACACATGACAAATGCTAACCAAACCTAGCTCAATATGCTTGTTTAAGTTCAAAACTAGAATAGAAATTTTAGCAATAAAGAACCACTCAACTAATAAACTAACGTACCTCAATGTCCAGAGGCTCTCACTATGCAAAGGTATGGGGAAAGGTCATTGTAAGCAGCCTTGCCTTGCATATGCAAAGAGGCTGTTTCTGAATTCGAACCCACGACTAATCGGTTACCAAGGCACAACTTTACTGTTGTGCCAGGACTTGCCCTCAAAGAACCATTCAGCTACTATTTTAAAGAAATTTACTTTCAAATTTCAATTAATCATTTTTTAAGGGACAATAATTATTTATAAGTGGAGGAGAGCAACAAAGGTTTCACCCAAGGGTTTTGATTTTATATGTATAACTAATAACTAACATGAATTCTGGCTGTATTGTACATCACATATTAGCTACAACGGTTGGATACACCTTGTTTACTTTTAGAGACACAATCATTTCGGAGAAGTCCTATCTACTTTTAAAAGCATTGAACCGTACAAGACATTGACCTATATAGCGTACATAGAGTAATGAATGAATGATATTTGTACCCTATTTCTTCTGTTTGATTGTTACTCACCTCTGTTCTGATTCTTGCTTGTGCAGTAGCCAACTTAATTACAAGCTCCCTCTTTTCCAATTCAAGCTCTTTGTTCCTCCTCTTTAGTTCCAAAACTTTAACCATCATGTCTTGGACATCTTTAAGTTTCTTATTTCCCATAGCATTTCCACCTGAACTATTAAACTTCCGAAATTCAGCTACTTGCTGTTGGAGCATCAATATCTGCTCCCTCACAGGGCTTGCATTAACATCCTTTTTCCTATGCATCTCATTCATCATTTTCTTTGCAATATCTAGCTGCTTTTTTAACATTAGATCCTCTCTTATTTTTTCTCGAAAAACTTCACTCTCTGACTGCAAGGAACCAATGGTCTTTTTAAGAATCTCCACAGTCTCTGTCTTTTCCTCTAATTGTTTTTGCATTTGAGCAATGGCTGATTGCTCTTCCCTCAGACTATTCAATTTAAGAAGCTTCCTTTCAAGGTTTACTTCTCTCTGCTTGTAATTTTGTACCAAATTCTGCAATACCTCCTTTTTAGTAGCATTGTGCATTTTCTCACTATCTATTAACAGCTCCAAGTCCTTAAATTCTCCTGTTGGCAGATTCTGTGGCATTTCAAATTTAATCTCCTTCTCTTCATTCTGCAGTAAAAAAAATGTCAATATATGGTTTCTTTTAACATTTCTATTGATTTTTCTTTTTTTTTTACAAAAACACGTAGAGGGTACATGACTTACTACCTGTATCACATGATTAGCATTAACAGTGCTATTTTCCCTCTCTTCAAACTCTTGTTCCAAGTGTGACCCATCACTTCCTTTGCACCCAAAAGCAACATACCAAAAGTTTAGGATAAATCAATATAATGAAGACTAAAAAATGAATGAAGTAAATTAAGGAGTTTATAATATGGTATTGAAAGTTGAAACTTGTTTTACACTACCAAGTTTTCAGAAAAAAAAAAAAAAAGTTTATATTAATAGATGAAAGATGGTGGCACCTGAACATTTTAGTGTACCATTTCTCTTGGTGGAAGAGCTGGTTTTTGTCTGCGAAATCTTGAGTGCAGCAATCGAAGCTGCAACAATGAAGCTCACTTTGATTATCATGTGGTTCTTCACACAAGTAAGAACAATTTGGTTTCCAAATGAGACTTAGGTGCGTGCCACTGAACCGAACCCAGTGAATCCTTTAAGAATCACTACATTCTTATCAACTTCACAAAACAAAGCCAAGTTAAAATATCAACGTTAGTGAAGCTCATCACTAAGTAGTGGTTGGCTTTCGTTAAGACAATGGAATTGAATGCAAGAAAATGAAACCCATTTTTGTATTTATTGTACACACTTTTTCGGGCACGCACGTGCTTCAAAGGCACAATAGACAAGCATTAGTACGACCCATGATATTAATAAAGGGCAAAGTCATAGTCGGTAGTATATTCCTTTGCATGATTTCGTGCCACGTGCTTGCGAAATACCTGAGACCTTGATTTTATGTTTGATTCCAAGAAGAACAAAAATATCTCGCAATGTTGCCTAGAAAAAGAGGCACTCGCCATGGCTTCATGGGTTGAGAATGAATGGATAAGCAGCTTCCAGCAACTCGTGGTGTGATTAATTGATCACTAAGTGGGTCTTTCTTGTTATTTGTTAAGTAATGAGAAATTGTATTTGCAATACAATACAATTGAGAGTAAGAGGCATTTGCAATACAATTTCATTGTATAATTTCTTAATAATAAAGTAAGAAATGGGAAAGTAAAATAAAAATTTAAGATAATGTTGATGTATTTTTTTATAGAACACATATATAATTTACCTTTACTTACTGAAAGCAATCCTTAGACTAGGAAGCTTGGGCTGGATAGGATTACTTTAGAATTTAGATGATAAAACTCAATACTGATCCACATATTCCATGGCCTTCGTCCCTTTGAAAGAGATAAAAAGAAGAAACACACACATATATATTTCGATTTATAACAATATTGTAATTGCGACAGTTTTTTTTTATAAATTTATTTCAATAAATGTTTTATAAGTGTTTTTAATTTTTTAATAAATTTTATGATTAAATAAATATTTAATTAAATTATTTATTTATCCTAAAAAACAAATTATTTATTTAAAGGTAACATAATGTTTGTTGTATCTAAAAAAAATGCAGAACTTTGTGGAAATGAATGTAGTCACTCGTAAGTAGTTAACAGTTTGATTTTTTTTTTCTTCTTCTTGACATTGTATCAAATTGTTCAACAGCGTGAAAATATTTTGATTTTTTATTTCTTATTTAAGCATATACTAATGATTGTTTTTCAGCATATTTTTTTTAACAGTGAGGAAAATACAAACAAAACAAGAAGGCAAACTAATGTCTAACAAAAACCACCCCTAAAGCATCAGCTAACAAGTTGAAAGCTAAAGGAGTGGGGCAACTAAGTTAGGTACAAATAAATTGATTAGATCTGGCACCAGATTTTGCAAGCCAATCAGCACACGAATTCGCCTCTCTGAGAGTATGCTGGAATTGAAGATTCCAGTTCAGGGAAGAAAATGCTCGAATGGAATTGAGTATTGCAGCATGAGGAAAATGCACACCAGCTCCATGAAGAATTAATTAGTCTAAAGCCGATTTTGTGTAACCGTTATCCTTAATCAGCTATGGTAAATAGCAAAGAGTTCAACATTAATATTAGTAGTAACTCCACAGTAGCCTACGCATCCAAGAAGCCATTCGTCACCAGGATTGCGAAATATACCCCCAAACCCAGATCGACTAGGATTTCCGAGCGAGCTCCCATCTGAATTAAGCTTGATTAGTGAGATTTAAAATAAATTTTAAAAATATTTTAAATGAGAAAATTATATATTTGATATTTTTGTCAATACATGTGACATTTTTTTTATTAACTTTTTGTTGTATAAAAAACTAAAAGAAAATATATTTTTGTTGGTGAGTTTAATATTTTTCTATCCTAAGACACATACACTTGTAATATTTTCTAAATACGTTTGTAACAAAATTTAATTAAAATGATGTATTAACTTAAAAAAACTTATTTCACGATAAGATTATTACATATCAAAGATTTGTAAACCAAAAAAAAAAAATAGATCAATAAATAACGTAATTTCATGTTAAACAAATTTTGGCGTTCCAAAATCCATACAAATCATATTATATAAAATATGATGAAAAACTACTCATCAATTTAGTTCTTAGATAAATGAATAAAATATGTCTTAATGTTACATTATTTCAAAGTATTCATAATCATAAAATTAATAGTAATATAAAGTAGAGACTTAAATCTCTCAAGTAGAATCATCGTCATAATCTTATAGAGACTCACATGTAACAATGACATTCGGCCCAAACATAAACAAGACAAACAAACAAGAAGTGAGATGCATCTCACAATAAATTCAAACATTAAGGAAGTCATAAAGATATAAGATATATTTATAAACAATTACATTTCACAACACAAGCATGCTTCATCCAAATCAAACATTTCATTCACAAAGTTACACATGAAATGTGATGCACATTAGATTCATAGACTCGCATGCATGTGGTACCAATTTGAAAAACACTGTGAATGTAACTCAGGAGTCAATGTAGTCGACGAATTGTCACATAATGGGCAACCCAACACTATCACTCTCATTGAGATGATACCACTGGTGACACATTAGGTTGTTCTGGCCTTGTAAGGATACTCCAACATATTTGATCAACATGAGTTTAAAGGAAATTCCAAACCGTTGCATCCCCAAGGTCAAAGTCATATGTCAACTCATTCATGACTTTCTCGATTAAGTTCATAAGCATCCTTCACTTCAAAACACATATGCATGACATAGAAATGCAAGAACAAGTGTAGATCTAAGATTTAATCGATTTTTTTTAATCTACTCTAAACAACACCAAACCACAAGACAATGGAGGAGATACATGGAGAAGAAGATGAAGAACAAGGAATTAAAGTGAATTGACCGAACAAAAAGATAGAGGAAGCAAAAGAACATCACCTAGATGAAGATGCTCTTGATACCACATGATGTAGCTCCATGTGGAGCTTGTAGGCCTTGGATCTTCTTCATCAATAGAGTCATTTGCTTCTTGAAGATCAATGGCAGCAGAATAGAGAAGGAAGAAAGATGATTGGAGACGTCACTTCAAGGAGAAGATGAGTCAAGAATAAGCTCACCACCATAGGAAACCATGAATAAGAGCTTGAAGGTAGGAAAAGATGTGATGCAAGCTCCATTGGAGCTTGTAGGCCTAGGATCTTCTTCATCAATGGATTCCTTTGCTTCTTGGAAGATGAATGGCAGCGGAATGGAGAAAGGAAGAGAGAGAAGAGACGCCACTTCAAGGAGAAGATGAGTCTAGAAGAAGCTCACCACCATAGGAGGCCATGGATAAGAGCTTGGAGGAAGAAGGAGATGAATGAAGGGAGAGGGAGAGAAGAGCACGAAATTTTGTGCTCTAAATGAGCTTTGAAATCTGAAGTTTAATATTCAAATGATCAAAGTTCAAAAAATTGCACACACATGACCTCTATTTATAGCCTAAGTGTCACACAAAATTGGAGGGAAATTCAAATTTCACTTGAATTTGAAATTGAATTTGTGGAGCCAAAATTTCACTAATTATGATTAGTGAATTTTAGTTATGGTTCAGCCCACTAATCCAAGATCAATTCCAAGATTCTCCACTAAGTGTGCTTAGGTGTCATGAGGCATGAAAAGCATGAAGGACATGCACAAAGTGTGACTATATGATGTGGCAATGGGGTGTAGTAAGCAAATGCTCACCTCCCCCTCTAAAATTTAATTGGATTGGGCTTCTACCAATTCAATTAAATTTATTTCCAACCACACACATCAAATATCCACTTAGTGCATGTGAAATTACAAAACTACCCCAAATACAAAAACTAGTCTAGGTGCCCAAAAATACAAGGGCTGAAAAATCCTATATTTCTAGGGTACCCTACCTACAATATGGAGCCCTAAATACAAGGACCAAATATAATGACATCCTAGTCTAATATGTACAAAGATAATTGGACCCAACCTTGGCCCATGGGCTCAGAAATCTACCCTAAGGTTCATGAGAACCCTAGGGCCTTCTTCAGCAGCTCTAGCCCAATCTTCTTGGAGCCTCTTGCTCATGGTTCTAGTGATTGGTCCCTTCCTAGGGAGGATTGCATCATCCCCTTCCCCTTGAAGAGGATTTGACCTCAAATCTGTTAGTTCCTCCTCCTCAATATCAGCTCCACTTGCAAAAGGAGTTAAATCAAAAATGTTAAAAGTGGTGCTGACTCCATACTCTTCTGGGAGGTCCAACCTATAGGCATTGTTATTGATCCTCTCCAAAACCTGAAAAGGTCCATCCCCTCTAGGGCTAAGCTTGGATTTCCTTTTAGTAGGGAATCTATCCTTCCTAAGATGGAGCCAAACCCAGTCACCCTCATTAAGAACTAGCTCTTTTCTTCCTCTATTGCCTTTAGTTGAATACACCTTTGTTTGGTTCTCTATTTGGTTCTTAACCCTCTCATGCAACTTCTTTACAAATTCTGACCTAGATTCCCCTTCTTTATGTATAAAAGAAGTGTCCAGTGGGAGGGGAATGAGGTCTAACGGTGTTAGGGGATTGAACCCATAGACAACCTCAAAAGGGGACTGCTTAGTGGTTCTATGAACCCCCCTGTTGTAGGCAAATTCTACATGAGGAAGATACTCATCCCAAGACTTATGGTTGCCTTTCAGAAGAGCCCTTAAAAGGGTGGATAAAGACCTATTCACTACCTCTGTTTGCCCATCAGTTTGTGGATGACAAGTGGTAGAGAAAAGAAGTTTAGTTCCTAGCTTAGCCCATAAGGTTTTCCAGAAGTGGCTAAGGAACTTAGCATCTCTATCTGACACAATGGTCCTAGGCAAACCATGGAGTCTCACAACTTCCTTGAAAAAGAGTTTTGAGATGTGGGAAGCATCATCCACCTTGTGGCATGGTATAAAGTGTGTCATCTTGCTAAACCTATCCACCACCACAAAGATAGAGTCTACACCTCTTTGGGTTCTAGGAAGCCCAAGGACAAAGTCCATACTAATGTCTACCCAAGGTGCAGATGGGATGGGTAAGGGTGTGTATAGCCCATGAGGCATCACCCTAGACTTGGCTTGTAAACAAGCCACACACCTAGTGCAATGCTTATGGACATCTTTCTTCATATGGGGCCAATAAAACTTTTCTTTGAGTAAGACAAGGGTCTTGTCTATCCCAAAGTGGCCCATGAGCCCACCCTCATGGCTCTCTTTCACAAGTAATTTCCTAATGGATCCTTGGGGTATGCAAAGCTTTCCCTCTTTGAACAAATACCCCTCAGCCAAATAGAATCCATCTTGGGCCTTTTTCCCAAAACTCTCATAAATGGGAGAGAAATGTTCATCTAAAGCATACAAGTCCCTAATATTATCAAATCCTAAAATTTGAGCTCCTAGGGAGCAAAACAATGTGTGTCTCCTAGAGAGGGCATCAACTACCACATTTGTTTTTCCCTTTTTGTATTTGATAACATATGGAAATTGCTCTAGGTACTCTACCCATTTTGCATGCCTCTTGTTTAACTTGCTTTGCCCTCTAATGTACTTAAGTGATTGATGATCACTTTGAATGACAAATTCCTTGGAAACAAGGTAATGTTCCCAAGTTTGGAGGGCTCTTATTAAGGCATAAAGCTCTTTATCATAGGTGGGGTAGTTGAGGGTGGCACTATGAAGTTTTTCACTAAAATAAGCAATAGGGTGCCCACCTTGTAACAATACAGCTCCAACTCCCACTCCAGAGGCATCACATTCTAGCTCAAAAGTTTTAGAAAAGTCAGGAAGAGCTAGAACAGGTGCCTTAGTAAGCTTTTCTTTGAGCAAAGCAAAGGCTTGCTCTTGTTTTTCACCCCAGGTAAATGCCACATTCTTCTTCACCAGCTCATTGAGAGGTGATGCAATTGTAGAGAAATTAGGAACGAACCTTCTATAGAAGCTTGCTAACCCATGGAAGCTCCTAATATCTCCCACACTTTTTGGGGTGGGCCATTCTTGGATGGCCTTGATTTTCTCAGGGTCCACTTGGACCCCATTTCTACCAACTACAAAACCTAAGAAAACTATATTATCTACACAAAAGTTACACTTCTCTATATTTGCATAGAGGGTGTTTTTCCTAAGGACTGAAAGAACTTGTCTGAGATGTCCTAAGTGATCATCTAGGCTCCTACTATACACTAAAATATCATCAAAATAAACAACTACAAATCTACCTATGAAATCCCTTAAGACATGATGCATAAGCCTCATAAAGGTGCTTGGTGCATTAGTGAGCCCAAAAGGCATCACTAGCCATTCATACAAACCAAACTTGGTCTTGAAAGCAGTTTTCCACTCATCACCCTTTTTCATCCTGATTTGGTGATAACCACTTTTAAGATCAATTTTTGAAAAGATATTGGCACCATGCAACTCATCAAGCAAATCATCAAGTCTAGGAATGAGGTGCCTATACTTTACAGTGATGTTGTTGATGGCCCTGCAATCTGTACACATTCTCCACGTACCATCCTTTTTGGGCACCAACAACACTGGCACAGCACATGGGCTTAGGCTCTCTTGGACCCAGCCCTTCTCCAACAATTCTTTAACCTGAGACTCTATCTCCTTAGTCTCCTGAGGGTTAGTCCTATAGGCTGGCCTATTAGGAAGGCTTGCTCCTGGGACTAAATCTATTTGGTGTTCTATTCCCCTTAAAGGAGGTAGCCCAGGGGGTATCTCTTTGGGAAATATATCACCAAATTCATGTAAGAGTTCTTGGACCTTTGGGGGTAAGGTCTCAAATGTAGGAATTGTGGCAGTGCTAAGGGATGTTTCCCTTGATAGGAGAAGGTAGAAAGATTGTTTAAGAAGGAGTGCTCTTTTAATATCACCTTTTGTTGCAAAATGATTTTCCTTCTTAACAATCTTCTTGGAGGAATCCTTTCCCTCTTTTTCCTTCCTCCTGGCCTTTGAAGACAAGGTCTTACTATCCTTCTTTTTCTTTTGTTTTTCTAATTTTTCTTCCTCATCCCTCTTATCTTTCATAGTTAGTTGATTTTTGGCCACCTGTGAAGGTGTTTGAGGATGCAACACAAATTTAGTGCCAAGATGGGTGAGGGTAATCTCATTAGTTAGGCCATTATAAATGATCTTCCTATCAAATTGTCACGGCCTTCCTAAAAGAATATGTCCTGCCTCCATGGGAACTATATCACAATTAACTTCATCCTTATATGTCCCAATGGAGAAAGGTACCTTCACTTGTTGGTTAACTATCATTTCCCCTTGCTCATTGAGCCATTGAAGTTTATAAGGTTTTGGGTGGGGAATGATAGTGAGGTTCAACTTGGAAACTAATCTTGTGCTACAACAATTGCAACAAGATCCACTATCCACAATGAGAGAACAAGTTTTATCTAAAATTTTGCATCTTGTATGAAAGATGTTCTCTCTTTGGGATTGAGATAGATCACAAGATTGACCTCCAAGGAGCCTTCTAACCATTAAGAGGTCACCTTCTTCATGGGGGTAGACTTCCTCACTAGACTCTTCACCCCTTACTTCATCTTCACTTCCACTAGTGGAAGGGCAAGAAGTAGTCTCCTCTTGACTACTATAAATGTCTTGACCCCTCATGATCATGGTTTTCTTTGTGGGGCATTGAGAGGCAATGTGACCTCTCCCAAGACATTTGAAGTATTTAATGTTGCTAGTCCTTTCTTGGGAACTAGTCTTAGGGGTGTATTTCTCTATGGTCTTACCCTTATCTTCCTTGGGTTTTGAAGGTGCAGCCCCTAAAATTCCATGGGCTTGGTCCCTCCTTGGATAAGAGTGAGAGCCATAAGATTTTGAAGAAGGCTTTCTTTTAAGTTGTTGCTCCACTCTTATACAAAGTTGGACTAGCTCATCTAGATTCCTATATCGAAGGAGTTCAACCTTGTCCCTCACTTCCATATTGAGCCCACTAAGGAACCTAGCTATGCTTGTTCTTTCCTCCTCCCTAAGTCCGGCTCTTAAAAGGAGTAGTTCCATTTGTTGTCTATATTCTTCAACACTCATACTCCCTTGTCTAAGCCTTTGGAGCTTGTCCATAAGCTCCCTTTCATAGTAGGAAGGAATGTGCCTCTTCCTAAGGGTACTCTTAAGATCATTCCAATACTCTACTAGAGGATCCCCATGAATCCTTCGTTCTTTAACAAGGGAAGTCCACCAATAGAGGGCATACCCTTGAAAGCTAAGGGTAGCCAATGGAACTTTTCTCTCTTCGCTAATATAATGGCAAGCAAAGAGTTGTTCAACCTTCATTTCCCAATCTAAGTAGGCCTCAACATTATCTTTTCCGTGGAAATATGGGAGGCTAATGTTAACCTCTTGAGACCTTCTATCCTTTTCTCTTCTTTGGGAGTGATGTTTAGTACGTGAACTATGATGCCCTCTATAATAGTCGCTAAGTTCTTCACTTAAACTCTTGCAAGAGTCATGACTACTATAAGAGACATGTTTTTCTATTTTCATTTCTTTCATTATTTTTCTTCTTTCTTCCTCTCTTATTTTCTCTCTTTCATCTTGACTTATTTCTTCCACTCTTTTTTTACCTTTTTCTTTTCTCTCTTGTTTTTCTTTCCACAACTTAAGGGATCTCAACTCATCTAATATCTTATACAAGGGGTCCTTAGGAGTAGAACCCTCACCATTAACACTAGATGAAGAATGAAGACTCATGTTGGTTCCTAAGTTATGGTTCTTTCTTGTTGGGGGTTTGAAAACAAAAGGTAAAAGAAACTATGGTTGAAACTAGCCAAAATAAACACTAAAAGAGGTGTGAAAGATAAGGTAAAAACTAATTGGTAAAAGGCAAGCTATCTAGGTGGTTTGACAATGGAGGGTAAAAGAAATAAGCTATGAAAGTAAGCAAGAAATTAAAGTGCAAGAAATGCAAACTAGGCGGATCCTAAGAGTGTTTGGATGACCTCATTTAAGGTTTTCAACAAAACACTCACTATCCTAAGGGAAAATTGCCTAAAATTATTACACACAAATAGAAGTAGGGTGACCTAGCGGAGGCTCCCAACTTACTTCCAATGAAAGGCCTTTTTGTTACAAAATTTGAAAGCAAAGCAAATTGCCAATTACAAAATTACAAAGAAAAAAAAAGTCCTCAATTGTGGTGGCTATTCTCTCTTTAATGTTTCACTCAATTTGGAGTGCTTCTTAGTCCAATAGCTCTTAAGGTGGTTGGCCCCTTTCTTCTTGACTCAAATTCTTCAAGATATGGCACCAATCCTCCTTTCCAATTCCCTATATGGCAACTCACAACCAAGGAAACAAAGAGACAAACAATAACCAAAGACAAAAAAAAAATTAAATGAAAGCTAAACCAATAGAGTTTTAACAAGACAAATTTTCAAGGATTATTCAACAATTAAAGCAATGAAAAGCACAAAAAAGCAAGCTAGGACTCAAAGAGAAACCTAGAATGGCTCTAGAGTAGAGTAGAAAAACTATAAAAAAAAAAGACTCAAGAAACCTCTAGTTTTGGCACTTGTTTTCACAATAATTTTCAATTTAAATTTCAGAACTAGGATTGGTATAAAATAGGCACCAATTATAGAACAAATTTTTGAGCCAAAACAACAAGCACACTTCCCTTTCACTTTTTTTTTCCTGGACACTGATTTTTCTTCCAACTTGTGTGATTTTTATTATTTTTTCCTTTAATCCAAATCGCTTGGTTCTTTTTTTATAATTTTTTTCCAGATGTCTAGAAAATTCAGTAAAAATTTTAGCTCAAAACTCGTAGTGACCAATTCCCAGTAATTTATACAATTGTGTATGTTCAAGCTGCCAGCACCAGCGATTTCAACCTAGAAATCAAGAGTAGTGTTTATGTTGCTTAAGGCTTGGATAGTTACAATTTGTGTTTGCTTATGCTCAATTATCTTGAATAACACAATTCAAGATAGCTTAAGACTTATTTGATTCACAAATCCAGCCACAACTCAACTTCATCATAGGCATCATGTAGGAATCTTAGAAAACAAAAAAAAAGAGTTCAACAACAAGACTACTTCTAGGAATTGATTTAGAACATGTTATGAACTAAATAACATGCATTAATTAGACTCAAAATTCAAAAGATAGGCTAAGAATGACAAGAATACATGAACAAATGTATCTAGAATTCAATAAACAAAATAAAAATTCAACACAAACTTAGAGCATAATGTGACAATTACTATGACTAAACATGACTCTAAGACAACATGGATTAAGTGTTTTACACTTAGATTTTTGTGTTTTTTTTTTTCTAATCAATATTTTGGAACAAAATTTAGATCTAAAGGTTCAGCACAAGAATATTATGAATGAAAATTGATAGAACCTAAAATCAACACAAAAACAAGATTCAAGAGTAGATCTACAAAATTTGAACCATAGAAATGCAAGAACAAGTGTAGATCCAAGATTTAATTGATTTTTTTTTTTGAATCTACTCTAAACAGCACCAAACCACAAGACAATGGAGGATATACATGGAGAATAAAATGAAGAACAAGGAATTAAAGAGAATTCACCAAACAAAAAGATAGAGGAAGCAAAAGAACATCACTTAGATGAAGATGCTCTTGATACCACATGATGCAAGCTCCATTGGAGCTTGTAGGCCTAGGATATTCTTCATCAATGGATTCTTTTGCTTCTTGGAAGATGAATGGCAGCGGAATGGAGAAAGCAAGAGAGAGAGGAGATGCCACTTCAAGGAGAAGATGAGTCTAGAAGAAGCTCACCACCATAGGAGGCCATGGATAAGAGCTTGGAGGAAGAAGGAGATGAATGAAGGGAGAGGGAGAGAAGAGCACGAAATTTTGTGCTCTAAATGAGCTTTGAAATCTGAAGTTTAATATTCAAATGATCAAATTTCAAAAAATTGCACACACATGACCTTTATTTATAGCCTAAGTGTCACACAAAATTGGAGGGAAATTCAAATTTCACTTGAATTTGTGGAGCCAAAATTTCACTAATTATGATTAGTGAATTTTAGTTATGGTTCAGCCCACTAATCCAAGATCAATTCCAAGATTCTCCACTAAGTGTGCTTAGGTATCCTGAGACATGAAAAGCATGAAGGACATGCACAAAGTGTGACTATATGATGTGGCAATGGGGTGTAGTAAGCAAATGCTCACCTCCCCCTCTAAAATTTAATTGGATTGGGCTTCTACCAATTCAATTAAATTTATTTCCAACCACACACATCAAATATCCACTTAGTGCATGTGAAATTACAAAACTACCCCAAATACAAAAACTAGTCTAGGTGCCCAAAAATACAAGGGCTGAAAAATCCTATATTTCTAGGGTACCCTACCTACAATATGGAGCCCTAAATACAAGGACCAAATATAATGACATCCTAGTCTAATATGTACAAAGATAATTGGACCCAACCTTGGCCCATGGGCTCAGAAATCTACCCTAAGGTTCATGAGAACCCTAGGGCCTTCTTCAGCAGCTCTAGCCCAATCTTCTTGGAGCCTCTTGCTCATGGTTCTAGTGATTGGTCCCTTCCTATGGAGGATTGCATCAAGATGAGTGGAGGGAGAATGAGAGAAGGAGCACAAAATTTTATGCCTCAAATGAGGTCTGAACTTTGAAGTTTAATTCTCAAATGATCAAAGTTGAAAAAATGCACACACAAGGCCTCTATTTATAGCTTAAGTGTCACACAAAATTAGAGGAAATTTTGAATTTCTATTCAAATTTCACTTGAATTTGAATTTGAATTTGTGGAGCCAAAATTTCACTAATTATGATTAGTGAATTTTAGCTATGGTTCAGCCCACTAATCCAAGATCAAGTTCAAGATTCTCCACTAAGTGTGTTTAAGTGTCATGAGACATGTAAAGCATGAAGAACATGCACAAAGTGTGACTATATGATATAGCAATAGGGTGTAACAAGCAAATGCTCACCTCCCCCTCTAAAATTTAATTGGATTGGGCTTCTCCCAATTCAATTAAATTTATCACACATCAAATATTCACTTAATGCATGTGAAATTACAAAACTATCCCTAATACAAAAACTAGTCTAGGTGCCCTAAAATACAAGGGCTGAAAAATCCTACATTATGGAGCCCTAAATACAAGACCCAAAAATAATGAAATCTTAATCTAATATGTACAAAGATAAGTGGATTCATATTTAGCTCATGAACCCAAAATCTGCACAATAGACTTCAAGAGGAATCAACTCAGCACAATATACTTGGTTATCACTATCTTTGTTAAGCATAAGAGAAATTAGGGTAATGGATTTAGTCTTTCGGCGACGAACTTGGACTACATGGAAAAGTTGCTAGATAGTCCCTCCCTCCTATATATAGTAGTATGTCACTTGCACAATGTATCATAAAATTAAATTAAAATATAAAATACTATAAAATCCAAAAAGAAACCAGGGTAGGAGTTTTGTCTGTGGGCAGTGGACCTAGTCTACATGGAAAAGTTGTTGGATAATCCCTCCTATATATAGTAGTATATCACTTGTAAAATGAACCTTAAAATGAATAAAATATAAAAATATTAATAAGCTAAAATCATAAAATAAACTAGGGAAAGAGTTAATTTATTTGTGGGTGGTGGAACTACTCTACGTGGAAAAGTTGTTATATAATTCCTCTTATATATAATAGTATAACACATGCAACGTAACCAAAAACTAAATTAAAATATAAATATGTTAAAATCATAAAAGAAACTAGAGTAGGATTTTAGTCTTTAGGCAGTGGACTTAGTCTATGTGAAATAAACCATAAAATTAAATTAAAATATTAAAATGAAAAATAAGTTAAAATAATAAAATAAACCAGCGTAGTATATAACTTGTTGGATTTTCCCATGTTTTTTCCTTTAAAATAATGTTGATGACGACTCCATATAAATATATTTTTGCACCGTCACATCATGACCCTACTTGCAACAATATAAAATATGTCAAAATCATTAAAAAAAAATGTCAAAATCATTAAAAAAAAAAAACCAGGATAAGAGTTTAGTCCGTAGGTGGTAAACTTGGTCTATACCAAAAGGTTGCTAGATAATCCCTTGTATATACAGTAATATATCACTTGTGTAGTATACCATAAAATTAAATTAAAATATAAAAATATTTTAAAATAATTTTAAACTTTGATAAAAATATCATAAAAATTTAACGAAATATATGATTAAAACAATTACAGCAAGGAAAATAAGTTATACTATATTAGATAAATGGACATTTAATGAAATGACATAAGTATCTTTTCATAAAGAGAAAAAAATAAAGGGACATCAATATGTGTGTGGAAAATAAGTTATCAAGTTATTCAAAATTTCTTTGAATTTTTTAAATTTTAAATCCATTATAATAACATATTTTAAACATACCTTATATATTTTACTATGTTTAATTAAAGTTTTCTTAAAAAATATAATTTATTAAAAAAATGTGCCTTGATGATTAAAATAAATAAATAAGTAGGCTTTGACAACTTTGGTTTGAAAAAAATAAAGATTTAGAGCAAAAATAGTAAAATTAAAAGAAAAATTGTCAACAACATTTAGCTAAATTCATTGAGTATGTGCGTGAGTTATTGTAAACCTCTGACATTATTTTCGATTCTTACGAATAAAAATAAAAGGAAAATTAAATTTACAAGAATTTTACTGATTGATATTTGAGATAAAAAATTATAAAGCTAATATTTAAATAAATAAAAAAAATCTTTAACATAAGTTCTATTAAGTAAGTCATTAAGTCAAGGACCGATGTCTTTTATTAGTCCCCCGAGTTTTCTATTTCTTTGTTGGGATTTTTTTTTATCATTTGGGAGTATTTTTTTTTTCAAAATTACTAAATGGGTGCACTTTTGAATTAATTTTTATTTAGGGGTAAATAATAAAAGTAGTAAATTTTTATATGACTTCAGTTTTAGAAGATCTGGTCTTATATCTAGAAATTGTATAAAGATTTACAACTTCTATTTACAAAATTGTAACTACAGTGGTAGAAAGATTACAAAATTAGTTGATAGAAAAAGGAAAAAAAATGCTCACAAAGCAAAGACAAAAAAAGCTTGACATTAAAATGCAAGATTGTGTACTATTAGACTTATCATTGGTTTTAGTGGATGATAAAAAAATCAATGATTTAAGTGAGATAAGATTGAAACCAAAATATGCATACATGTTATTTATAAGAAGAAAATAATGTAAGTGTTTGTTTGCAATGATTTATTCTAAATTCAATTCATATATATCTTCAAAAAAATGCATTTGAAATGTGTGTGTATGCGCACGCGCGCATGCTAGTTTATATTGACAAATAACATATACAATTCTTTGAGCAATACTATATTCACTTACCTTCATAGAGGACATTACAGTCTCAACCAGAGGTGATTGGATTTTCGCTCGATGTATATATTCCTCAGAAAGCCAAGGTGACTGAATTTGATGTGGTAGATAACCAAGTACTATTTTTAACATTCAAATCATGAAGCACAATTTATAAATATATACATATGTTTTACGTTATATATATTGAAGAATAAGATGAAAAATTTAGAAAAGAAGTATATGAAAAAATAAGTACTAGCATTTCTTAATAGGAAATTAGAAACCTAATTTCCCTCTTCTATTTGTCTTTTTACCCTCTACTTCAACCCCATTGTCTTCCCATTGCCTAAGTAGAGAGGGATCCTTCCTTACCACTGTGAAATTCAAAAATTTCAATGTTGGGTGTTAAGCATGAGATGTTGATGACTTTCTCCTTCCATTAGAACCACTACTATCAAATGGGTGAGTATCAATAGCAATCGGCAAAGTTCAGCAACTAAAACAACACAACCAATAACACATTTGGGAGATCTGAGATCTAATCAAAGATTTCAAGGAGAATCAACTCTCCACAACAGACTTGATTATCACTATCTTTTTGAAGTTAGGGTAATGGATTTAGTATTTTGGGGACAAACTTGGACTACAAAGAAAAGTTGCTAGATAGTCCCTCTTATATATAGTAGTATGCCACTTGCACAATGTATCATGAAATTATATTAAAATATAAAATTTAAAATATAGAATACTTTAAAATCATAAAAGAAACCAAGGTTGGAGTTTAGTCTGTGGGCAGTGGACTTAGTCTACATGGAAAAGTTGTTGGGTAATCCCTCCTATATATAGTAGCATATCACTTGTAAAATGAACCTTAAAATAAATAGAATATAAAAATATTAATAAGTTAAAATCATAAAATAAACCAAGGAAAGAGTTAATTTATCTGTGGGCGGTAGAACTAGTCTATGCGGAAAAGTTGTTATATAATAGTATAACAATTGTGCAACATAACCTAAAACTAAATTAAAATATAAAATATGTTAAAAGAAACCAAGGTAGGAGTTTAGTTTGTGGGTGGTGGACCTAGTTTATGTGTAAAAGTTGTTGGGTAATCCCACCTATATATAGTAGTATATCACTTGTGAAATGAAACTTAAATTTAATTTAAAGTATCAAAATATAAAATATGTTAAAATAATAAAAAAAAACCAAGGTAAGAGTTTAGTCTTTGTGTGGTGGACCTATTCTATGTGGAAAATTTGTTGGATAATCCCTCCTATATATAGTAGTATATCACTTGTGAAATGAACCTTAAAATTGAATTAAAATATAAAATATGTTAAAATCATAAAAGAAACAAAGATAAAAGTTTATATGTGGGCGATAGACCTAATCTATGCAGAAATTTTCCTATATAATTCATCTTATATATGATAGTATATCACTTGTTCAACATAACCTAAAATTGAGTTAAAATATAAAATTCATTAAAATCATAAAAGAAACCAGGGTAAGAGTTTAGTCTCTGGGCGGTGGACCTAGTCTACCTTAAAAAGTTGTTGGATATGATAATCCTTCCTACATATAATGATATATCACTTGCGAAATGAACCTTAAAATTTAATAAAAATATAAAATGCGTTAAAATCATAAAAGAAATCAGGGTAAGAGTTTATCTGGGGGCGGTGGACCTAGTCTATGTGGAAAAGTTACTATTTAATTCATCTTATATATATTAGTATATCACTTATGCAACATAACTTAAAATTAAGCTAAAATATAAAATATAATTAAAATTTCAAATATAAAGAAATCAGGTTAAGAGTTTATCTTTGGGCAATTTCCATCCCTTGTCTTGGTCCGTTTTTAACTTTTCAAAAAAGAATAAAAAAAGGTTGTCCCATTCTTCTATCCCCAGTCAAAAGATTTTGCAATATCACTAGTGCAACATCACCTAAAATTAAGTTAAAATGTAAAAAAAATAAAATAAAGAAATCATTTGAGAGTTTATATGTGGGTGATTTCCATGCCTTTATCTTAGTTTGTTCCAACTTTAAAAAAAATCCAAAAAAGGTTGTCCCATTCTTGCATCCCCAATCAAAAGGTTTTACAAGAAAATAGAAATTTAAAAAAGTTCCACATTGAGGTAAATATGCCATATTGGGATGTTCGTCGAGGTACCTAATTCTACTCAAAACAAGTCTTTTGAGCAAAAAAAGGGAAAATAAATAAAAAGTCAGTTAGGTTGAAAACTTGCAAGGGCAGTCTAAGCAAAATTTGGACACAATAAAAAGAAAAATAGCATGTGATTCATCAAAATTTGTCTTAAGGTTAAACTTTTTCAAAATAAAGCAGTCAAGACTTGAAATGATGTGGGACCTTTTTTCCTTTATTAAAAAAAATTATTATTATCCTTTGCTGCCCAATTTGAGCAAAAAAAAAATATTCTTTCAAATAACCCCAAACAAGGATCACCCTTACACAAAGGGTCAACAAATGCTTGCATCATTTACTTAGCTTGTGGTTTAGTTAAAGCCACAAGAAAATGGAAACAAAGGAAAGATCAACAGAAAAGAGAAAAGAAAGAAATGAGAAATGAAAAATGGAAGAATTGTGTGAGAAAATCATAATGAAAAACTTGATGCAACACTACATTGAATATCCTTGTTTTAAATAACCTTCAAACACTTTTTTAGCCTTTAAATACTTCCTTTCATAGCCCTTTTAGCCATTGTCCATGCTACAAGACCAATAAAGTCCATACATATAAAAAATTGTATGCTTTTGTTTTCCTAACTTTAAATCGAAGACAAAATGACTTGACTCATTATTGATTGTCTACATGCTTACTATAAAAATGCTCATATGGCTTGATCAAAAAGATGGAAACTGAGGAAAAATCTCATGCGTATCAATGAGTGTTGACTTCTATGCTCCACTGATGACAATCACTCAAAGAGGAAAAAGAAAGCTAAGCCAAGACGATTCATATATCCTCCCAAGTTTAAACTTGGGCATCCTTTTTCATTCGAGTTTCATCCTCTAACTTCATCCCTTAAGTTAATTGGGGTAGTGCATGTGTCTTTCTACCCTTAGTTCATCCTCTAGTCCTTCTTCCACAAGTTTAAGTTCATGCAATTTGTTCCCACTTTGTTTTCATCTTAGGACATTTACCTTATATGTCATCCTCAATTCATCCTAACAAGTCCAAACCTAGGGCAATCCTTGTCATTTGTCTTTATCTTTGTCCCCGTCCTTCAAGCCTAAACTGGGGCAATTACCTTTCCTATCATTCAATCTTTCACTTTGCCACCATTCATGCTCCTGATTTCTTTGAGGCAAACCAAAACTCATAGACAATGACAATTCCCTAGTTCAAGTTTCATCTCTCACCATGCATTCCTGATAATTATTTTTCATACCTTATTTTGTGAGCCCTTATCCTAGTTTTTCTTTAGATTTTTTGTTAATAATTATTTTTTTGTCAAAAAATTGTATAAAATAGTTTTAGAAACTAAAAAAGACAGCTCTTAATGTTTTGTGTAAATTTGGATGTTACAAGAGAAAATTTTGTGATTCAAAGAATGAGGAGTTGCAAACATGATCTCACCATAGCGAATGTGATCCAACCATAGTGAAATAGGTCTCTTGATCAGCTAGATATGGTGAAGATTCGCCATAACAAAGCTACACCTTGCCATATCAAATCTCCAAAGTTGAAGACCTTGGAGATAACAAAAACTAGTCACAACAAGTCAACCTCTCACCCTAGTGAGCAAGGTTCAGAAGCATGAAGATTAAGTGCAGATGTCCTTAGTTCATATTTTAATTTCGCTGTATGTAATTCTCTATTTTTGATCAATTCTCAAAGATGATGTGATCCTATTTTAATTCTATGCATAAATTCATGTTAGGAGTGATCAACCTAGCTTTTAGGGATTTGGACTATGTGGAAACAAGTTCAAATCCTAGATCTGAATTGACATTGTGCAAGGATTTGATCGTATGAATGAATAAAGTGCTTGCATTGTAGAGATTCATTGGTCAAGCTTTGAGATTTTAGGTCTAAATCACCTAAGGAATTAGGGATTTGGCTTAGAACTCAAGGATTAATCACTAAGGAATTAGGATTAGTCATTGTAGTTTGAATCTTGGTTGCATTGAACTAAAAGATTGATTAAGAACAAATTTCATATGAAGAATTCTATGAATTTTATCTCAACAACACTTTTTTCTATTTGAATTCATTCTCACTCCAAAAATTCCTTTCCAAAGCCAAAAATAATTTATTTTCGCGTTAGCAAATTATCCATTTGCTATAACGAAATCTTCTCTTTTCAAAAATTAAAAGTCAGACAATTGCCACATCAAATTGATAACTCATTGCAATTGGTTGTTGATTTCCTTTATATTACACATAGTTTCTATGGATATAATAACTCAATACTTATTGTTTGTTTTTACAATTAGACTAGGTTTGCTTGCCTATTATGTTTGAAGCACAACAATTCCTTTTTGAAGTCCAAAATCTTTTAGAGCAATGATGTATGTTCATTAAATTACGCTTCGAGGAAAAAAAAATAGGATAGAGAGGTGTCAAGTTGAAAATAATCCCTCAATTAATAGGTTAGACAAAAAAGGGTCTAATTGGATTTGTGATGAGAATAAAGGTTAGTTGACGGTGATTTCATGAATTAAAAAAAAAGAAGGAAAAAAGATAAGAAAGATGGATTTGTGTGAATTTGTCTTGTTACACAAATCACAAAATTTTATAGAGTAGCCATTTGCTATTTTAAACTTTTATGCGTAGAATTGTCTTGTTTAAAAAATAATGATACATTTGCACTTGAATATGCAACAATTAATGACAGTCATTTGCTAGCTTAATTTCTTGTGTAAGTCTTTTCTTAAAAAATCACATGTTTTTTTAATAATAATAAAAAATTGTTTTGTGGGGTAAAATAAATATTTGTAAATTCATAAAATTGACTCTTGAACTCTTTTGATATCAAAGACCATTTTGAAAGGATTTTTTCCATGTGTTTTTTCCTTTAAAATAAATATTGGTAGCAACTCCATTTAAATATATTTTTGCACCATCCCCTCATGACCTTGACTGCAACAATATAAAATATGTTAAAATCATAAAAAAAATCAGGATAAGAGTTTAGTATAAGGAAGGTAGTCCTAGTCTATACCAAAAGGTTGCTAGATAATCCCTCCTCTATATATATAGTAGTATATCACTTGTGCATTGTACCATAAAATTAAATCAAAATATAAATATATAAAAGATAAAATAATTTTAAAATTTAATAAAGATACCATAAAAATCTAAAAAAATATACGATTAAAGCACTTACAACAAGAAAATAAGTTATACTATATAAGATAAAGGGGCAATGAAATGGTATAAGTATGTTTTCATAAAAAGAAAAAAAATAATAAGGAACATCAACATGTGTGTGGAAAATAAGTTATCAAGTTCTTCGAAATTTCTTTGATTTTAAATCCATTATAATAACATATTTTAAATATACCTCATATATTTTACTAGAATTTTTAATTAAAGATTTCTTAAAAAAATATAAATAAAATTATTTAAAATTATAAAAAATGCCTTGATGATTAAAATAAATAGGTAGGCTTTGACAACTTTGGTTTGAAAAAAATAAAGATTTAGAGCAAAAATAGTGAAATTAAAAGAAAAATAAATTATTAGTGAAATCTAATTCAATTGATTGAACATATACATAAGTTATTGTAAATCTCATATGATGTCTTTGATTTCTTAGGAATAAAAATAAAAAGAAAAATCAATTTATAAGTATATAAATAATTAATATTTAAGATAAAAAAACTATAAAGCTGATGTTTGAATAAAAAAAATTCTTTAACATAAGTTCTATTTAGTAAGTCTTAAAGAACTTCTTTAAATATGAATCACAAGTGTTTTTGAGAGTTTTTCTATAGGAAATATAGAACTTTTTTTTCTTAAAAGTACTTTTAATCTTGTATCGTTCAAAGTCAAAGGATTGATGTTTTTCATTAGTCCACCAAGTTTTAAATGTCTTTATTGGGAATTTTTTTATCATTTTAAGGTATTTTTTTAAAATAAATTAATTTAACTATAACTTTTAAAATAATTATTTTTAAAATAAATAACTTTTCCCGGTATGTAAATGTGTGATTAAATGATAATATAAAGTATATATTTAAATTATATTCTTTTAATATTATCACAAAATTTTTTTTAGTGAAAATTAGGTTAAAATATATCAATATTAGTATTCAACATTGTATTTTGTTAATAAAAAAAATTAATTTCTTAATAGTAATTATTAACATCCGATCGGACACAGAGAGAGTACTAGCTAATGCCGCCACTCCTATTCTTCAGTGAAAATCCAATTGGCAGAAACCACAGAAATTTGAAATTGAGACTACGATATAAAACGAACCCTAACTCCTTCTTCATCTCTCTATCTATCTTCCTCTTCAAGCAACATTTCCACACTGTTATCACAGCCATCCCCACCCGCCTTCCTCCCATGGACGGGCGACGCGCCTCGCGGGCCTCTGCGGCCGACCCCAAAGTGAGGCGCATCGGCTTCTTCGCCCCGCAGTCCGAACCCGACCCGACGCCGCCGCCTCCAAACTTCGTCTCGGTTCCTCCGCTGCGTCATCTCTCCGCTGCCGTGCCCGTCCCCGACACCGGGATTCGGCGCCAGTTGTCCGGCGACCTCGTGCCAATTGGAAGCTACAACCCCGCCGAGTCGCTGCTCGGGACCTCGCCGGCGGCGTCTTCGCTCTCTTCAAGCATAGTTGGCGTCGGCGACAAGGAGTTCTCCGAAGACTCTTCCGCCGCCGGCTGGTACCGTCGCGGCGACTCGGATTTTACCGGCGTAGGGTTTGACTTGCCGGTAGTGAAGCCTCCTGGAAATTCGCCGGCGGTGAATGCGAAAAACGTTGCCGGAGGTATTCTTGTTATGTTTCATGAATTCGTTTGGTTGTGTTCGGTGTCTTAAATTGAAGTATGGAACTACGCTTGTAGTCGCGATATTGTGGTTTCTAGGGTTTCTGCACATTGCGATTTAGTTAACCATTGTTGTGATGCTATGATGCGTATATTGGTATGTATAAAAATTCATAAAACATATCATTGCAATTTTGCAAATCTAAATTTAGAAAATACTTATTAGACATCACTAAAAATAAAATAAAAATTATAAATCATTGTCATTAAATACCACTTCGTATTCCCTACAAAATAGAAAATAGGAAAATACCGCTTGGTTTGAATTTTTATTTTCTGTTTTCATTTTCTGAAAATAATTTTTATTTTCAAATTTTCATAGTTTAGAAAATATGTATCGAGAAGAAAGTACTCTAAGGTGTTACCTTGTTTTCACTTCTTCTGAAGAAACTGAAAACTTTGATTTGTTATTTTCAGTTTTGGGTTTGTTTTTTTGAAAATATTTTTAGAGAAAATGTTTTTTAAATTTTAAACAAATGTATTTTCACTCTTATTTTTTGTTTTCTTTGAGAATGGAAACAGAAAACATTCAAACCAAGTGTCACCTTTGAGATCATTCATAAAGAGGAGAGTTTCTATTTTTTACTCATCAAGAGACATGCTTCTATGTTTGTATATATGCATCCTTCTAGGTCTCATGTGACTATATTAGATTAGATTTTCAAGAATTGTTTTAAGGTTTAAGATACTTCACAGATAAGTGTAGTATCCAAGAGTGTTGGTAGTGGATACATATTGTACAGAGATACATGAAGCAAATAAAAGTATAGTTTATAGTTGTGATGTAATAAAATTTAAGTTAGGATATGTATTTCATTAATTTTTTATTAGGTTGCTCTGGAATATTCATTGTTTTCCAGTCATTATTTGGGAGTTGGATTAAAGTTTTATGGAATGTATGTTGCGAGTTACCAGTCTCTGAATTGGATTATGTTCTATAAAGTTATATGTTTACCCTCTGCTGATTCTATGTGCAAAGTGACAAAGCTATGACTTTGGGGTCTGCAACTCTGCCACAATTTGGGGTTGATAACTATTCTTGTGATACAATATCATCCCCAAGTCAATACCTAATGTGCCTTCTTGCTTAAAATGTATTCCACATGCTTTTTTTACTTCAACTTAACCAGAAACCTTGTGATTCCAAAGCTTGACAGCAATACTCCAGTTTACCCTTTATTCCTCTTTTCAATGTTTTTGCTACTACAATATCATCTTCGAAAGGCATGCATTGGGGTAGCTTCTTGGATATGCTTGGCACTTCACTAGGACTACATGCTCATGCTATCTTATGCAGTTACGCAAAATCCCATTGATCTCAGAACATGGACAATGCATGTCCATTATACCATATGTTAAAATATAATTTAATTTTGAAGAACGGGCGGCAATAATTGAAATCCTAACCACATAATCGCAATGGCTCTGATATAATGTCAAAGGGTATCTCCAAGAAAAGCTTTAGTGTTTGTTTGGTTTTCCATTAGAATGAAGCTTAGAGCCTGATGGATGAACACAAGCTAAGCTGTTAGGTGGAGGTTTAGGGCTAGTCTTATATCTCTAATATGCTTTATGAGTTTTGTGTGTTTGGGTTCAAATAGTGAGTTTTGTAAATCATGTCTCTTACTGGTATTAGTTTGTAGTATAAAAAATAAAAGCCTCTTGAACATGGTTGTTTACATTTATTTGTTGTGTTTATGCTCAGGTTCTGTGAGATGTATTCTTAACAGTGCTAGTGGACTCTTATTTATTTATTTTTTAAAATAAGTTATCTAGATATGATTGTCACTAAGCTAAGATTTGGGATCTGTTATTTACTCATTCCCTCTTATAGGTGTATGTAAGTTTTCTATTAGAGGATAAAGTAAAAGAAAAATGAATCATGATGCCAATCTTGTGCTTTAGTTTGTGATGGGTAAATATACTGGTTTCCTTGAAAAATATCTTGCACCTGATATATCTTTCACCATGTACAGGAATCATTGATTGTATTTCATTGTATAAAATTATTGATAATAGTGTTCAATATGTGACAGTATAAACTCAATCATTGATTTATTTAGGGTATAGCTGTAGTGGTACTAAGGATTTTTACATTTTAATCTACCAGATTATGTTTTACATCCTACTATTGGAAGGGCTGCTGTGTTACCTGTGATTTTAAATTTTTTTCCTCAACCAAAGTGGTTTTAGATTTTTACTTCTTACAAAGGCTTCAAGCCGTGTTTGTGTGTTACCTAAAATCCTAGATACCTCTGATTGATAGATAGATAATTTTACAGAATTATTTGCATGTCTTATTCAGTCAAATATTAATGGCAAGCAAAAATCGTGCAGAAAAGAGGGAAGAGTCTGGCAAAGAAGTACACCCTGATCTGCCATCAATTTCAAAGCCACTGAAAGAAAAAAATACAAAGGGTGAGAGACGAGCATTGCAGGAGGCACAAAGAGCTGCAAAAGCTGCTTCTAAAGGTTGTAGCCATTAAAGTCACTTTATCACTTTTTTTTTTTTTAAATACCAAGATAAAACTTATCAAGCTGGTTCAATATATGATAAGTATTTCTGAATTCAAATGCTTGTATTTGTTATGGACATTCCTATAAAGTTTAAATTCTAGCTTTTTTTCCTACTGTAAATATTGACAACTTCCTGTCACATTAGACTGTTCTAGATATTGAAAAATATAGATTATCAATTAATCAATGTTTGTTCCTTATTTTTTCCATAACAACATTCATATGTGGCAGGGTAACTGAACCTGGCATAATTTCAGTAAGTCTTTTGAAATCTAAGTGAAGGTAAACTTTTCCTTTGAGCAGTCCTGGTGGCTCTTTGGGTTTGCTTATATTTTTGTAAATTTTTCACTCTTGTTTTATTCAAAGCCATGTTAAAATGAGATGAAGTTGTGCATAAAATTTGGCCTCAAAAAAGAGAATATGGAGTTCAGTGTTTAATTATAAGGTTCTTAACATGCCAGATAGTTCATTTGCTAGTTGGTGATATTCAGTTTGCCCTTTGTATTGTTCCTATAGTCTGTGTTTATGCTTTTAGTTGTCCTACATCCAGCTGATGGAAACACAACAGTTGCTGAAACTAGGAGGGCAGCCCCCAGTAAAAGAATGTGGCAGTCTTCACAAAAGAAAGATGGTCCTCTTGTTATGTCACCAGTGGCTACTGACAAGAAATCAGGAGATCGTCCTTTGGAGAAAGAGAGGAAAAAAGATGCTCCTCCTCCACGAATGCAATTTGATGATAAAAACAGAGTGGAAAAGGCCAAAAGGCGTGCTGTAGTTGATCAGAATGAAGCTAGAAACAGAGTTGAATTATTTCGCCATTTGCCTCAATATGAACGTTGGACTCAGCTTCCTAAACTTGAATCAAAGTTTTTCCAACTGGATTCAGTGCATCCTGCTGTGTTCAAGGTACTCTTTTGAAATCTTATAAGGTTGGTTCAAAATAATGAAGATAGCATCCTTTTGTAGACAAGGTCAGTTAAATATGTGATCTGCAGCTGAATAGTAAAACTAAAAATTAAAGTATTCTTTTCATTCATTAGATCCATAATCTATGCTTGTAATTTAACTGCAATAGGGCAACCATCTTAAATTAATTATTAATCTTTAGTGTCGAATGGATTTCTTTGATAATATTAAAGTTTTTATTTCCTGTTAAGTTGTTATCATACACATGTTTTCAATGTTTAATATATTTTGAGAGACCTTGATAGTATTATACAACTTTAACTGCTTTCCCAAGTTGCTTGTATCTTCTGATGATGCTCATCAAGCTTATTTAACTGTCAGGTTGGAATGCGTTATTTGGCAGGAGATATATCTGGGAGTAATGCCCGATGTATTGAAATGCTTAGAGCATTTCAGGAAGCCATTATAGACTACTCCACACCGCCTGGGAAAGTCCTTGTCAGGGATTTAACTGCAAAAATCAGTAGTTATGTTTCATTTTTTAGTGAATGCAGACCACTTTCTATTAGCATGGGAAATGCAATTAGGTTTGTAAAGAGTTGTGTTGCCAAGTTGCCTTTAAGTCATACTGAATCTGAAGCAAAAGCAGCTCTTTGTTCAGATATTAATCAATTCATCAACGAAAAAATAATTCTTGCTGATAAGGTGATTGTTGGACATGCTGCTTCGAAAGTTAGGGATGGAGACGTTCTTCTTACATATGGATCATCATGTGTTGTTGAGATGATTCTTTTATATGCCCATGATCTTGGGAAACAGTTCCGTGTTGTGGTGGTAGACTCACGACCAAAGTTTGAAAGCCGGGCCTTACTTCGTAGACTGGTGGCTAGGGGCCTGAGTTGTACATATACCCATATAAATGCTGTTTCTTATGTCATGCATGAGGTCACACGAGTTTTTCTTGGAGCATCTTCCATTCTGTGTAATGGAACTGCATATGCAAAGGTTGGGACTGCATGTGTTGCAATGGTAGCTCATACATTTCGTGTTCCTGTATTGATCTGTTGTGAAGCTTATAAGTTTCATGAAAGGGTGCAACTTGATTCAATATGTTCTAATGAACTAGGTAAGTTTAAGTTTGTTAGTGTGGAATTTTCACTTTAACATATACTTGATACGTATTGAGAGAGATGGGAATCGACTGTACTGTTATTAAGTATTATTTATTATGAAAAATGGGGCAACTTCTGCCCACTTTTATTGGCTTCCAGCACTGCCACAATCAACATGCCATATTTTGAAACACAGTTGGCAACTGAATTTGATAAACTTAAAATTCATGCAGGTGACCCAGATGCTGTTGCCGTGGTTCCTGGAAGAATGGATGTCAATTATCTGGACAATTGGACTAATCAAGACAATTTGCAGCTTCTGAATTTGTTGTAAGCTTTATATATGTCATTTGTATGAACAACCCCCCCAAAATAGATAGACTGATTTTTTTTATTTTTTTTTATGGACAGCTATGATGCTACTCCTTCAGATTATGTATCGGCCATTGTTACAGACCATGGAATGGTAAGCTGATGAAGTGTATACTGTAAAGGTTTTATGGTAGTTCTGTATTGCTGTGTCCCCCCTTGGTGGTACTATCTTTTAAATTGGATGGCATCCAGTTACTTGATGGCTGTTATGTCTTTAAATTTTTTAGAATGCTAACAACTCTTCCATTCTTATTTTCTTATGGGTCATTTTTTTTGTTAGGTGATTTATGATTGAATTTAAATGATTAATTTGTCGTGTACATTACCTGTCCTTGGACCCTTTACCTCTTAAATCCAATTATTTTTTTCTTAAGCGATGATATAATTGTGAATATCTTTGTATACCCTTTCTTTTTAATTCTTCGTTACCCAATCTGTTATCTGCTTCTGTTACAGATCCCTCCTACAAGTGTGGCCGTAATTGTGCGCGAGTATGGACGAGAGCACTTGATCTAGAGATGCAGAGAAGTCAGCAAGTGGTTTTAACAGCCCACAACCGATTTTGATAAATGGAATTTTACTGTATAGTTTTATCCCTCAACGATTATGGAGATGCATGTTCTTTCAATTGTTCCATTTTTTTAATACTCGATAGTCTTCTGTAACACTTTGTTTGGATACAAGTTACAATTAGGAAGTAAAGAAATAGAGATGAAAGAAATAGAAATGAATTTTGAATGGAAATGTGTGCTGTTTTGATTGATGGAATTGAGAAAATGAATGAAATAAAAGGATTTACTTTTAGTTGTTTGGTTATATGAAAAAGTGGATGAAGGAAAAAAAAGGTAATTATTTTGTTTATTTTATATTTTCTGTAATGTAAATTTAGCGTGTATTGTTCCTATTACCACCTCAATTGTCACTAGGGATGATAATGGGTAAGATTTTATTAAACTTGTTTATATACTTGTGTTTTAAAAAATCTTTGCATCCGGTCTTACACTATCGGTAATAACTTTAATTTCAATTTTCGTATTTGTTGAGTACTTATATACTCATATTTACACTTGTGACTTACAATCTATACTTATGTATAAATTTAATAAATCAATAAAAAAGTTAATTAAAATAATTACTACAAGTATATTAATAATGCATTATTAAATTTAGAAAATATAATAACATTATAGGCATTCAAACATAATATTAAAAGCAAACAAATATAATATTGATTCAGTCAAATTCAAGTCATAAACATTACAAAGATTCTTAAAGTTAATGTTTTAAATTTTAATTGTTTAACAAAAAGTCTAATTAAACTTGGACATTATATGATAATGATACTATCTAAGACCTATCAAAAAAGAATATAGTAAAACTAATTAGCTTATAATTATACTTGAAATTGTAGAGGTACAGTCACTATGAGAGACGCAGTCGTAGAGACTATCTTGCACAACCACAAACTTGTGGCGTGAGGTCGACACTCGAAGTCTTGAACTCGCAGAGTCACACTTACATAATCACAAAGATGAAAGGTGCAACGCGTGAACCATGAAGGGAAATAGGAAACATGAATTAGATTTACCCTCTGTTTGGATTGAAGGGCAAAAAATTAAAATTTGAATTGAGAAAAAAATGAGAGGAAAGGAAAATTTAAATATTTGTCTCTACAAGTCAACCTTTCTCTCACTTTTCTTCTCTATTTCTCTCTAACCAAACAATAGAAAATACATTATTATTCATGTTTTCTTTTTTTCCTATTTTCTTTCCTTCCATTGAAACATACCATTAGGGTTCTGTTAGTGTTTATTAGTCATTGAAATACAAATATACATAATTATTTTTAGGCAAAAAATTATATATGTGATATATATTATTTATTTAAGTAACATTATATATATACGGGTAAATACCCGTCCCTGTACCCAACTCTAATATGTGGATAATTATCCTTTCTACTTATAGATATTTTTGTAGGTACCCGTAGAGTCCAGTAGACTTTATCATTCCTAATTGTCACTATCACCACCTCAATTGTCAATATGTTGGATAATCACATGACAATGTAAACACCCCTCGCGGTGTCAATGGATGATGAGGAAAATAAGGCTCCTTCTATCTATCAAGTTATAATAAATTGTCCACAACCTGCTACAACTACAAAACATATCATTTTCATTAGCTCTAATGAAATCTAGTCCCTTTGAGGAGGGATAAGGTAGAGCTAAAATCTCACCTAAGGAAAAGAAAACTTTGATTACAAGGTGCGGAGTGAATGAGGACAACATAAATGGATGAAGTAAACATGAAATCAAGAATCTTAAAACACAAAATAAAAGCACCAAGGATTTTTCCACCAAGGGAGTGTCTGCCCGAGCCTTCTTGAATCTTGATGATTGAAAGACAGTGAGAGAGATATGCGTAGGGGAATTTTATCATAGGCCAAAAATTGTGGGGAGGAAGTGACATTAGGAAGGAGGAAGGTGGGTTGGACAATAAGCCATGTTTCATGTGTGGCATTTATGTTTTTGTGGAGTAATATTAACATATTTTCCCATACACTTCTATATTATAAGTATAAATTAACTTATACACAATTTAATTTTAGTTTATGTTTTTTTTTCATTTTTTATTTGCTTCTCTTACAAGTATTTATGGAGAAGTTTATCCAAATATATAAGTAAAATCCCCCAAAAAATGTGATTTATAATAAATTTCAATCAATAATAAAGAATATCAAGAAGAATATGTTAGAGAAAGAGATATTAATATTTATCTTACATCTCACATCACATTTCTTACAACGAAACATTGACACATGCCATTCTATATTCTCATCTAAACAAACTTCTCAACATGTGAAATCAGCTAAATTCATTACAATTCACTCCTCTCACAATCTTTTCTTCCTAATTCAATGGAAACAAACACAATAGGTGATCGTTACTCATTGCAAGCAATTTACAATAACAAATTTTATTTGTTTTTATTAGATTATTTTTATACAATCTTCATGTTCCCTAGTTTGTAAAAACTATCACATATCTGATATTGTGTTGGATAGTTTTTTTTAAGGTAGAACTTGCCTTTTATTCAGAAACAGAAGAAAAGCCAAATGCATGTACATGAGACTCTAAAAGAGTCAAAATCTAGTGGGGGGAATTATCAACCAAGTACATTTCATTACCATGAAAAGCCAAAAAAAAAAACAAGTTTTTCAGCTACCAAGTTACCTTTTTTCTTGATGAACTCAAGGGGTAATGCCTTTCCTTTAAGAGTGAGACCTTTATTATCCCTCTGAACTTGTGCCTGGTAGGAGTTGCCATGTGGGTTACGCCTCTTCCAAGCCAATGCCAACATTTGGGAATTCATTTCAAAAATGGCATTCAAGAAGCACATGCAGACATTTGATTTTGAGAAAGCCCATTGGTTCCTTCTCTCCTCCATAGAGCCCACACCAGTGCAAACACCCTCGTTGTGAAATTCGGCATGATCTGAACAATAACTTCACTAATCCATGGCCCAAAATTTGTTATGTCTGGTGATGGACAAGCTCCCACATTGGTGGCAAACCAAATATATTGGACTTTACAAGCAATCAAAGCATGGGTTATTGTCTCCTCCTCCTTCATGCACCAAGGACACAAATGGTCTATTTGCACTCCTTTTTTCACTAGGTTTTGTCCAACTGGGATTATATTGTGACAAGCTTGCTAGATGAGATGTTGGCATTTAGGAATAGTTTCTGACCTCCATATATCTTTCCATAAATTTCAAGAAACCACACTTGATGATCCCTTATCAATCTAAGACTTTTCATCTTGTATTTGTAATCGATCAAACTGTGTAAACACCTCTATTGTATGTCTCCATATAACTTGGTTCAAGCATTCAACCTCCCTCAATGGAATTTGGAAAACTTCCTCCGCTACCACCTGTGGAAAAATATATTCCACCAATTGTTTATTCCATTGCTTCCTTTCATCATCAATAAGGTCAAATACCATTAGTGTTCCATCCCCACCCCTCAATTATGAGCTTTGGCTAAGTGTACTTACCAAAATCTAGAATTGTCCCATGTTAGGGTGGACGTGGCCAAGGTAGGCTCCAAGATCTTGCACATCGGACTGAGAGTAGCCTTTGTTAGGAGGACAAGAGGGGGGACCTACAAAATAAAGAACTCTGGCACTCAAGTAAGTACATGAGTTATGAGAGAATAGGTGA
Source organism: Glycine max (assembly GCF_000004515.6). Lineage (NCBI taxonomy): Eukaryota > Viridiplantae > Streptophyta > Magnoliopsida > Fabales > Fabaceae > Glycine > Glycine max. The sequence goes on along the minus strand of NC_038242.2, from coordinate 20,473,496 downwards.
TGAAAAGGATGAGATAGAACCTTGTACTTATAGAGTGGAGTGGGAGCTGCGGGTCCTTGTTTGTAAAGGCTATTATGGTGGCATAACAACCCTTGCAGATAATTGCTAGCTTGTAGATAATAGCTAGTAGATAATTGTAGCTTATAAATAATGTATGGCTTATAGATAAATGATCACATGCCATGTGATAAAGAATTTAATTATATGAAAACAAAATCCAACAAAGAAGAAAAATTATTTGCAAGGAGATAATTGTAGAGGGGCTCACCAAGGGGTGGACCTTGGGTTTAATGAGCTTTGGACCAGGGACGCATTCATTCTAGGTTTTGGTAAGGCTCACTAAGGGCAGACCTTGGGTTTGTTGAGCTTTCGGAGAAACGAGACTCACCAAGGGCAGATCTTAGGTTTAACGAGCCTTTGGAGAAGCGAGACTCACCAAGGGCGGACCCTGGGTTTGATGAGCTTGTGAGACTCACTAAGGACTAGCCTTGGGTTTAACGAGCCTTTGAGACACACCAAGGACATACCTTGGGTTTGACGAGCCTTTGGAGAAGCAAGACTCACCAAGGGCGGACCTTGGGTTTGACGAGCCTATGAGACTCACTAAGGACAGACCTTAGGTTTGATAAGCCTATAAGACTCACTGAGGACATACCTTGGGTTTGACAAGCCTTTGGAGAAGCGAGACTCACCAAGGACAGACCTTAAGTTTTACTGGCCTATGAGACTCACCAAGGATGAGCCTTGAGTTTGACGAGCCTTAGGAGAAGCGAACTCATCAATGATGGACCTTGGGTTTGACGAGACTGTAAGACTCACCAAGGATCAATCTTGGGTTTGACGAGCCTTTGGAGAAGCGAGACTCACCAAAGGTGGACCTTGGGTTTGATGAGCTTGTGAGACTCACTAAGGGTGGACCTTGGGTTTGATGAGCCTTTGAGACTCATCAAGGGCAGACATTGGGTTTGATGAGCCTGTGAGACTCACTAAGAACGAACCTTAGGTTTGACGAGCCTTTGGAGAAGCGAGACTCACCAAGGGCGAACCTTGGGTTTGACAAGCCTGTGAGACTCACCAAGGATAGTCCTTGGGTTTGATGAGCCTTTGGAGAAGTGAGAATCACCAAGGGTGGACCTTGGGTTTGAGGAGCCTGTGAGACTCACCAAGGATGGACCTTGGGTTTGACGAGCCTTTGGAGAAGCGAGATTCACCAAGGGTGGACTTTGGGTTTGACGAGCCTGTGAGACTCACAAAGGATGAGCCTTGGGTTTGACGAGCCTTTGTAGAAGCGAGACTCACCAAGGGCAGACCTTGGGTTTGACGAGCTTGTGGACCTGCGACCAAGAATGCGTTTATCTTGGGTTTTGTCAGGGCTCACCAAGGACAGACCTTGGGTTTACAAGCCTTGGTAAAGTTAACATAAGAAAATTAAAAAAAATTGAAGGGAGATAAGCTTTATTCAATGTATTTGATTGAGTATAAATTTCCTTCGTTACCCCGGATGTGCCTCATTAAAACCTTTGTTACCCAGGAATTTCGATAACTTAAAATTGATGTTTTATGTAATTCTTGTGTTATTTGATTGATTTGGATGATTTAAGGTATTGTGTGAATAGCTATGTGTGATTGTTTGATGTGAATGTTAGGTTATGTGGAGTTTGATTGACATATGTTGAAATTATGAGATTTCAAGTTTTACCTACTTGTTCCGGTAAAACCATAGTCTTGCACTTGTTAACCATTCGATCACCTTCAAATTTGGACTACAGGTTCATAACCCAAATCTTCATGCTTTGATCGTTGGGATCTGCAAAATAACACTTCTAGACATCTTACTTAATGAGGAAAGCGCGCTAAGCGCAATTCCAACCAGAGAGGAATTGCGCTAAATGCGAAATGTCACGCTTAGCGAAAATCCCAACCTGAGAGGAATTATGCTCAACGCAAAATGTCACGCTCAATGCCAAAAATGGATTTTTGGTTAGCGAGACGAGCTCATTAAACAAGATCTGCAGATTATAAATACGTTCTTCAACGTGAAACAACCCTAGAAACTCCTCCTCCACCACCCACAACCACCAGTAGCCACCACGAGCCGTCCTTGCTTGTCGCTGGACTAGCACACGGAGAGGAACACTTTAATTGGAGTGAAATCCTCAGAATCCACCTTAAGAATTCGGTGGAGAATAGGTCCCAATTTTTTCTTTCGTAGTTTCTCTGAGGTAATCTTGACTTCTATGCCTTTCTCTTAGTTAGTTTGAGCTTCTCTTAATGTCCCTTGTGTTTTGGGTACTGTAATAGGATGTTTTTACACTTCCTTTGAAAAAACCTTGAAAATGAGACATTGTAGAAGTTACCTTTTTATAAAATTGATGTTATTTTTGTGACCTTTGTCGAATCCTGGTCACATTGGCATGGTCAGAATTTCAAAATGACATCTCTTTGTAGTATAACTTGGAACACCCCTTAGCTTTTTTTTTGACAGGGGTGATTGACCTCGAATTATTAACCTTGTTTATGAAATCTATACTAAATTCCCTTTGATTTGGTATATGGAACTCTATGTTTGGACCGACGAATGGGAATAAGAAAGGCCTTTGAGCGACATAGAGAGGAACTAACAGAGAGCTCACGATAGGTGAAGGAAGTTTATTATTATTTATGGCTTTGATACCATAATTGGGGTCAGGGAACCCAATTATGGGAATGTATGTTTGTCCCTGTGCATGCTGGTTTTCAAGAAAAATAATGTTTTCGACTAATGGGATGCGATACATCAACTATTGATAAATGATAGTATAATTTTATCAGACTTATGTTGTTTGAAGACCTAGGAAGTGTGAATCTGAGACATGAAATTTATATGTATGTATTTGTGGGATGTGATTACTGATGATGTTATTATCGATGATAATGTTGATATGAGGTGATGTTATTATTGATGATAATATTGATAAAGAATGATGTTATTGACGATAATGTGACATGAGGTGATGTTGTTATTGATGATAATATTGAGATGAGATGATATTGATGATGATAATGTCATTGAGATGAAATGATGTTGATGTTGAAAATGACATTGAGATGATATGATGTTGATGTTGATAATGACATTGAGATGAGATGTTGATGTTGAAAATACCATTGTGATGATGTATGTTGTGTATGTACATGGGGGATGTAGTGACCATGATAGATATTCCTGGTGGAGGAAATAGAGTGGCTAAAGAGTTTTAAGCATCTCTAGAGGTGGATGGCTTAGAATATTTAATTATCTACATTTAGTGCATTGATGGTGCCCATGTTTCATACTTCATATTGCATGGAAATAGTTTAAACTTTGTTAGTAAGTACTTGTAGTTTCTCATAAGGGGGAATACTTGTACTTGGGGGCATGTCATTTGGTTTGGAACTCCCTTGAGACTCAGGCATGAGGGGGATTTGTCTGTGCACGACAGGATAACCTCGACACTTGCTGCCTAGTTTTCCTAAGTGAGAGTGTTGCATGGACACGTTTAGGCTATTTCCTAACAAATGGTACAACATTGCATTTGAGAGTTGAGGTTAGGTGCATGCATCATACTGAGTATGATTGACTAGAATTGTGGAAAGTTGATGACTACTTATTGAGTGTATATTGGACTAATGGATATTTGTGTATGATTATGGTATTTGTTAATGCTTTCTTACTAATCATGGTCATTTAATTTTTGTGTTGATTCCTTTTATAATAAACTCACCCTTGCAATTTTTGTATCATGTGGTTGGTACTTGTGAAGATGGCCAACCTTCATTCGTGGGAGTAGATGGACAACAGTAGATTACGTGGAGTGAGATTTTTTTGTTGGAGCCGCCAAACTGACATGATGACATTGAGATTATTTTGGGAGAGAGTTGCGTTTTGTTAATCAACTCCTCCGTAGATGGTTCTATAAAGTACATATTTAATTATATGAATGAACTAATTTACCTTCTGTCACATGAATGATTTGTACTGAGTTTATATATCTATATATATTCATTTAAAGTATTTTTTCATTGTTTGGTGAATGTATATCGCGAAAAAAAATTTACTCTCGTTTTTCCTAAGAAAATTAACAGAGTTTTCATTTAAAAAAATTGAAATTTATGTGGTTTAGAGTAGTGATATTGTAGTGACGAGGCGGGTCGTTACACTTCCTGCCAGCTCAGGCTTCCGCATTACCTGTTTGATGGGGTAGTTCGTCTTGACTATCACTTGGTGACTTTGAATGTATGGCCTGAGGCGTTGGGCTGAGGTAATGAGTGCTAGTGCCACCTTTTCCATCATTTGGTAGTGTTTCTCAGTGTCATGGAGTATGCGGCTGGTGAAGTAGATGGGAACCTGGTGTTTCCCATGAAGTAGGTTCAAGCCCTTCTTCTTGTACAAGGGTGGAGCTAACGACCTTGTCAGCTACTGTGAGATATAGGAGTAACGGTGCTCCTGGCCTAGGTTTACTCAGGATCGACGGTGTGGTAATGGTCTTCTTGAAGACCAAGAAGGCTTGCTTGCAGGCTTCATCCCATAGGAAAGGCTCAGTTTTCCTGAGCAGCTTGTAGAATGGCTTCACTTTTTTGGTAAGCTTTAGGAGGAACCTGGATAGGGATGCTAGTTTACTATTCAACTTCTGGATTTCTTGGACACTAGTAGGATTGTACATCTTTAGTAAGGTTGTGCATTTGTCAAGGTTGGCTTTAATTTCCCGATGTGTGATCATGAACCCTAGGAACTTGCCTCCGTTGACCCCGAAAGTGCATTTTTCCGAGTTGAGGCGCATGTAATACTTGTAGATTTCTCCAAATACGTCTTCCAGATCTGCCACGTGTTGGGCTATGCTTTGAGATTTGACAACCATGTCATTGACGTAGACCTCGACATTTCGACTGATGTACTATTTGAAGATCCGGTCCATCAGTCTTTGGTATGTGGCACATGTATTTTTTAGGCCAAAAGGCATGACCTTGTAGCAGAAGTTGGCATCTTCAGTGATGAATGTCGTCTTATCTTCGTCTAGAGCGTGCATTCAGGTTTGATTGTATTCAGAGTAGGCGTCCATAAAGCTTAGTACTTGGAACTTAGATGCTTCATTGACTAGCCAATCGATGTTGGGCAAAGGATATGCATCCTTGGGGCATGCCCTATTGAGATCGATATAGTCGGTGCACATCCGCCATTTGCTGTTGGCCTTTTAGACCATGACGACATTGGCGAGCCAGGTAAAATACTTGACTTCTCTGGTAAATTGAGCCTTGAAGAGCTTGTCCACCTCCTCTTTGACTTCTTTACCTCGCTCTTATCCCATCTTCCTCTTCTTTTGTGATACTGGTTTGGCCTGGGGACAGATGGAAAGCTTGTGGCATATAATGTTGGAATGGATACCCGACATTTCAGATGGCTACCATACGAATAGGTTCACGTTCCTGTGTAGGGCATCAACTATTTGACTGTGTTCATGGATGATGAGGTCTCTGCTGAGCTACGTACTTGATGAGTTCTTCAATAAGCTTTGGGCCTCTGTCAGCGGTGTCGACATGCGGATCTACATCAAATATGCCATCCAAGCTCGCTTCGTAGATGGTCAGTGCTCGGATTGGAGACCCTTCATTCACGCTCATGACTTGGGTGCCACCACCTGTTATGGGGTAAGGACTGTCATGTTCCCTAGTGGGATGATAAGGTGCCACCCTTAGGCTTCCAGTGTAGCACTGTCATGCCTGCTTTTGATCCGTCTTAAGAATCATGATCTCTCCTGTCAAGGAAGAGAATTTCATATTGAGATGAGCCGTGGAGATGATGGCTCCAAGCTCATTTAGAGTTTTTTTTTACCAATTAAAGCAAAGTACTAGGTATTTGCGTCAACAATTAAAATACTTGATTGTAAAGCTCCTCGAGATCTGGCCTTGACCAAAGATGGTCATGAGATGTACATAGCCCCTGGTCTATACTTTTTCTCCTTCAAATTCGAGGAGAGGTCCAGAGTGAGGATGGACTGTATCAGATGAGAGTTCGAGCCTCTGAAATATTTTCCAATACAATATGTCCGTGGAGCTTCCTAGGATAATAAGGGCCTTGGACACCATGAAGTTGACGATTATGGTAGAGATAACCATGGGGTCGTCTTGGTTAATAGGGTTGATACCCTTGAAGTCTCTGATAGTGAAAGTGATACGAGGGAGACTTCGTCATGATAGTGTATCGACACAGTTAATGTCAATGTCCCAGATGGCATGGAGGTAACGCTTGTGGGACTGACATGACTGCCTTCTATAGGAGAATCTGCCCACAATGGTGTTGATTATACCTCTTATTTGCTAGGTGGGATCGTTTTCCCATTCTTGCAGAGGTTGTCGATTGCGTCTTTGATGGTGGTGGCTTTGTCTCCCTCGATATTCTGCTTTATCCATTTTTTTTGGCGTTGTGATTCTTATGTTGATCCTCTTGGTGTCCTCCGGGTCTTACTCCAGTTGGATGATTGTCTAACCTCTTTACGAACTGGGCTATGTGGAAGCAAAATTTTCCAAGTTTATTTTGATGATGCCAAAGACTCAAGTCAAGAATCAACAGTCAAACAAGTTTCAAGAATCAAAGAGTCGTTCAATCAATAATCAAAATTCAAGTGAAGATTCAAAAGGAGACTCAAGATATACAAGAACTTCAAGAAAAGCATCAAGATAAGTATAAAAAGATTTTTTTCAAAAGAAAAGATTGAATAGCACAATTTGCCCAAAAGAATTTTTCAAAGAAAAATCTTTTACCAAAGTTTTTACTGTCTGGTAATCGATTACCAGAAGGAAGTAATCGATTACCAGAAGCCCAAACAGTTTTATAACTGTTTTACAAAGTAGTAATCGATTACCATGGGCATGTAATCGATTACCAATGTTTTTAAACGTTGGATTTCAAATTTCAAGAGTCACAACTTGTGATAAAACATTTTCAAACTTGTGTAATCGATTACCAGTGTTTCTAAACGTTGGTTTTCAAATCTAAATATGAAGAGTCACATCTGTTGATGTGTAATCGATTACACTATAATGGTGACTGATTTTGAAAAATAAATTGTCAAAAGTCACAATTTTTAAAATGACTAGTTTTCAAGAAAGTCACAACTTTTAAAGTGACTAGTTTTGAAAAAATTTCCAAGAGTCACAACTTTTAACTTGTTTTTTCAAGAGCCATCAAATGGCTATAAATATGTGACCATGGCACGAATTTTAAAAAAGAGAGGAATTCATTCAATTATTCTCAACATCTTTCTAAGAGTTTTTGTTCAATACTTGCTTTGTCAATAAAAGTTCATTGGGCAAAAACTTGTGCTTATTCTATTTTCTTCTCCTTCATTCCTTCTCCCTCTTGCCAAAAGAATTCAAAGAACTAATCGTCTGAGAATTCTTTGCCCAAACACTGAATTCAAATAACTAACCGTCTAAGAATTCTTTGCCCAAACACTGAATTCAAAGAACTAACCGTCTGAGAATTCTGTGTAAGAAACGGGTAGCTTCTTGGTTGTAATAGTGAACACAAGGGAGGGTACATCCTTTGTGATTCGCTTCAAGTAAAGGGTACATCTACTTGGTTGTTCACAGAGAACAAAGAAGGGTACATCCTTTGTGGCTCTTTGCTTGTAAAGGTTTTTACAAGGTTATTGGAAATCTCAAGAACCGTGGGTTGCTTGGGGACTGGATGTAGGCACGGGTCATTGCCGAACTAGTATAAAACTTGTGTTTGCTTTTTTCTTCCCTACACTCTTTACTTTTCCGCTGTGCACTTTTTATTTCCGCTTTATGTTTGTCTAAGTTATTGTTTTTGTTCTTTACTTTCTCATAACTTAGTAGTAAAGCCTAATTGAATCTAGTAACATTAAGAAGGATAATTTTTAATTAGTCAAGACACGTTCATAATTAATTTAACCTTCCCTTTTTAATTATTCCGAGGCCACTTGTTCCAACAAGCTAGAAGCGCAGCCTGTATTAGCTCTTCTATTTTTTCTTTTAGTCCTCAGCAATCCTCTGTGTTGTGATCGTAACTGTGGTGGTATTTGTAGTATTTGGTCTTGTCTAACCCCGGCTTGGGAGGAAGTGTCGGAGGTAACTTTATGGGTACCTCTACATTGAAGGCTTCCTCAAGGATAGTTGTGTGATTAGCCATCAGGGGCATGTAACGCTCATACCTGGGCCCTTTTGGGAAAGGCTGACGCTTGTCTGGCTTATGCCTTTTGTCCGACTTATGTGAGTCAATCTTGGTACCTCATTCTTTCTTTTTGTGCTTTTGTTCAACTTGTCAAACCTCATTTCTGAACCTGGACATCTCCTCCATCTGGATGTATCATTTGGCTCGTTCGCACAACTCGTCCATGCTACTATGGGGTCTTTTGCACTGATTGTCCGCAAACTTAGTAGGCCATAAGGCATGGAGCATGGAGTGTAATGCTACCTCTTGGTTGAGATTTTGGGTATGGACACCAATCCGTCCAAACTTATCCATGAATTTCCCAAGAGATTCATCATATACTAATCGCAAGCTGACCAAAGTAGTGGATGTCATACAATGAGATCGGTTGGTCGTGTATTGAGAACTGAAGCACTCAACAAGAGTGTTGAAGTTGTCGATGGACCTTGGAGAGAGTCCTCCGTACCAGGTTAATGTCACCCCTTTGAGGGACGTTGGAAAGACATGACACAAGATTGCACCGTTGTTGGTATGGAGGTTCGCCTGGGTGAGGAATGCATCCAGATGTTCATCTGGATCAGTGGTTCCATCGTACCGCTCTAGGTTGAGTGATTTCCAACCTAGGGGTATGTCAACTTCCATTATACGATCGACAAATGGGTGTCGATGAGTAGTCTGCCTTTCAGAATGGTGTATATAAGAGAGACTAGGATCATCTTAGGTGTTGACGGTGTGTTGGGGGTATGATTCCCCTTGAGTGCACTCAGGCATAGTGTGAGACGAACACTCCTCGCCTTGGGGGCGTTTCATACGAGCCTCTAGTTGGTCGTGGTCAGCCTTCAGCTTTTTGAGCTCCTCCTCATGGTGTCGCTCCATCTCCGCAATGCGGGTTTGGAGTTGTTGGAGAGTATCAGTATCTAACATGGTTGTAGGGAAAGGATTGGAGCCTTCAAAAAGGGTCTCACATCTGAGGCCAGGCCACGTGCTAATCGTGGGTGAAAAGAGAGGTCATTGGGTAAGTTTTTCCTCATCCCTACGGTGGGCACCAAATATACTAACCAAAATATGGGGTTGTCCCATGTCAGGATGGATATGGCCAAGGTAGGCTCCAAGATCTCGCAGGTCAGACTGAGAGTAGTCTTTGTTAAGAGGACAAGAGGGGGGGCCTGCAAAACAAAGGACTCTGATGCTCAAGTAAGTACATGAGTTACATGAGAAAAGGTGATGAAAAGGGTGAATGGAGCCTGGTACTCATAGAGTGAAGTGAGAGTTGTGGGTCTTTGTTTGTAAGGGCTATTACGGTGGCATAACAACCCTTGTAGATAATTTCTAGCTTGTAGATAATAGCTAGAAGATAATCGTAGTTTATAGATAATGTATGGCTTATAGATAAATGAATACCTGGCACGTGATAAGAAAGTTGTAACATTCAAATAATGAAAAGGTTAGAGATAATTTGTCAGTTTGGGAGCCCGACTGCTAAGGGAAATGTGTCTGTGTTCCTGTGCTAGGGCTGACTTGTGCATTGGAGTGCCACATAGCTTGTCACATGTATTTTGTGGACCCTAAACAGTACACTAAGCACCTCGTGGTTTTGCTTTAGCCATTTTATCATGATAAACGCACACACTACGACCATTCCCAATCTTCTATTAATCCCACTCCTCCAATAAATCCTTTGACGACATGATACTCGATCAAATATAACTTGGCCCGTGTCCCCGAGATTCCTCCAATGGATTACAGTGAGGATAGTATTTGGCTTTCAACACTCGGGAAACTAGTGAATTTTTGAATTGAATTAAGTGCAACCATTGCCTCACCAGCAAAGCCTTGTTGAACACAATAGTGACTCTAAATCCCAGGCCTCCGTGCCCTTTACATTTAGTGAGTTTTCCCCATTTGAGTCAATGAATTTTCCTATCATCCATAGATCCTCCCCAGAAAAATCTTGCAGTCATCCTGTCAATATCATCACAAAGAGTTTTTGGCAGTTTAAAGCATCCCATTATGTAAGTAGGAATAAATTGCACTACTGACTTAATGAGGATCTCTCTACCACCCTTTGATAAAACTCTTTCTTTCTAGCTTTTCACCTTTTCCCACACCCTTTCTTAACGTACTGAAAAACTTGTGATTTCAATCTACCTATAATTGTAGGCAGTCCAAGGTATTTGTCATGACTCTCCACTGCCTTTACATCCAACAACCTTGTGAGCTCATCAATTCTTGGACTAAGCAAATATTGGATACACGAGAGTTCTGAATTCTAGTAGTTTATTCTCTGACCTGAGACAACTTCATAAGATTTCAGAATAGAAGCAATTTTACCAGCCTCCTCTAATGAATTTAACTTTTTTTGTTACATGTAATAAGTAATGAATTGAGTGGACATACATTAACAATATTTTTTCTAAAATAAACAATCATATTTTTCTTTGATTTAATTTAGACACATTATGATGTTTTTTTTTCTATAAAAAAAGTTTAGGTGAATTGCCTCTTGGGGGTTCATCAAAGTCGTTGTAAGCATTGTGTTAAAGATAGAGTGAGCAACATGGTGAACAACATAAAGGCCAAAGCTTGAAGATGTTTTGACTTTTACATGCTTAACTCCCTTAAGTGGCATTTGTATTGGTTGTTATCTTGTATGTTGCATCTTAGTACATATGATATATGTCTTGCATCATTCATCATCATGGTTAGTGTGAAGAAAAGTTTCTAAGTTAGAAAATTTTCTTCAAAAGGCAAAAAATTTGTTTTAATCGATTATATGTCTATCGTAATCAATTACAACAAGTTATTTGAAGCTTGAAGAGTTAAGTCTCGTATCGGTTTAATCGATTACCGATATCTAGTAATCGATTACATTGTTGTTTGAGACAATGATTGATTTATTCAGGAGTTTCTGCTTTAATCGATTGTTTCTCTCTCGTTTAGTTGTTCAAAAGTGAACAAGAACACTTTAATCGATTACTTTGAGTATCTAATCGATTACATTGTTCTTGTGTTATTTCCAGATGTTGATAAGAACACTTTAATCAATTAAAAAGATTATCTAATCGATTAATTCATTGAATTAATTGATTACTTTGTAGATTTAATCGATTATAGGCGGTTATAATTGTTTTCTCTATAAATAATCAGCTTGTGTTCCCCTCCATATACAACAAGAGAATACTCAATATCTCGAAAATAACACTTAAGCCTCTGAATGAGCTAAAGATCTCGAGTTGTCATTAGTGAAAAGAAAGGAGAAGAAAAGAGCTACATAGTAACTCACAACTTCTAAATCGTTTGATTATGAAGACTTTTTCTTAGAAGCATTGTGTCTCTTGAGTTGATGAAGAACACTTCTTCAGTCCAACAAGGGTTTTTGCGAAAAAAGATTGATCAGGTTGTATCTTTCTTTACTCGTTTTTCTGTGTATGGTTTTACACGTCTTTTGGTTATGCATGAATTGCTTAGGGCATGCTAGAATAGGGTTTTTTAGTTTGGGGTAAGAGTATTGGATGCCTTAGTCTCTTTTTCCAAGGTGAGAATTGTAGATTGGATGTGATTGTTTGTAAGGATTCTTGATGCATAGTGAAATCTAATTATGGTTTTGGATTAGATAATTGGATTAGCTTATCTAGTAATATAGTGAACTAGTATAAAAGATTGTGTCTTTCTTCTCTTAATCTGATCTTTTTCTCTCATTCGAGTATTAATCAAGTTTTTAAAAAAGATTCAAGATTTATATTTGTGAAAGAAAGGATATTAATGAAGGATCTTGATTAAGGGTGGATTGATTAAATATTGATTACGTTTGATTCATAAATATTTTTGTGATACAATCCATACAAAAGTTTTTGTAACTGTTTTTTTGTAAAAAAAAAAGGTATGTTTTGTTTTGAAAACTATTTCACCCCCCCCCCCCCCTCCTCTTGGTTTATTGAGTTCCATCATCTTTTTTCATCTTAGCTCAATGAGAACTTACGGAGGTACTTACAAATTACCTACCAACAAGGTCCCTACATCAATAACAAGAATCAAACTCAGGTTCTTTTTGGGATGAGTTTGTTCCTTACCAACTAGACCAACATTTGTTGGTGCATCATGATGATTATATTAACGTAAATACATTTGTGTTCATTTTAAAGATCAAAATATAACAGTGTTGTCTCCACCGTTGCCTTGAAAGTTAAGAGAATTAATTATGTTTACATATTAGTTTTACTCAAATATTTAATAGAAATTTATTATGTCAGTGTCTTTTGTATTTGGAAAATTGGTAGAATGGGACATCCCCAAATTATTGGATAGGGCACTGATGACATGTTTGGGTTGTCATCAAAGGTCGAGCTAAAGAATTATGGCATGACCTAAACCACAAACAACTTCATTTAGATGCAACTTTTCAACTAATTCTTACGTCAAGGGATCTCTCTAGGTAAGATTGCCCACCAAGTGAGAAAGTGACTTAGGGAAGATCTAGAGCTACATTCATGGGAAAGGTGAAAACTTGTACCCAATCCATAACCAACAATTCACTACCTCATGGAGCTAACAAAATGGATCGGACCTAACGGGTTAGGTTGTGGATAAAAAATTTGACCCAAACTGAATCAGGTCATGTTGACCTCAAGATTTTATTTTATATTTTGATAAAAAAAAATATTGTTAATAACGCTAATACAAAAACACAAGATGTGCCAACATAATAGAAATAAAACACAAGATAACCTCTCTACTCACAATAGAGATAACCACCTCTAAAACACACCAAAACTCAAACTAAAACTAAGACCACAAACAATTCCCATACCTTCCTGCAACACAAAGTCAAAGCCATGTGAACACAACAAGTCCGACAAAAGCTATAAAGAATACCAATATATATATATATATATATATATATATATATATATATATTTTGTAGTTGATGCTGATGTCAAGAAATATAAAGTCAAAATTCAATCAAGCCTATTTTGGTCCAACATTATTTTAATTTTAAAAAAATTATATAAATTTAGATATAAAAAAATTATATAAATTTAGACAAAAAAAAAATAGGCCAAGCAAGGTCACAAAATATGAAAATTGTTTACATAAAAATCTCATAGCTTTAATGTTGAATTTGTTTTTGTCGTTGCATTGTTTAATTTTTCATCTGTACATCACGATATTTGTTTTTAATTTCATAAAAAAAAAATTAAAACTTTCTATAAACCGAGATTCTAAAAAACTTCGATTAAAAATAAGATTGTTTCAGTGGTACAGTCATACAACTTCCATTTTCATAAGTTGAATATATATATATATATATATTAAGAAAGAGAAGACTGTCAGTGCGACACTGTCTTGACATCTTCAGCGTCTAGCACTTAACAGGGGCAAGAATCGGCGCGGAATACATGGATACAAGATAATAAATAAATCGAACAAAAAAAATATAATCCACTCTTCGAATCTGAAGCAAGGTAATGTTTACATCACAAGATCCTTTATACTATCACAATAATGTACAATTGCGCAGCACTCTTTTGTTGGTGTACGTGTGGCAGGTGAACATAAATGATAGGAAATCAGAAAGCAGAAGAAAGAAATAAATAAAGGAACCCAAATTACTTTTGGGACTACTTTAATCGAAAAGATTTTCTGTACGAAATTGTTTCCTTCACCTTCTCCTAGACTTCCTTGATCTCCAAATAATTGCAGATGGGTTAGGACAGATTCGGTATGGAATTTTTTGTGGAGGGGTACGAGGGACTCTGCAATGCATTTGAATAAACAATCAATTTATAACAATTAAAAATTGAATAAATTAGTTCCTAAAATATCACACTCTCAAACAATCTTTAAACTAATAAAATTATATAAATAATTTTTAAAACATTAAATATACATCAATTTAGTCCCAAAATTAATATTTTTTAACCGATTTAAATATATTTTTTATATATGTATTATATATATATATATATATATATATATTTAATTTACTACCTAATTTTTTTATTTTTTTTATTTATTTTAGACATTTTTAAATTTTTGTTTTTAGTAAACATTGTTAGTCTTGATTTATTAAATGATAATATGATAAGGTAATAGTATCAAAAGTAAAAGTTTGAAAATATCAAATAATAAAAAAATAAATAATGAACTAAAAAAATGAGTATAATATAAGTATGAAAAATATATTTAAACATTTTTAATAATACTAATTACTAAGAAACTGATTTGAAAGAAAAAAATATTACTTGAGAGATTATATGACATATTTATAATATTTTAATGACTAATATAATTTAATTAGTTTAACAACTATTTAAGAGAAATGATGAATCTCGGTCTTAGGACCAAATTGATGATTTATTCACTAAATATTTATGAACATGGTACGTTCACCTTTTGGTTAAAACAAACGAAGATGAACCATAAAACAAGTCATTAATTAAAATGCACAAGGAAACAATCTAATAGTGCTTAAACTCCAAATTCCTAATTTCTAGTAAAGAATTGAATATGTTGAGAATTTATTGATGGTAAGACATATTGTCACGAAACTTACTGTAATCTAGAAAGATCAATTTGAGAAAAATCCATGTTGGTTGAACTGTCTAGCACAGACACTGCAGATATCATGGGCCTCACTGGTGACACATGAGGCTGCTTGATTGCAAATACTCTGCAGTTGAAAATGCTGCCTATGCTATTATGGGAATGGGCCATTGTCAATCTATATATGTTACAAAATGAATAAAAACACTGTTTTGAGTTCTCCTAGTGATAATGCAAAGTTGCAGAAGTGAAATTAAATAAATGAATTAAAGAAACAAAAACTGAAATCAATGCATGCGTTTGGTATGTGCTTTGAGAAAATACAATGCATAGGGTGATTAGGTGTCAAATGCAATTGAAATGGTCCTGCCACATATAAAGTGCGTGTTTGGTAATAAGATGAATTAAACTCACCATAATTTTTTTAAAACAACAAATAGTGATTTTTTGTGGTGATTTCACATGATTTTGTATTCAACATAATTTTTACCACCAAATTAAACACACTAATAAGCTCCATCAAGAGAGAAATGACCTTATCATGTAAATAAAACATGGGTGCTTCTTTTAAAGGAAAAGCAGATTAAAAAGTGTATCCAAAAAGCTTTAAAAAGGTTTTGTCACCATTAAAGAAGGCGCGTGCATTTGCAAAGGATTTTCGTGACCAATTTTTGAAGCTCAATAGCATAAATCTTACAAAATTAAAGCAGCAGAAAGAAAGAAAAAAAGTACTAACACAACACAAATTGGACAATTAATAAACCCAGGTCCCACTAATATCCATGTTGATGCTGTTGTCTTATGAAGGCCAGGATCTTGCTGAATAAGATAGATAATAAAGCGAAATCATCTCCAGAACCTATCAGGTTGTTGAAATTGACCTCTAATAAGAACCTAACCTTTCTCTTTCTAGTTTCTCCCAAATGATATCCAAAGAACCTTGAATTTCAGGTTTTCATTGATCACCCAGATCAAGATGACAATGACAAGAGAGATAATTCAACTAGAATTTTGTCTAAAATAGCTATAAATTCTATGGAGAGGGACTGAGAGGGAGGACCCATATAACATTATTAAGGTATGTCATCATCCATCCATCACAACTCACAACTATGTAATAAGTACTAATAATTAATTCCAATATGCATTTATCTTTTGAAATTGAACTCAAAACCTTGGAGATGTTTTCAAATTGGACTTACTTGTATAGAAAACTACTATCATGGAGTCCAACCACAAGCATGGAAGCTCCAATCTCTCGCACCGTGGCTGCGATCTTGGCTCCTTCTTGGTCCCCTTCCGTGACAATAATTTCAACCTTTGTCTGTAACACAATCCTATTATTATATATGACACATATCCGTTAATTTGAACACAACAAAATCAACATCATAACAATTGAGACAGAACAAAAAAAAACCATAAAAAAGGGTACTTACGTTGGGGTAGTTGTTGCACATGTCTTGAAAGGAGAGGGCTAATTTGAAGCCATTTAGGCGTAGAAGACGTGCTTTGCTTTTTGATCTTGTGGAGTGATGATAGACATGGAGAAGGGTGATTATGTCACCATAGCGAATGATGTTTCTAAGAGCCCATTGTAGAGCAGTTCTAGCTGCATCCACATCTTCGACAGCAACCACAATTTTCTTCACATCCATTCTCTCGCTCCCTCTTCTCTCTCTCCCCACACATTCCTCTCTATAATGCTCTTTATTTATATATCTTTAACTTAGACAAAGTTGTCTTTGTCTCTCTCTCATGGTTTGTGTCTATTATTTCATTCTTGATTGACCTTGAATTTAATAGTCCCCAAGCAAATATGAACGGAAAATGTCATGTGCGTGCCTGGCTGCTATATTTAAATAAATAAAAAAGAAAGTGATTGCAATTATAATTACTGTGTTACAGTTTCACAGACTATGCTTAGAGAATTAATAATAATTCCTTCTGAATTGCATGTTTATATACAAGGTCGTGGATAGTGCAAGACAATTAAGGGTCTCTTAATTTTTTATTATTAACTATTAACAAATTTTAACTGATGAAAATAAAATAATTTAGAATCTCTCTCTTCCCTAAAAATTAGTCAATCAATATCATCTTTTTACAAATTAACCAATATCATAATTAATGTCATTTAAAGTATTTTATTTATCCCAAAAAAGTAAATCCCTATTAACTTTCCTTTAACCCATCTCAATTTCCTAACTAATGTATCTCACTTTCTAGATTTCATTCTTCACATTTTTTCATCTCCTCATCTTCTGTTCATAAAAAAAATCTATTAGTAATGAGATCACACATTCACCTGAAGAATCTTTTCGTATTGAATATTTTTTATACATATTAGATCAATCAATTAATTCTATTGAGACACGATTTGAACAATTTTTACAATATGAGACTATTTTTGGTTTTTATTTGATTCCAAAAAAATTAAAGCTTTAGATGAGGATGAGTTGAAAAAATATTGTATTAATCTTGAAAAGTTTTTAAGGTTTAATGAATACTCTGATATTGATGGTCTTGATTTATTTTCAGAATTGAAAGTACTAAAAGAAGTGTTAAGAGAAGAAATTATCACACCAATAGAAGTATTGAGTTATATTAAAACTTTATATTCTTTTCCAAATGTTTACATTGCATATAAAATTTTATTGACAATCTCTGCAACAGTTGCTACTGTTCAAAGAAGTTTTTCAAAATTAAAATTGCTTAAATCATATCTAAAATCAATAATGTTACACGATAGATTGAATGAGTTAGCTATTTTATCTATTAAAAGTGAAGTGTTAGAATTGTTTGATTATAAAACTCTCATAAATGATTTTGCAGCTAAAAAAGTTAGAAGATTAATATAAAAATTGATATTTTATATAATATACTAAATCTCTTTAAAATTCTTGTAAAAAAAAAAGATCCCTTTAACATTTTCGCCTTAGGCCCCAAAATGTCTGTACACGATCCTATTTATATACACATACATATGTATGTTCATGTAATGGAATTCAAAAGTAACCTTGTTTGAGATAATTACAATGAATAATCTTGTTCACCAGAATTACAATGAATTTTATATCAATGTTAAATGAAACTATTTTGGTAAGTTATAATATTATGATAGGTATCTTCCATTAGAAATATTTTAAATTGGGTTGTGACCCTAAACAAACTTAGTCCAATGAACTGACTCAACATATCCTAATGGTTAAGAAATGATATATGATATTTTAGTAAAACTTTTTTAAGAAAATGGAACATCACAAAATATGGTCAATTATCATATTAGACTGACTTCCTCCTCAAATTATTCCATAAATCCACTCTAACACAAGTCACAGGGAAAAATAATAACTATAATTATAAGATTATATCCTTTTAGGAAGAGTTACATGTTTTACACATTATATCAATTATATCTTATCATATCAAGTCTTTTAAAAAAATCATTGGATAATTCTTATTTTACTCATTATGTTAATCATGTCTTGTCTGACTAAATCTTTTAAAAATATCATTCGACAACCTTGGTTGTCTAATCTAATTAGAATAACATGCATTTAACAATTTCTCAAATTTTACACCAAGATATAATTATGGGTAAGCATAAATTTGTTAGAGTAAACATTGTATTTTGACAAGAGTAAATCTTATATTTAGTCAATCTTGCTCACATAAATACAAGACTTACTCTTATCAAAATTATTTTCTAACTTGAACATTAAAGTCTATGTAGGTTTCACCATCATAGTCATTATATTATGTCTCGCATTACTCCTAGATTAACCACCACCGGAAAAATATCTAATTTAAGGGAAAATCTATTTCCCTCAAGTTCCTTCAAATTAGGAAACAATCTTATTCAAATTGCCACAATATGATACACAATATGATATGATACCAACATTTTTAGTGAAAAAAGTTTCACAGACAACACTCAAATTTAGAACTTTACCTAAAAATAATCAAATATATGTTACTTGAATCAATTACTCATTCTTTATAAAAATGATTTATGACATGTTATTAAAAAGTGGAAAAGAGAGAATATGTTATACTTCTAAATTGAAAATTAAAATCACTAGTTTTCTACTAAAAAGATCTAATTTAATTGGTTGAGAAATGTGTGTTAGTTATTATAAATTTTCTTGTATTTGAATTTAATTCCTATGGATAAAAACAAATCACATTAATTTACTTTTAATTTTTTGTTATTGAAATGCTATGAATTTGATATTTGATACATGTAAATAATAATATTTTAGTGAAGTATATAATAATAAATTATTCAATTTTTAATTTTAAAATTTATAATTTACGATTATAACTTGATTTCATTTTTGAAGTAGACTCTCCTCACTCAACTAGTATTATTTAACCTTTCTTATTAAAATTAATAAAAAATATAAAATTATCCACAATAGGACAAGAAGTAAGTGTGGGTTTTGTTGTGTTTTAAATAATAATATTAAGTAGTATTTGGGATCACGTATGCACTCAAAATTAATATGTTAAGGATTAGGCATGTGACGAATAGTTTCTTGGCACCTGTCATTGAAAATGGCCGCGACGTGGTTCAACTTGTTCTTTTAATGTTTAAAAAATGTTAATGAAGTCACAGCAATTAGTATTGTCAGAGATACTGTTAACTGCTAATCCTAACTATTAAATTCAAGTTTGGTTAGCAATTCAACTTTGCATTTTTTGGGTATTGCTACTATTATTTTAATTAATGTCATTAGGGTCTTTAACCTTCCTATAAGATCTCCATATATTTCTTTTTAAGATAACATATATCTTTCATGGAAGATGATTTTGTTTAAGCCGATAAGATTATCTTGGACGATATAATTCTTCCAAAGTATTTAATACGGTTATATACTTAAAATTTAAATTTGAAACTTTTATTCTATGGTCAAACTAAAATGATCCATGTCAATAAATAAATTAATGTGTTTGATGATGATCTTGAGATATCTTTACAAATGTGATCTTTTGATTGGATTATGGAACTATGTTGATTCCTAGTGATATATTTTGTGCAAATCAAATTCAAATTAATTCTTACAAATTAAACTCTGCATTTTGAGATATTATAGTTCATTATGATAACAGACTAATGGTTATAGGCGATCCATTGGTGTGAAGTGTGGAACCGGGTGATTAGTATATCCACTGGGAATCAAAAATAGGATCAAACATCACAAATAACAACAATCCCTCGTTGAAGGAGGATAAAGTTTCTTATATTTATTTAAAAACAAAAAATTAACCCAAAAATATAAATTAACCCAAAAATAAAAATACAATTAGCTGCTGGTTGGAAACTTGGAATTAGCAAACTTCAACATTGTCGTTTAGTGTTTTCCAATGGCCAAGTGGTAAGTCTTGTCAAGATAGGCATCAGAGGACGTTCTGAATTTACGTCTTTGTTACTTTCGTTTTTGTCGTTTGTATCATTTTTGTTCAGCGGTTGAATGCACTTCGTTTTAACACTGCTAGCTGTCATTGTCATTTTGCTTAACCCTGTTAGAAATAATTTTTTTTTTTTATATTTCTCCATCCACAAGTAATTTTAATACTATATTCGGTCTTCTGCATATAAAAAACAAAAAAACAACATTTTTTTATCTTAATTATAAAAAATATAAAACTTTTTATTGCTATTTTTTTATCTCTAATGATTATTCTCTTTTTTCCATAAAAGAAAATGTATTATTGAGCTATTAATAAAATAAGACATATTTATTGGTCAAAAAATTTATCTTTTGAAAAATAATCATATCTTAAATTATTTAATGACATGACTAGTCTTAAAATAAAATTAAAATTTATAAACTAATTAATCTAATTATTTTTATTAGTTTTGATAATTTAGGTAAGTATGTTTTATGTATAGAATTAGATATAGTATTGTTTTTTACCAAAATTTTGGGTTTAGAATTTTGTAGAATTATTTTTGGGTTATCTAATTTATCCCATATAAAAAGGGGATTTAGCAACCTCATAGTAAATAATTGGTGCAATTAAAAAGTTATATTAATCATCTTTAAGTACATAAACAATTGCATCAATCATGGGTTGTTTTATTTTTGTGAGATCAATCAATCCCGTTATTTTTTTGTTAAAATAAGTTTTAAGTAAAGTAAGTAATTGTTAGAAATATTTTTAGGAAAAAAGAAGTTTATTGGTAAAACTTTTAGTTTAATTGGCATATATTTTTAATATGTTGTCAATCAATCACAATTTATATTTTTTATATATCCTTTAAGATAATTATTACAAGATGATAAAAAATATTATATATTACTCATTAAGATTAGTCTAGTAATGAGATGAACCGGTAGTTAGTGCAAGGTCTCATATTTAATCTTTATTAAAGTTGTACATGTATTATTAATTGAGTTTAATATATAAGTACAGATAATATAAAATAGTTTTATATTATTATTTAATTATAAATTATCATTTAAATTATTTTAAGATAATTATTTTAAAAATTACTAAATTTATTGTATGATGAGATGTAATTGAATGATTGTTAAAAACTTTTTATATTATCAATAAATAACCTTTTTTTGTGTTATTAATTTATTTGTTCATAAATCAATACAGAAAGTTACTGATGTATACATTAGAGAGCGGGTAGGTTTGTAATGAAAAATAAGTGGCATAACATGCTATCCTAATGTTTACTAACGATCATTCTAACGTTTCGTGTGAGCCAGGCAAATGAAATGAGTTAACAAAACCCAAGGCTCATCTCAAATGACACAGATTTCTCACAAAACAATATATGTAAAAAGTTAAGAAAACTCCTCAAAGGGGCGCATTCCAACAACTAGCAATTTGCCATTAGCTAATTGCCAAAATGAATATTCTATTGACATTTTGGTGTGCATTATTAATAACAAGCATTCCTCTATCCCACTCTGCTACCATACTCAGCATCCCACTATACAATAGGGCAATGCTGAAATATGACACATTCAAGCCACATGCAAGATTTCATTATTATCCTAACACGAAAGTCATATCAGATATATATTCTGCAGATGATGCCTACGCAATGTTCTTGTGGGTGGGTACCCCAGTGCAAATTGTGTTCGTTATGATTGACACAGGGAGCCCCATCACATGGTTCCAATGCGACCCTTGCAGCAACTGCTACCCCATGCAACGCCCTCCCTTCAACACACGTGCATCAACCTCCTTCAAAGAACTTGGCTGCTACTCCGACACGTGCCTCATCCCTATGATGAGGGGCATTTTTGGAAACTGCACTGGATGGACTTGTAGGTATGTAAGTTATAGCTTTCTAGGAATCTTTATAATATAAAATTAAACAAAATCCTAGGAATCAATTAATGATTATCATTATTAATAGGAAATAATATATGTACCTTTCTTTATAACAAAACTTCTACGAATCTTTGATGCATTTTAAGTTGCTTGAGAGATAGAAATCAAGATTTCACTCTCTTATCAGTCTTCCTTTTAGACTCTTTTAGGGTTAAAAATACTTTCATATTAGTGGATATTAATTTCTTAAAATCATTACTCTCATTAAATAATAACTGTTTTTAGAAATCACTTTACTTTAAGTCATAATCCAATTATTTATTAATTAGTCTTTGATAAGTCACATACTTCTAACATAAGACATTAAATCTTACAGGTACAACATGCAATATGAATATGATTATGCCAACATGTCTCAATCTCGCTCCTTTGGTATGATGGTAACTGAAACCCTCAATTTTGAGCACTCCAACATTCAAGTCAAGGACTTTATAATGGGGTGTGGGGACTCATATGAGGGACCCTTTAGGACTCAATTTTCAGGAGTTTTTGGCCTTGGACGTGGTCCACTTTCAGTGCAAAGTCAACTTCATGCAAAGGCCTTTTCATTTTGCGTAGTGAGTCTTGGATCAGAGAAACCCTCTTCTCTTGAGTTTTATGACACACAACCACCTAAAACAAACCAAAATGGTAACACCAATGGTTCTATTATGGTTCCCTTGAGTGAGAACAATAGGTACCCTTACTATTACTTTGTGCAATTTGTGGGAATAAGCATTAACGGGTTCATGTTGGATATTCAATCTAGAGTTTGGGGTTATGGCTTGAACTATGATGGTGGGATTGTTATAGATATGGGAACTGTGTTAACCTATTTGCCAGGGGAAGCGTATAGTGTGTTCAGGTCAGAGATACTTAAAACAAATGGTAACCTTACTAAGAAGTCGGGGTTTGAAGAGTTAGAGTTTTGCTACAAAGAAGATCCAACCAACGTGTATCCAACCATTGAATTTTTCTTTCAAAATGGTGATATTGCGGGTCTAAATTTTGTGTCCTTCAAGTTGGACAACAACCAATTGCTCTTACAAGTTGAAGAGGGAACAGTTTGTCTATCGTTTGCTGAAGGAAAAGATTCTGCACTTACTGTGATTGGCAGTAACAACCTCCAAGGAACCCTGTTAACCTATGATTTGGTTAATGAGATCCTTGTTTTCACTTACAATAAGTGTTAGAAGGGTGAGAGCACAACTGGTTGTTTAATTTATTGAATTATTTTTATTTCTTAGACTTTAGTTTTCATTTTAACGTAATATGTCACCCATTTGAGATGTTTTTGATGTTCATACACGTATATAATGTACGTATTACAACTCATTATAGCATGAAAAAATTACTAAAAAATAAATGTTAACATAGAATTTAGGAGATATTAATGCTAGTTCTAAAATATAGTAGAAGAAAAAACCAATCATACAAAGATATTTATCAACAATTTGGTACATATAACTAACTTATAAGAACTAACAGTAGAGTCGTTCCTTGATTTTAGAACTTTCATTCAATATTCCACTTCAAGCTCAAGCTAGGTCAAGAGGATAGATTGAGCCAAGTTTGAAAAGTAAGAGATGAATTGTGCATTTGGCAACACCTAACTAAATGCATCATCAAATTGATCATGAATTCAAATATACGCAATTTGAATAACTTCATTTTGAACTTGTTGATGAATAAAATGATTCAACTTCAATATGTTTTTTAATTCATGAGATATGCAAAGCCTGCATTCTAAAAGGGTTGTTTTTTAACCCGCACCCGTCCCGCATAGCTCGCGGGTTTTGCAGGCCAGCCCACATTCACACAAGAGGCTGTGAACACGTGAGAGAGAGACTACGACTCTACAAGTGAGAGAGAGAGAAAGACTACGAGCATGAGGGCTGAGGAGTGACAGCGTGGTGGAGAGCAAGGCTGCATGGAGGAGCCGTGGAAGTCATGGAGGCATGGTGGAGCGTGATGAGAGAAGTGACTAAAGTGAAGAAGATAGGGAAAGGGAATATGTCGCGTGAATACATTTTTAGTTTTAGGGTTTTAGTTTTGCTAAAGCACCCAAATGTTGGCTAAATCACACATTATTTTGTTATTTTAGTAAAGGTTAAAATATTCACGGGTCTGCCGGTAAAACTCATTTAACCTGTAGGTTATGCGGGACGACCTAAAAAATCCACTTTTTAAACGGGTTCAAAAAATAAAACTCATACTGTGCGGGTTGTGGGTTTCATAGGTGACCTATATGAATCCTTCGAATCCAAGCATGTTTGCCCAGCTCTAATTGTAATGCAAGATTGTTTGGTTGTCGAAAAGAAAAAATGTCATTGGTAGACAAGTTGAAAATCCAAGTTAGAAGACCACTAGGTATTTCATGCAGAACGCATATAAACACGCGATAGGACTAGTTCTTCCTTTATGTCTAAAGTGGCACACATAAAGTTGACATGACAAGTACATATGCAACAAACAAATGGTGCCATAAAGCCATTCTTGAGATTTCGATTAGCTTCCAATCATTCTTATTCTCGTGTCTTTAATATCTTTGAGGGTCGGGTCAAGTAACTTCAATATTTAGGACGGGAATTAGCAGCTCTACATATTTTAATGGCCTTTGTATCAAAAAGGTATAATTTTATTCATAAATTATTAAAATGGATAGATTTTTAAAAAAAATTACAAAAATCGATAAATCATGCTTCAAAGGATGATTTCAACATGAAGAAATCATACTCCTAAAACAATTTCACTTTTTCAGTTTTCTTTTTTATTAAAAAAACTGTGACAATTAAAAAATTCACAAATTATTTCTAAAATCACCACAAATTGTTTCGCAACATAAGAAAAAGACAATTGTTCATTTTATGGTGACTAAAGAAGCAATGACGATTTCTAATCATCACAATTTTTTAATAAAGTAAAAAATAAAATAAAAAAGTAAAATAGCCTAAGCACAATTTTTTCATGTTGAAATCATCTTTTGAGGCACAATTTACCCATTTTCATAATTTTTTAAAAATCAACCCATTTGGTAATTATTAAAAAAAATTACACTATTCTGGTTTTATAAAAAAAAGCCTATTTTAATCATAGAGATTCTATTCAAAACGTACCATATGGTAAAGTTTGAACAAGTCATCTTCGGACAGCCCAACTTATTTTTCATGTTTTCTAGCTACTTTTCTAATTAAAACGCCACAGCAAACCACGTTTTATAATTATAGAGGTGTGATGTTGGATGGAGATAAGAAAGGGGGTCTAAATTAAACAATCAATGGTAAACCAGAAAGTGAGCCCAGACTAGTGTAATTAGGAACACAAAACTACATAACAAAAGAATAAACCAAAAAAACTAACACAAACGACAAAGAATTAGACCACACGTTGAACACAAAACAATAACAAAAAAATAAGCTTACAAATTGTAACATGGGATAGGCATAACCCATTCTAAAAAATAAGCTTACAAATCATGTTGAATATTACAGTTCAAAAATGCGCATAACCCATTCTAATTTAAAATTTCTGATGCTTCTAATAACCAAGGTTGTTTGATGAAGTTACAAATCCATCTCTCTTCATATAAAATTGGGGTTCCTACCAAAACTTTATGGGGGTGGTGTGGGGATCACACCACTGCACAGCCGTGACATTATTGTCTGTTGCTAAAAGACGTCACAAATTTCCTTTATTAATTTTTCCTTCTACTTTGCGTATTTTCTTCCTATGCTTTGAAGCACTGCTGTCTATGTTCAGGTTCACCTTCGGTGGGTTTGAGAAACAGAATGAAGCAGCAACAGCCTGGGAAAGTACAGTAAGTTATACTATCATATTTTAGTCAACATTATACATGATTTACCGTGCAACAATTTGACTAGAAATTTGATAAATTGTGATAGACAAGGTATAACATGGTTAATATAAATAATTATTACATGAGCCAGACTGCCACTGAGTGCACAAAAGAACACAACAACCTTTTCGATAAAATCCCTGAATGGGAAAATTTTAACTATTGCTCCTGTTAAATTAATAAAGTTACTAACAAAATCTTTTAAGCATTTTCTGCCATGCTTTTTTACAGAGCTTTACTCCTCTTGCAGCTAGAATAATGGCAAACAGAGGCCTGAGAGAGCTAACTATTTAGCAAAGAACAAGGATAGAGAAGCGGAAGAGAAATAGTTGTTACCCTAGGAAAGAAAGCAGATTGACAATTGCCAGTGTTTGATACAAGATGTTAGGTAAGGAGGGGAAGAATGCACCAGGTTTATGAGAAAGAAAGACAAAATTAAAGAATAGTGGAGTGGGGTAGGTAACAAAGGAACAAGGGTAAGTTATCAATAGCTTGTCACAACCCTCTTTGTATCGATTTTCTATATTCTAGAATCCACAATTTGATGAACTGCAAAAGTGTTAAAGAATGAAGAATACAACCAAAACTCCTTTTTTATGTTGCCATGTGTAAATATTTTTGTTTCAGTCATTTATTCTTATAATCTTGTTACTAACTCAACCATTACAATCTATCTACCCCCCCCCCCCCCCCCCCCTAATTCCGAGGTTTGAGATTAAAATGAAAATAAACTAGTAGAACTTCAAGAGGCAGCTTATTTACAATGTCAGGGAAGGTATGTCGGTGTCTATGCGTGCACACCCTCAAGGGGCAGTTCACATAGTGTATGTTCTATTTGATGGGCATGAATATTCAAACAGTTCAGCAAATCATGAAAATAACAATAATGTAATGAGAAGGCTCTACCTGTAAATCAAGGCGGTGAACATTGAATATATCTTTCATGGAGTGTGAATTATATGCTAATATATATGACCTATATGCATCTTTAGCCATAACATTCAAATGATAAATGCCAGCCACCAACTTCTCCTGGACAAATCCAAATGGTGCCATGTAAGATAAACTTTGGTTAACACATTAAAAAAAAATTTAATTAGCACTTGGGAGCAGGAATATACCAATTGAGATTGTACATTTGCAAGCTTCTTATGATCAAATGCATATTCTTTCACAGGAACCTTTGCGGCCTGAAAAGCATAAGTTCAAAATTTAATGATTCGGGATAAGAATCCAAGAATAATTGTCAAACCTGTATTATATTATACTTTTATTTCATCACTTAATTTTATACACTTCAACTGAGATAATCTCATAAATAGGATAAGGCATGAAAAACTCAGTTTCCTCAAGTAATCTATATTGAAACTCTCTAAAGATAAAGCAAACATTAGAAGCCTACTACTACCTTCTGCACTAAAGAGAAAAAACTGACCTTCAAATAGTGAAGAAATTGCAATTCTTCAGGAATCAGGAAAAGTAAAGCATTTCCTTTTCCACCTTCCCCACGAGCTGTTCTACCAACCCTATGGATATATTCCTGGAAGCAGTATAATCACATGTTATCTTTTGTATTGATGTATAAGACTACAAAGAAACAAATGGAAAAAAAAAATAATAACCAATAACCATCAATAAAGAACAGGAAGCACCTTTGGTTCATCAGGTGGATCAAACTGCACAATCCAGTCCTGCAAAGCAGAAAAAGGAAAAAATGTGATAAAATGTTTACATACCCTTTATTGATTTCTAATTCACAGAAATGATTTCCAGGCCTATTCTATTGTTAAGTATTCAAGTTGAACTGTGTTACTGTCATTACATATTAGAACCAACACAAATGACTTCTTGAACTTTGCAGAACACATAAAAGTTTCCCTCCAAATATTTCTTAGACCAGTCACCATTTATTCTTACACTGTCCAGCAGCTGGAAGCTGTTCATTTAGTTAACTCTAGTATTTTTTGGGAATGTTGGGTGTCTCAAAGTGTTTATGAGCATTTTCACAGCATCATTACAAGGTTTTGAGAAGAGTAAAGTGATCAAGAGTCAAGACTCTTCAGCAGTGTTTAATGTGGTTAGTTTGTTATTGTCTATATTGTGAGTGAGATAATTTGGTCTTCTTAGCCTTGTAATGTAACTCAGTTGGTCAGCTTGGCTTAGTTGATGTGCCTTCCCTGTATGTTCATAATTTAGTAATGTCATTTCTCTTATTAGTAACATATCTTATCTCCAGCTCACGTTTCTTTCTTGGAGGGTTCTTGGGTACCCTACTAAATTTGGTGCGCCTGCATCTTCCATTGGATTCTATATCCAAAGACAAAGGATGCAACCAACCAGAAAGGGTTACCTAGGTTTTATAGTACTTACAACAGAATTCCCCTTCCTTCTTTCTCTTCACTATGGAAGTTCTTCTAAACAAAGATTTTATTGTTCTAGTCTAATGTTTCTGTGCGGGCAGTTGTGATTAATTGGTTGCAAATTGAAACTGAAGAGTCTTAAGGTTAAAACCTTAAAAGTATGATAGAACCTAATCACATGTAAAGGCCAGAAATATTCATGTAACTTAATAAGAAAAAATAGCATACCACATCCGGTATGTCAAGTCCCCGAGCAGCAACATCAGTACAGAGCAAGATCCCCTTTTCTGCTTTGCAAAAGTTGAAGAACGTAGTAGTGCGGGCATGTTGCTTTTGTTTTCCATGAATATTTAAGCAGTCCAACCCAGTGCACTTGAGAAGATCTGCATGGAATTTGACAGAGTTGCATGAAGAGAAAAAGACCATCACTTTTTTTGATTGGTATCTCCTCAAGAATGAATAGAGAACAACAAAACGTTTAGCACAGTGAACAACAACATAGCCCTGCTGCAATCCTTCATTTGTGACCTGCATTCATATGGATCATGTCAGTTAACATAATAATGATGAAATAACAAATTTCAAGTTTTATATTTTAGTGAAGAGGCATCACCTTTTTTCTCCCATCATCTACATCAATATAGATAGGAGTTGTCTGAAATGATAAGCGAGCAAGATCCTTAACCTGTAATTAAAAACGGAAAATTTATCCAAAAACACAGACAATAAGTAAAATTGAATAAAGAAAACAAGGGGAAAACACAGACAATATGCCTGCATTCCCCAGAATCTTGTTTTCAAACATAACATGCATTATCAAGCATTCACCACTTCAAGTGTATCAAGGGCAAAATGCACATTTATATGGTGTGACAATTAGAAAATTTGAATAAAGAAAACAAAACTGGAATTAAGATTTGTTTTAGAGAAAGGAACATGATAAAGGATGAAAATGAAGAACAAACCTTCTTTGTTTGTGTAGCTGAGAACAAAGCTGTTTGCCTTTTCTGTAAAATGAAAAGCAAATTAATTTTCCATACTCAGATATATTAATATTAGGTATAAACAAAAACTAGATATAGACTTAAAGCTACATCTAATTTACATGAAGGGCAAGAAGGGGGAAAAAAATAGGAGAAACAGCAGCAACATCTCAGCCTTCAAAGATTGACCCCAAACCTAAAACAAGCTATTCAATTGACACACATATATTTAGATCCTAAGGGACATTGATACTGAAACCATACAGCTACCAGAAAAAAATACAGTCAGATAGAAAATATTGGTACTATCACTTTTTTACAAGTTTAACAGCAAGCAGCTGCTGGCATTCAGACTCAATAAACTCACTAGGAGGTATTATGGTCAGTATCTAATCACAGAAAGTGGTGCAGAGGAGCAAAAACCTAAAAGCCATAGCACCAGAAATACACCAGTCATGCAAAAACAGAAGTTGAAAACCACCTTCCACAACTTTACATATTATTGATGGAGAAAACAAAATATTCATATGTTTGTTAAAAAAGACATTAAATGGGATTTGAACCTTCCTTAACAAGGTCACCTCCAGTCTATATTTGCTTCTTTCTAGACCTTTAAAAACATATTTTTTGGGTTGCACCATAAACTGTCATTCATTTTCATTAACAGCTCAAAAGACACTCTCATTCAGAAACCTATTTACTGTCAATTATTTGCCCAACTTAGTTTTCTCTTAAATGATATTGTAATAGTTATTGCATCAGTATTTGGTGTTTTACAGATAACTAATCCCATCCACAAAGCAGCAACACATTTGGAGTGTTGGACATGACACAATTTCATTACTGTATTAAAATTTCATAACCTTACTGCATTACAAAGGGGGAGGGGAAGGAGAAAACAGAAACACATTGCAAAAGTTCTGTATACCTTTGGAAGTATGTTAATAATCTGCTTCATCTCCTCCTCAAAGTTTGCTTCCAATATCCTGTCAGCTTCATCAATCATGAGGCACTGCCAAGTCAAGCAAGAACTCAGACCTCAGAGTAAGAAGGATAACCAAGACATAGACTTACATATGCATGCATCTACTAATATTTCAGATACAAGAAGAGACATAAACGTCTCAAACACCATAAGTTATAAAGAGCAGCCATCTTCCCTTCTTCCTTATGCCTAGTTTCTTCAACAACTTAAACAACAAACAAGTTTAGGAGGCAACAAGGCTAAGCATCTGTAAGGACATCTGAATTATGTCAGCAGAACAGATGCAAATTGACAACTACAACAAAGTCCTTTGCATGGTTATCAAACTCTCTAGTTAATTCGCTAACTCTTACAATTTACGAGACCACTTATCTTCTATGAGTTGACTCGTGTAAACTCTCTTTTTAGTAGACTCTGGATAGACTTTATAAACTTCAAGTAAACTCGATAGACTCTCGAGTTTATCACCGAGTCAACGAGTCAACAAGTTAAAAAAATTAGACCAAAATGTAAGTGATTTTGGGTTGTTTTCTGTCTCTTTAGTGTTCAACATATCTACGTTTAGTGTGTTGTACCCGAATCAAAAAAATTTCACCTTTAATAACATCAAACCCTTGTTTTCTAATAACATCAAACCCTCGATGGGAATGATCTACTACTATAATATCTATAAGTTATTATTTAGTAGTGATGCATTATTAGACTTGGTTATTTAAGTATTGTGAAATTTATAATTTACTATTTTGATTTATTATATTGTTAAAATGTTTAATTAGTATGTTATTTATAAGTATTTTATTATTATTTTTATATGAAGTGGACTCTTACGAGTCAACGAATTAAGTTCACGAGTCGAGTTTATGAAACTCTCACAAGTCTACGTAAATTCTCGAGTTTGATAACCTTGGTCCTTTGGCTCTATTACCAACCAATTTTTCAATAAAACCATTCAGAGCAAGGTCTTTTTTAATGGTTTTCCTGAAAATTTGCTTGCCTTTCAATCAGAATTCAGATCATCTTCCAATTTATCTGTTTTTCTCACTCAAGTCTATATCAGTCTTCTCACATCATCTTCAGCTAGTTTCAGTCTTCTCAACAGGTACTACTCCAAGGAATTAAACAAAATGTAAAGAGTAAACTCCAAGGTCCAAAGCAAATACTGTGCATAAGAGAATAGCCTCATGCAGTTCTTTGGATCAGCTTACTTTGAGGAAATTTCACAGTTTTTTAGAAAAATAAGCTATTGTATTCCAAAATTTAACCATTCACAAAACAAACAAGCACACATACTATGAATTAACACATCAAAAAACATCTTTTTTTAAGCTTTTCTCATTTAGCGTCTCCAGAAAGCTGATATTAACTCGTGCATAAACTAATGGAAGAAGTTTATTTCATTTTTCCTTCTTATTTTCTTCTCCTATAAATACTTATGGAAAAGTTAACACAAATGAACATACACATATCATAACCAACCGAAATCGGGTTAACAATCCACAACTTACCTTCAAGTTTTTATATACAAACCCGTTCGTATTCTGGAGGTGATCGAGAAGCCTTCCCGGCGTCGCCACCAACAGGTTCACCCCTTTCATAATGCGCTCCGCCTCTCCCTTCCTCCCGGAACCCCCAATCACCAACCCAAGCGTCAGCGAGTGATACTTCAGCAGCTCCTTCGCCACGGCGTGCGTCTGAATCGCCAGCTCCCTCGTCGGGCATATGACAACAACACCCGTCCCGTTCCGCGGCGTAAACTGAACGTTGTACAACAACTCCACCGCCGGAACCAAAAACGCTAGGGTTTTCCCAGCACCCGTTCTCGCCGCACCAAGCACGTCATTCCCGGTCAGAAGCGTCGGAATTGCCTTCGCTTGAATCTAAATTCAATAAACATGGTTTTAATTCTTGAATAGATGTAATTAATTAGCTTAACCAGTGTTCTCGAGTTCGACTTCAAGTCCTAACTATCCAGTTGTGTTACATACTCGGGGAAAAAGCTTTGTCGCCAAAATAATAAAAACATAAATAAATAAAAGAGAGGAAACGGCAAAACGGCGTTACCTGAGTCATACGGTGGAAGCTCATGTCTGCAATGGCTTTGGAAGTGGGTTCGGACAAGCCCAGAGAGGAGAAAGACTCGGTGCTCATGATTCCAGATGAGACGTTGTTGTTCACATTTGTGTCTTCTTGATTCTCTCCTTCATCTTCAGTTTGTGTTTGGGCGCTATCAATGTTCGCATCGTTCTTCTCCTCCTCTTGTTTCTGCTCGGTCTTTTGAGGTCTTTTTCTCTTTCGGAGCTTCTTTTTGTTGCTTTTGGTTTGGTCCTCGCGCTCCGGCGAGGTGGGATCGTTGTGTTCTGCTTCGGCCATGGCTGCTTCCGCGGTTTTTGTTTCTACTAGTATTTGTGAGAGCTGAATAACCAGACTACTCTCAAAGTATTTAACCTAAACCCTATAGCAAGCGAGTACTTCAACTTCTGGTTCTCCGGGTTTTTCTTTTTAATTTTCAATAATTATTATTATTATTAATATTATTATTTTTTTTGGACTCTACAGTAGAATATCATTTAATATATCGATGAATATATTATAAGAAAAATATTTAACTATCATATTCAACTAATTATAATTAGTTTTTACTGATTAATGATTAATTAAATCTAATCATTCATTGGATTAGCAAAATGAACAGGACAATCTGATTTGTTCCATTGGGTCAAACAGTGATCATGAAAATGACCAGTCATGATTCAGTTTATATTCTTTTGGACTTAAATTTTTTAGGTTCGGTTTAGTCCTATATCTAGATATTAGGTCTATTTGTGTCAATTTAAAAATTTATAAAAAAAAATGGTTCTATATAAAAAAAATCCAAAGGCAAAAAATTATTTAATATGCATTTATATCGCTTCACAAGTATTGACAAAATCATTTAAATTATGTTTGATGAATACTCAAATTAATAATATTATTTTGGGGTTGTTACTTCTTTTGAATACTTATTTTATGTTTAGTGAATATGTTTTGTCTTTTAAAAAATTTAAATTATAATATAAAATTATAAATTATATTTTATTTCATATTCATTATATATTACTAACTAGTCCAACCCGCAACCAAAGTTCATTTGACCCATCGGCTATATGGACTGGGTCAAAAGGACTCATTTCTATTTGTCATGTCTTTTTTATGTCCAACTTAACTCTAATTATGGGTCGGGCTGGCTAACCAATTGGGTCAGGTCCATTTTGTCAACCCTAATCATCCATGTAGTAAATGGTGGATTCTATCATGAGTTTAGGAGTGCAAGTGGTTCAAATTGAATTGATTTTAGTCTATTTTTTAACTCAATCAAATTAAACTTAATTAGGTTAGGTCATTGGATTGAGTCATTATAAAATTATCATATCATTAACTCTTGAAAAAAAAAACTCAAACTCAACCAATCAAAGATATTTTCCAAAATAGTACTTTCTAAAAGGCTTAGTTATTGTTTTAATCCTTGAATTTAGCAGGTGTGTTTTTTTAGTCCCAAAATTTTGACAAATTGTTTTTTCAGTCCTTGATATAATAAATTGATACTTTATGTCGATTTTTAGCACTTTGTGACGGTTTTTTAACACTATGGCAATCTTAAAATGCAAATTCAAGCGGCTAAAAAATAAAAATTAATTTTAGTTAAAAATCGCCAAAAAGTATCAATTTATTGTGCAAGAGACTAAAAAGGGTAATTTGTCAAAATTCAAGAAAAAAAATAGTTTAAAATTTTAGAGACTAAAAAAGCGCATACCCCAAATTTAGAAACTAAAACAACAATTAAACCTTGTTTAAAACTAGCTTTGATACCAAAGACCAATTTTTATACTTATTTTAAAAGTTGTTGAAACCAGTTTGACAAGAAATTAAATAGATTGATTTTTCAAATTAAATCATAATGCTGGTTCATTTTGAATTTACATTTTAAAACTATCACAAAGTGCTAAAAATCAACATAAAATATCAATTGACTATGTTAGGGACTAAAAAAACAATTTGTCAAAATTCAGGGACTAAAAAAAACATTTTTAAATTTCAGGGACTAAAAAAATTACCTCCCCTTAAATTCAGGGACTAGAACACTAATTAAGCCTTTCAACAATTATGTTTATAATTACTCTTTAAAATGAGGTCTAAGACACAATCTCTTGTTGGAACATTAACATTTACTTGTATCAACATGTGGTGTGAAATATATACTCAAAATATTTATAAAACAATGTATGGATTCATAGGATAAATCATAAACATGATTAAGTAACTCTTTCATAATGATAAAATATAGGGATGTAAGTAGTTTTTTTATAAGTAGGAAAGGATAAAAGCAAGCAGAAGAAAAGAAAAGTCTAAGGCCTAACAAAGGGAGAAAGTTGTGGCGAGTAGACCGTCCACTATGAAAAGGAGTCTTCATGCAATGTTTTATGCTTTGCTAGCCCGTCGGCACATGAATTACCCACCCCAAGGGTGTGCCTAAGGGAGAAATTCTTAGGTGAATTCTTGAAATTCAGAATTTGTTGAAACAAGGGATGTATGTCATTGACAATAATGATAATAAGGTAGACGTTAAATAAGACATACTCTTAGGATTTGCCATAACATTAATATAATTTTTGTCAAAAGATTTTATAAACCACATATATTGATTATTTTTCTTGGACAAAATAGGTGATGTTTGGTATCCCATCCATATATAGTTGAACACTTTTTCTATGTTTCCCTTGGGATACCATCATTTTTGTTACTTTTTTTCACTAGACAATTACATTCCCTAACACTTACAAAAATGCAATATTTTTCCTTTCTAAAACGAATACAAATTTCAAATCCTTTTGCCTTTCAAAATTTGTATTTTTTTTCTAAGAAAACAAATTTCATTGCAATATAAGGGTAAATACATTCTTCTTCTCTTATAGTAATTTGTTGTTCATCTTGAATGTTAGAATGTACTATTGGTCTATCATCTAATGTAAGGAATGCACTCTCCATTGTTATTGGAGAATAGTTCAAATTACCATTTACTTATTAATTATTATAGATACCGACTTTTTTCTATTTATTGTTTAAGTCAAGTTTCAAATAATCATATGAAAAATGTATTAAATTCATCTTCAAATAATTTACAACCAAATAAAATTGATTGAAAATGATTGTTCAATTACGTCTCCAAATTTTGTATAACCAAACCTTGATTACTGTATTGTATTAAGCTTTATCATTTTAGCAGCATTATCACATTGTTGCATAGAAAAAAAAATTAGAATTTTGAGCTTGCTTTTATTTGTAATATTTGAATTTGAAAGCAACATATGCAACATTTTCACATGATTCTATTAACATAAATTAGAAAACCTTATTCACTAAATTTTCCTATGATTTTTTTTGTAACAAAGTTCATTTTCTAATAACACTTCCAATCAAATACATTATCGGTATTTGTCATGACATGATTATATTTATGATTATTGTTCAATGTTTTTATAAACCACATATTTTGATTCTTTTTCTTGAATACAATAAATGGTGTTTGATATCTCATAAATATAATTAAACATTTTTTTATGTTTCTTTGGGGGGGGGGGACCTCATTTTTGCCGCTTATATGACTACCTTTCCTAAAACATACCAAAACGTAACAATTCTCTTTCCTAAAATGTACGAAAGTAAATCATTTTGTCTTTACAAATAGTTTGTAAAAATCTATAATTTTTTTTTTACCATTTTTACAACCACATCCCTTACCACATACATACCAAAATGCACCAATTTTCTTTACTAAAGTGAGTACAAAAGTCAAATCTTTTGCCTTTGTTAAAATCTTCAACTTTTTCTAAGGAATCAAATTTCATTTCAACATAAGGCTCAATATTATCTTCTTTAAAGATATTTTTTTAATATTGGGAATGAACTCTCCATTATTGTTGGAAAACAGTTGAAAATCATCATTTACTTAACTATTTTTTATAAATACCAACTTTTTTCCTTTCATTGCAGAAACTAAATTTTCAATAGCTATTTGAAAGTTGTTTCATGTTCATCTTGTAATAATGTAAAATCAAATAAAATTGATTAAAGATGATGGTAGTGATTATCCGCAACACACCCACCATCAAGTTGACACAATGTAGAGATGGTACTTCATTCTCTCTAAAGACTAATTATTATGAAAACTATTTTTAATTTGATTATGAAATTATGGGTATTTTTTATTTTCTTTCAAAAGTTAAGTGACACTATCAACACCTTAAAATAAACAAACACAAGGAAAATATAATACAACATAAGATTACGTAAGACCAAGGAGGCATATGTCTCAAGTACATAAGTAGTACAATCATCCAAAATGAAATAGTCACTGGACCACTAGTAAGTCCCAAAAGACAACTACACTTCATGGAACTAAATCGAGATGTGTGCATATGTGTCTCCTATACCCTAATGTATTGTACCTTAATAAAATAATATTTTCCCTTATCACGTGTCACCTTATGGTTGATCCAAATTCCCAACCAAAACATTCAATCACCTTCTGGCACAAATTTTATTTTCAAAATAATAAAATCAATTCTTTCTCTCACCAAAAAATGAAGAAACTTTAGGACTCCAAAAAAAAAAGAAACCCTCCTCACTCTCACGATAGATTCAAAATTTGAATTTTGAATCTGTATCAAAACATCTTTCATGTTTCTCTCATCATTGTTTCCCCTACTTCACAACATTCTTCTTCACATTTCCCTTTCCATTTCCACTATTTTCTTCTACAAAACCAACCAATGTTCGTCATTACACCGTGATCCCGGCCCGTCTTCCTTCTCCAAAATCACATTCACTACAAAGTAAGTTAGTGCCTCGAACCAATCACCATCGTTGATTGTTGCTACGATGCCAAAGACGGAGACGATGATGGACATGATGATGGCGACAAAGACTATCTATGTGAGATTAAAATTCATGCATTGTATAGTTAAAGAAAAAAATGTGCTTTGAGTAAGTTTTCTTTTCATGGCTATGCTTTTAGGGGTTTTCATATTCTCTTTTCCATATTATTGAAACATTCTCATCTTCTCTTTGTAGAAATTAGAACTATGTGCTTCGGGTAAGATTTGTTTTCACGATTGAACTTATCTTCAATTATTTTGTTATTCCTTTTGATATGATATATGGTGTTGTTGTATGGGATTGGGTTAATGGCATGTTGGGAAACTTGGATAGCCTATGCGAACACAAATTTTGTGTGAGGTGTTCTTGTTAGGTATGTGGCTGTTAACTAATTGATATTTCAGTTATGGCCTGGGTTAATGGTTTATGTATGTTGTTGTTATAAAATATGTTTGGTGATGTTTCTTCTATTTATTTTATCAAAACATTGTTGAATTGTTTATTGTTGAACCTATGAATTGTAAATGTTATGTTGAATATTTTGACACTAAAGTATTTAATAGTCATGTTTCTCATTATAAAGTTTTTTGTTTTACAAGAAAAATGTTTACAATATGACAATTCATTTTACAAAAACAAATTACAAAGTTAGTTCATCACTTTGTTGATTCAGCCTTGCAATGTTTAAGGTGATATAAATCTTATTTTTTATTTTGCCTTTCTTTCTTTGTTGCTTTCCTAATCTATTTTGCTGAAAAAAATTCACCTTTTTACTTCTTTTTATGGTTCTTGTCATAGGTTAAGCCTTATATTACGGGGTTGATTGTCAAATATCATTGGATTTAGGAGTTTCAATTAACCTTTACATTCTTATATTGGGTAGTTGCAATTGGCCTTGACATTCTAATATGTAGTGTATGAAACATGTTCACTTGATACTTCATATTGACATGAGATATGTATATAAACTCTTATTTTGTATGGAGTGGAAAAGTATGCTTACAATTGCATTTAGGCATAATTATCTTTTATATATTTAGTGTTTTCATCCCACGCAGATATTGATCCTAGATCCCTTGGCCAATGTTGGTATCCTCGGAGGTAAAAACAAAAAGTTATTTGTAATGACTTTGTGAAGTTTAATAACCCTTCCTTCATGTTCCTGTAACATGTATGGTGTTAATGCTTGAAAAAAATTCAAATTTAAACTTGAAAATCAAGCTTATATTAGTTTTATAAGTTTCAACAATAGTGACAATATTTGTGAGATTTTTTTTAATCAATGCTAAGAACAGAGATCATGATAGATCAAATATATTTTCAATAAATTTTGAAACCAAAATTATCAAGGTCCTATGTTTTACCTTCTTTTTTTAATTTTCCATTGCTGCAATGTTCGAACTTGACTCTCCACTTTTCTTTCTTTTGTTTTTTTAAAAGGATTTTTTCTTTCTTTTCTAATTTTCAATGGGCTTTGAATGAGTCTATTTCAAGTTTATGCTACTAGGATCTTTTGGGAACTGCAAAGGAAAAGAAAGATCTTAGGCAAGTGATGTCAAATTGTGGTACCGGTATATCTCTTTTACCTTTTGGTTGTTGATCATCACTTTGGATTCAAGTATCTATGTTCATATTGGAAAATTAATTACCAAGTGGAACTATGTTGTATTTCACATGCTTTGATATCTACCACCAAAATTTTCTCTATTATGATGTGTATACATTTTTTATTATACAAAAATGTTGGATATTTTATGCTTTAATCATCTTACATGCTTCTTAATGAATCTTCAAACTCAATTAGCACTACAACTAGATTAAACTAAGGCTTTGTTGAATCAAATTCCTATCTATATTCACTCCTTATAATGCTTTGGGAACATCATCCGATGCACTGGTGAGCATTAGTCAAAAACTTCAAAACAAAAGTTATGCTTTTTACCATTTTATTGTTTGTAAGACTAAAATTAATTAAGGAAACTATCTTTAGGAGTCTAATTAAAGTAATTATCTTTAGGGATATAATTAGAATATTTATCTATAGTGCACCTAATTCAAGTAATTATCTTTAGAGATCATATTAGAATATCTACCTATAGTGTGCCTAATTAAAGTAATTATCTTTAGAGATTATATCAAAATATTTATCTATAAATAAGAAGTTGGTGTTTGTACTTAATCATATTCGAAATTCATTATTTAGTTTATGATTTTTAGAGCCTTAAGAGTGTTTTGAGCATTTATGAGGTGTGAACAACACTGTGAGGATGAATCGTGATCATCATTCCTTCCCTATTGGTATGTTTATGCTAATTTCTTCCATGCTTTCTAGTTTTGCTTTGACCATGAACGATTAGTCTCTCAAAGTTTAGGGGTTATGATGTAACTGCCCAATTTACTCCTTCCCTTGTTATTAATCAAATTCCTTGATGTTTTATGTTAATTAATTCTTACCTTATTTTTTATTGTCAATTAAAACTTGATCAATCATAACTTAATTGAATATACAATGATGATAATCTACATGTATTTGGTAGATCTAGGTAGTGAATATTTTATACTAAACTACATTATCAAACTCTTTGGGTAATCTCCAATAGATTAGTTTATCTTTGAATTAGTCATCCCTAGACTTTATTTTATCATTTTCCTTAAATTGGTATATTCATGATATTTGGAATATTGATTTAAGGAGAAAGAATCTAATGACCCAAATCAAAGGCTTTAGGTGACTTTGGGAATTGGTAATTGACTCGGGTAGGAATTTCATAGAACAGGGTTGGGGGAAATTGATACTAGTACATTATAATACACAATTATTTTTAATATCACTCAATTCTCTCTTTTACAATACTTTACTTGTTTCCTATTAAAATTAAAATCACAAAAATAATTCAATATCTTCTTAAACTACTCCAATTATTTAGTTTAATAATTTTAGTTATCGAGGAACACAACTGATCCCTTGAGTACGATATCCGAACTTAGGCTTATTGTTACTACTGCGTAGGGTACACTTTCCCTTGTGCATACATATTTTATGCATCAGTAGAGCCTCTTTTTTCCACATGTGATGTATTCTCATATCTGTCGCAACCTACCCTTCAGCGGGAAGGTGAGGCGAGATTCAAGGGTGCGTCTTCCAGAAAAAGAAAATGCGCGGGAGTCACCACCAACATTTATTCGAGGAAAACGTTAGAAAAAACCAAGAAGGGGTTTGCGAATCTTAAGAATAAGGGTTTAGGAGTTGTTTATGTACGGGGAAGGTATTAGCACCCCACGCGTTCGTCATAAGAGACGACAACCTTTAATCAAGTGTGTAAAATCGTGACTTCTATATTTCTCTATTTTCCTTTTTTATGTTTTTTTTTTACTTTTTGGGGTCAACAAGAACGTTTCCCTTGCTCCTACGTATCCTCAAGTGCGACGAGGAACTCAAATCTACGTAGTTCTTTAAAAGCAAGAAAATTGTGCGTTGAGTTGATTTTAAACTTTTGAAAGGTTCATTTTAACCAAAAAAATAAAAGAGACCGTTAAGGTTTTGGACCTTGAATGGATTCAAGCGACTTTTATGGACAAAAACTCAATTACATGTTGATTTCATCTTGGTTTCACTTATTAACTTTTAATCTCATTAAAAGATGATTTGTGATGTAAATGATCGGTCAAAACTCACTTTACAAGAAGAAAAGAGATTATTGATGGTAGAAGAATGAGATGAAGATGTGCAAAGCAACAAAGAGGATCCCTAAGGGTGTAAAGATTGTATCCAAATCCTTAAAATAAATACTAATTAGATGATGAATGAAGAACACCAAACAATGAACGATGTAGAAGTTGATTACGGTCGCGATTTGGTAGCGCCTCGGCCTCATTTTTCTCTTCTTTCTTCTCCTTCTCTCTGATTTTCACTGAAATCTCTCAATGTTTGAAAGTTGAACCCTTTCTTCAGCCCCTCCTCACGCCTATTTATAGGAAATAAGGGGGTTTGGTGGATCTGCAACTCGCCCAAGTGAGTTGTTGCTTCAACCTGAAGTAACCTTGCTCGCCCAGGTGAGTTGGTTACTTCACCCCTAAGCTATTTGGGGGTCCAGGTGAGCCAGAGGTAAGCCTGGGCGAGCCAAGGGTTAGAAAAAAGCTTAAAATGATCCTTTTGCCCTCCTTTTTGGGTATTTTCCACATTCTTTACCGAAACGTCGCAACTGGTGTCGAACAGATCAATTCAGCTAGCGAGAATCAAAACGTTAGTGAATGATAGTCCCCAGCAAAATTAGGGTCTGACAATTGTCCCTCTTTGCTTATCTTTTATTGAAAATAAAAAGGTAAGTAAAGATAAGGACGCTAATTTCATCCCAGCGATCTTGCTGTCCGATCGACAACTGGCGAAAACCAAAGCAGTGAAACATGTCAAAAGAATAAATGTATGAAGTATCAAGAGCACCAAACAAAAGACTTTGAAGTCTTGAAATGTAAAGAAGATGTTGACAAAAGACATTGAAGTCTTTGAAATGTAAAGAAGACATTGAAGTCTTGACAAAAAACATTGAAGTCTTTGAAATCTTTCACTAAAACGTGAACACACCAGGTAAAGAAACAAACCCCCAAACCGATCATAACAACATACATTTTTTTTTTGAAAAAAACAATGTGACCAACGGGGAATGAAAGCATGCAGATAGAATTTCTCATAACCAAAAATGAGATTTAAGACACTAGCATTTCGTTTCTAAGAGAACATTAGAGGAAACACTGGGTCCAACCGAATAGAGGAAAATCGCTTAAGGTGTATAAAGTTTCACATAGACAAGTGTTTCATCCTAATTCCAAACCACAGACATGTTATAAATTTATTTTTCAAGTCATTTCCCATCAAATCGAAGATAATACACATAATCATCATGGATCAATATGACTTTATAAGGTCAAATTTTGTAGGAAATTTTGGTTTTAGTTGTTCTGGCCTTTCCCCTTGCTTTTTCCCTTTCTCCTTTTTTGGTGTGGAATAGGATAGCAGACACAAAGATTTGGTTAGTAACTAAAGTAGGCGATCACTTTACACCCCCCGGTGTCTTAACCAAGTTACTATTGCTCTTCTCCCTTTTTTTTCGACAATTTTGCACATTGTTCAGACATCGTTTGGTCCAAAGAACTTGTTTTTCTTTTCTATTTCCTTTGCTCTTCTTCTATCTTTGCTTGATTGATTCTTTCTCTTTCTTTTTCTTTCTTTTCTTTTGCTTTCTTTCTTTGTTGTTTTTGTTCTTTGTGTTTTTCTTTTGCTTTTTTTTTTTTATTTTGACGAACACCTCTAACCCAAGATAATAAAAGCTTCGCTTGGAATACCCCCTGCTCTCTCATCCTAGGGTAAGGTTGGAAATTTCCATCCTAGGTCAAGGTTATGGCAAAAAGTTGATGTTTGGCTCAAAAGGCCTGCAAATGGCAGAACATAATGTATATTGGGACACCTGTTTGGCCAATGGCTCAGAAAGAAGGGAATGGCCATAGCACATATCCATGCAGACACTCAAATATAAGGCTTTGTGGCCACACAAACACTAAGGCTTAGGGTTCGTTTCCACATTCAGGCCAAACCAGTGTTTCAACGATTGCTCTTTTATCAAGTCACACAAAACATCCGAGTCCATTTTGGCATTTGGGAAAGTCTTTCGTTGTTTTCACCCTCTAAGTGCACATTTTTTTTTTCAAAAAAACCTTTCGTGTTCTGATCCGTGAACTTTCCAAAGAAAACTAGCGATCATTTCTTTTTTAAAAGCATGTTAGTTTTAGTTTTGTTTTTTTACAAAAAGTTTGAATCTTGGGCAAAGTTATAACCCGAGACCCTACTTATTAAAGGGACAAAAGGCGC
This sequence comes from Glycine max, assembly GCF_000004515.6. NCBI lineage: Eukaryota > Viridiplantae > Streptophyta > Magnoliopsida > Fabales > Fabaceae > Glycine > Glycine max. The sequence continues at coordinate 20,430,462 of NC_038242.2, read as the reverse complement.
GTGAAAGAAAAGAAACCATACACAAAATCCCCCCTTTTTTGCTTAGTTTTTCTTATTTCAAACAAACCATCACAATGAAATAACATGACAACATACTAGAAGTGATAAAATAAAGACGAGTTCCATCATAATGAAATGACATGACAACATACTGGAAGCGATAAAATAAAGACAAGTTCCATCACAATGAAATAACAAACAAATACTAAAAGTGATAAATAAAATAAAGACGAGTTCACAATTTTAAGTGATTTCGGTCAAGCGGTTAGCCTCCTCAAAGGAAGAAGTCCATCACATCGGCCATGTCATCATCTTCCTGAGCTCCATCTTCATCTCCTGGGACCCATGTGGGTCTTGCCCCTGCCTGAAAACTGGGTCTATCTCCAGGCCATGCAATTGTGGCCCCTAACTACTCGAGAGTAAGCCACGAGTAAGGATTGGGATCCTGGCGCGATTGATGCAGGGTATACTGATAAAAGCTCTCATTCAACTGCACATGGCCCCTATGATTGGCCGCCTGCTGGTTAGCCACATGCTGCGGGTATAGTTCCATCCTCTACATGTGAGCAAAGATGGACTCTAGGGATGGTCGCTGCTGTAGAGGTGGTGATGGTGCATCTGCGGCTGGCTGCTGGTGGTCCTACCCCGACTACTGTGCTTGCCTCGGCATGCAGTACTTTTCTATGAAGGACCTATTAATGGGAGGTCAGATGAGCTTCGTGGGCGTAACCAGCAGCCCATAGAACTAGCAAATGTTGGATCAAGTGGCCTCAGAATAATTAAGAATGGGGGGTTGAATTAATTATGAATGTGTCTTGACTAATTAAAAATTATTTTTCTTAATGTTACTAGATTCAATTAGGCTTTACTACTAAGTTATGAGAAAGTAAAGAACAAAAACAATAACTTAGACAAAAGTAAAGCGGAAATAAAATGTGCACAACGGAAAATTAAAGAGTGTAGGGAAGAAGAAAGCAAACACAATATTTATACTGGTTCGGCCACAACCCGTGCCTACGTCTAGTCCCCAAGCAACCCACGGTTCTTGAGATTTCCAATAACCTTGTAAAATCCTTTACAAGCAAAGAGCCACAAAGGATGTACCCTCCCTTATTCTCTTTGAACAACCAAGTAGATGTACCCTCTACTTGAAGCGAACCACAAAGGATGTACCCTCCCTTGTGTTCACTATTACAACCAAGAAGCTACCCGCTTCTTACTCAGAATTATCAGACGGTTAGTTCTTTGAATTCAGTGTTTGGGCAAAGAATTCTCAGACGGCTAGTTCTTTGAATTCTTTGTTTGGGGAATCAAAAGAATTCTTAGACGGTTAGTTCTTTGAATTCTTTTGGCAAGAGGAAGAAGGAAAAAATCAAAAGAATTCTCAGACGGTTAGTTCTTTGAATTCTTTTGGCAAGAGAGAGAAGGAATGAAGAAGAAGAATAGAACAAGTTTTTGGCCAATGAACTTTTCTTGAATAAAGAAAGTATTGAACATAAACTCTTAGAAGAATGCTGAGAAATGAATTAGAAAGTTCTCTTAAATTCGTGCCATGGTCACATATTTATAGCCATTTGATGGCTCTTTAAAAACCAAGTTAAAAGTTGTGACTCTTGACAATTTCTTCAAAACTAGTCACTTTAAAAGTTGTAACTCTCTTGAAAACTAGTCACTTTAAAAGTTGTGACTCTTTTGAAAACTAGTCATTTTAAAAGTTGTAACTCTTGAAAAAATCTTCAGAAACTAGTCACTTTAAAAATTGTGACTTTTGGCAATTTATTTTTCAAAATCAGTCACTGGTAATCAATTACCATCATAGTGTAATCAATTACACATCAACAAATGTGACTCTTCATGTTTAAATTCAAAATTCAAAACGTTTAGAAACACTGGTAATCGATTACATATATTGTGTAATCGATTACACAAGTTTGAAAATGTTTTATCACAAGTTGTGACTCTTGAAATTTGAAATCTCAACGTTCAAAAACATTGGTAATCGATTAGATGCTCATGGTAATCGATTACTACTTTGTAAATCAGTATGAAAAGAATGTTGGCTACTAGTAATCGATTACTGCCTTCTGGTAATCGATTACCAGAGAGTAAAACTCTTGGTAAAATATTTTTCTTTGAAAAACTCTCTTGAACAAAATTGTGCTATTTAATCTTTTCTTTTGAAAAAATCTTTTTATACTTATCTTGATGCTTTTCTTGAAGTTCTTACATATCTCGAGTCTTTTCTTGAATCTTTACTTGAATCTTGATTCTTGTTTGAATGACTCTTTGATTCTTGAAACTTGTTTGACTCTTGATTCTTGACTTAAGTCTTTGGCATCATCAAAATAAACTTGGAAAGCTTTGCTTCCATAGCAAAGACCTGTGATCAAGGTCTGAAATCCCAATGCTCTGTTGGACTTTTCCGGGTCCACTGGGTGTCTTGGAGGCGTGATCCCTACAAATTGGTAAATGACATCTAAGATTAGATGGGCCATGTGATTATTGACCTGGGTCAAGATGGTGTAGACCAGCTGGCATTGGCAGGGGAAGATCAAAATTATGATTGCTGGGAAGGATGTTGCTGAGGAGTAGCGTCATTCAGATCTGTGTCAGCGTGGTCATGCTAGTGCGCATGATCTACACCTGACTTCCCGTCACGCTTCGTGCGAAGTCCTGTCCGGGAATACACAACAGCTAGCCTATGGCCTCCTCATCAAATCCCAAAGCGTGGCTCCTCCTTTCACTGAACTCGCAACGTTGACCCTCTTCCAGGACCAACAGATGCCCCAAGAACTGATTTATGGCATCTTCGTCAAAGGGGACCCATTGGCCCCGCACCCTGGAGCACTTATCCTTGACTCCTTCCTCTGTGGGCCATGCATTAGCATAGAATTCCATTTCTATTTCTGGGTCATATTTAGCCATAGGCCCTGTGAGCAGAGTCCATTGCCTTCTGGCAACTTCCTCCTGGAACTCAGTGTATTCCCCCTCTTTCAGTTGGACCCGTCTCTCTTTGAGGAAAAACCAACTCTTGATCGCTTCAAAGCGGTATTGGTGTTCCTCACTCCGAAAGCGGTGTCCATCAAATTCTATGTCCACTTGTGGAGCCGCAATGGATCCTTCTCCCTGACGTCCTTCCTTGTCCTCTTAGAGAGAAGCTTCTTTGGAGCCATTGCCTGCAAAGACACATCCATAAAAAGTTAGTTTGAACGAAATGCACAACCATTATTTCATTTATCTTAAGCAAGAAAAAGCCAACCAACTTTGGGCGGTGTGTGTTTCTTTTGCTAATTGCAAGTGTCACCGTGCAACTAATTAAAAAAAATCACACACTAATGCATATTATTATTTTTTGGAAAAACATTTTACTGCTACTTAGATGCAATGTGCCCATCATAGTGTAGCAAGCTCAACCAATAATTAGGTTAATTCCATCCAATCATTTTTACATGTTCATGTAATTCATGTATTTTGCATTTAAAACAAGGTCTAGATTTCCAAGCCTAGCTCATGCTCTTGGTATTTTAATCCACCAATCTAAGTTGCTCACACATTCTAAATGATGGTTACTTGCATAAAATAATTTCACATTTATATTCCAAAACAATACATGAAATGGTCATTGAGGCATTTTATCGAACAGTTGGTGGGCGCATGTTTAAGCATGTAAAAATGAGGAATGGAGAACACCATGACATACCAATCTACAATAGGATCAAGGATAGGCCTAGGGCCATCCATTGCAGTCCCTAATCACACATTCAAGTCATGGATTCACAAATAATTTATCTCATAAACATTGCAAAAACATAACAAATAAAGCACCAAGATACCACAAGGAAAAGGTAAAATTGAATAGAGATGGTACTTACTTGCGTGAGATGAAAGGAATGCGAAAAAAATGAAACCAAAAGTGCACAAACGAAGCTTGGGGGCTGCTGCCAATGGTGGTTCCCGTAAGCTTGGTGGAGGTTTTGAGTTTTGGGGAAGAAATGGGGTGAAAATGGCTTCACCCCTCCCCTTTTTATGTTTTCTCGTCAGACCATGCTCGCCTAGGCGAGCTAATTTTTAATTTTTTTTTTTTTGCAAAAAATCCTTTGCAAAGTTGTGTTATTCATTGTTATATTTTCTCTCTAAAATTCCTATAATTGCATATAAACTTAGGTGAATTTAGGATATAGTTCAAGAAAATGAACAAGTATGAAATAGGAAATTAAAGAGCAAAGTTAGAGATACTAGGCTGCCTCCTAGGAGCGCTTCTTTAATGTCTTTAGCCAGACACGGGGTGGTGATCGATCAATCATGGGCGTTCCTGCCCCTAAGCTTGGACAAAGAAAGTGACATCATGAAAATATGTGAAACAATACTACAAAAGGCTTGTAATACCTTTCACTTGCCCTTAGTGCTTACCCAAATCGATGTGGTGCTAACCATCACCCAAAATGACTCTTTGTTCATTTTCCGATTTGCAGGGTCCTTTGATGATAAGATGCAAATGCATGCATGTTTATGATCAAATGTAAAAATGTAACAATTACAGAGGTGTTTATTGTGGTGGTCAATTTTTACTTAAACACTTACGACACCCCGTTGATTGAGCTTAGTGGCTCTGGAATTAGTGAGCAAGATCGAGAGTGTATGTTCTTAAAGACAATAGAAAGTAAAGGACACAACACTAGAGGTGGAGATGCAAATCATTAACCCACCTTTATTAATGCTGCAATTTATGGTTTACAAAAGATTTCAAAACTTGGAGATTCCAATGAGTCCTTGAGGATGGCCAGATGTTAAGCCTTCTAATTGCCCCAGGCGTTATGCAAAATACTGCTTAACGATATTAGAGTTCATAGGCGGAGGCAGCTCTTCGTCATCCATGTTTGTAAGCAACAATGCTCCTCCCGAAAAAGCCTTCTTCACAACAAACGGTCCTTCATAATTCAGGGCCCATTTCCCTCTATGGTCCTTTTGAGCCTGCGATACTTTCTTTAGGACAAGATCTCCCTCACTAAACTTGCGCAGGCGCATCCTCTTGTCAAAAGCATTCTTCATTTTGCTTTGATACAGTCACCCATGACTTATGGCGGTCAATCTCTTACCCTCGATAAGATTCAACTGATCAAAGTGTGCTTGGGCCCATTCTAATTCTTCCAACCTCGACTCGGCTAGGATTCTCAAAGAAGAAACCTCCACCTTAAACAGGAGCACAACCTCCATCTCATATACCAAAGAGAAAGGGGTGGCTCCAATAGATGTGTGCACCGAAGTTCGATAACCATGCAATGCAAAGGGAAGCATCTCATGCTAATCCTTGTATGACATGGTCATCTTCTGAACTATCTTCTTGATATTTTTATTGGCAGCCTCGACTACCCCATTCATCTTAGGCCTATAAGGCATGGAATTATGGTGTTGGATGTTGAAATCCTCACACATTTCCTTCATCATCTTGTTGTTCAGATTGGTGGCATTATCGGAGATGATTTTCCTGGGCAACCCATATCGGCAAATTATCTCCTTTTTGATGAATCTAATCACCACACTCCTAGTTACACTAGAGTATGAAGCTGCTTCGGCCCATTTGGTGAAGTAGTCAATGACGACTAAGATGAAGCGATGCCCATTTGAAGCCTTAGGCTCAATGGCTCCGATCACGTCTATGCCCCACATAGAGAATGGTCAAGGTGCTGCCAAGACATTCAAAGGTATGGGTGGAGCATTAACATTATCGGCGAAGGCCTGACACTTATGGCATTTCCTCTCATGGATGCAACAATACTCTCCATAGTGAGCCAGTAATACCCCGCTCTTAGAATTTTTCGGGCCATGGCACGTCCATTGGCATGCGTTCCAAAGGATCCTTCATGCACCTTTATTAGCATTTGCTCAGCCACTCTGGCATCCACACATTGAAGCAATACCATGTCATGGTTCCTCTTGTATAAGATATTTCCACTCAGGAAGAAGCTGGCCGCCAACCTTCGCAATGTCCTCTTGTCGTTGTTAAAGGCCTCAGGCGGGTATTCCTTGTCTTCAATGTATTGTTTGATATCGAAGTACCAAGGCTTACCATCCTTTTCTTCTTCTATTAAGCAATAATGTGCAGGCTTTCCATGACATATGAATTCGATGTACGACAAATCTTCATGCGGGCTTAGTTGGAACATGGACGCTAGGGCGGCGAGGGCGTCGGCCATCTGATTTTCCTCTCTAGGAATGTGATGAAAAGATATGTCATCAAAGAATTCTATCAACTTCCTAATGTAAACTTGGTAAGGCACCAATTTATGGTCTCTGGTCTTCCATTCACCCTTCAGCTGGTGAATTACCAAGGCCGAGTCCTCGTATACCTTGAGCAACTTGACCTTGAAGTTGATCACCGCTTGGGTCCCAAGGGCACATGCCTCATACTCAGCTATGTTGTTTCTGCAGTCGAACCCAACCTAGCCGTGAAAGGTATATATTTTTCATTCAGGGAAACCAATACTGCCCCAACTCCATGGCCTAGTGCATTAGACATATTGTCAAACCACACGATCCATTTGTCCTTGTCTTCATCCTCTACTTCCTCCTCAAACAAGGTCATAATGTCCTCATCAGGGAATTCTGGATGCATAGGCTGATAGTCATTCATGGGCTGTTGAGCCAGGTAATCTACCAAGGCACTTCCCTTCATCACCTTCTGAGTGACATAAACAATATCAAACTCTGAAAATAGAATCTGCCACCGAGTGATCCGTCCAGTGAGAGAGGGCTTTTCAAAGATGTACTTGACGGGATCCATTTTGGATACCAACCAAGTGGTGTAATTCAACATGTACTGCCTCAAACGGTGAGCCACCCACACCAAGGCACAACACGTCCATTTTAGCAAAGAGTAGTTCATCTCGCATGTCGTGAACTTCTTGCTCAAGTAATAGACAACCTATTCCTTTCTTCCAGACTCATCATGTTGTCCCAGCACACACCCCATTGACTCATCTAACACAACCATATACAGGATAAAGGGTCTTCTGGGCACTAGTGGAACAAGCACAGGATGATTCATGAGCCACCGTTTAATCCTTTCGAACGCCACTAGACAATCATCGTCCCATCAGACGGACTGATTGTTACGTAACAGCTTGAAAAGAGGCTCGCAAGTGGCGATCAGCTGTGATATGAACCTTGCTATGTAGTTCAATCATCCAAGGAAACCTCGGACCTGCTTCTCGATGCATGGCTCGGGCATTTCGAGGATGGCTTTTACCTTGTTTGGGTCTACCTCTATTACTTTCAGACTCACTACAAAACCGAGCAACTTTCCGGATTTGACCCCGAAAGTACACTTTGTGGAACTCAACCTTAATTGGTATTTCGCAGCCACTTGGACAACTTTCGTAAATTGACAAGGTGTTCCTCCTCGGTCTTTGATTTAGCGATCATGTCATTCATGTAGACTTCAATCTCTTTATGCATCATGTTGTGGAATAACACCACCATAGCCCATTAGTAAGTTGCCCTAGCTGAAATTCACCAAAGCACACTTAGTGGATAATCTTGGACTTAATCTTGGATTAGTGGGCTGAACCATAACTGAAATTCACTAATCATAATTAGTGAATTTTTGGCTCCACAAATTCAATTTCAAATTCAAGTGAAATTTGAATAGTAATTCAAATTTCCCTTCAATTTTTGTGTAACACTTAGGTTATAAATAAAGGTCATATGTGTGCATTTTTTCAACTTTGATCATTTGAGAATTAAACTTCAAAGTTCAGACTTCTTTAGAGGCACTAAATTTCATGCTCTTCTCTTCCTCTCCCTTCATTCATCTTCTTCTACCTTCAAGCTCTTATCCATGACTTCCTATGGTGGTGAGCTTCTTCTAGACTCATCTTCTACTTGAAGTGGCATCTCCATTCACCTTTCTCCTTCTCCATTCTGCTGCAATCAAACTTCAAGAAGCAAAGGAATCCATTGATGAAGAAGATCCAAGGTCTACAAGCTCCAATGGAGTTACATCACCTAGACCTAACAATAGGGTTGGAACTACTAAATTACATTGAATTTGCCATGGAAATCCCAGATTGTTTGATGACTTGCCAATTCCCCAATTCAAACTCTGGACGAAACGACCGCACCCAAATTAATTGGTCTTAAGGGGTTTCTCTGTTTATCACAGCAACCCGTCCCTCACACATCCACCCTGCATTGACGAAGCTTTCATCGATGTGGCAAAAGGTGATTCTTTCCAGTTGTAGCCCTTACGGCTGAGCCGAGCTTCTCTCCTTCCTTTTTAAGGCGACTCTCCTCTTGTCGGCGCGCGTAGGCTCGTATCCTAATCCGAACCTTCTGCGATTCTCCGTGAACTCCAACAAACTCGCTATGCCATTCCCATTTCGGCCTAAACCCATTTCGGGCTCATATCTGTGCCCCAACATAACCCGAGCCACCATCGAAGCGGCACCAGATGAGCACGGTTGCACCGGGGGAGACTCCATGTAAGCATTGCTTATAACTTCTAGTGCTTGGAAGGATGTTTCTAATGACTCTTCTACAGCCTCAACATAAGGCATAGAAGACAGAGAACTTACAAGTATGTCTTCTTCTCCCGAAACTATAATCAGCCGCCCTTCCACCACAAATTTCAACTTCTGGTGTAGTGTTAACAAGACCACCCCAACCGAATGAATCCAAGGCCGACCTAATAAGCAGCTGTAGGCAAGATTTATGTCCATTACTTGGAAGGTAATTTCGCACACGTGGGGCCTGATTTGAATTGGGAGATCGATCTCTCCCCTTACATCCCGACAACTACCATCAATAGCCTGCACTACCATGGAGCTCGGTCTCAGGTGCGATGTGTTAAAAGACAGCTTGTCCAAAGTAGCCTTAGGCATGACGTTGAGGGAAGAGCCATTGTCAATGAGCACTTTGGCCACTATGTGGTCCAAACATTTGACAGACACATGCAAGGCTCTATTGTGTCCCCTGCCCTCGACGGGTATCTCTTCGTCGGCGAAAGTGAGGTAGTTGTTGGCCGTGATGTTATTGACTACACCCCCAAAACCCTCCACGGATATGTCTTGTGCTACATGGGCCTCGTTCAAAATCTTGACCAACAACACTCTATGAGGCTTGGAGTTCATAAGCAACCTTAACAGAGAAATCCTAGTTGGGGTTTTGTTTAATTGTTCAATCACCTTGAACTCAGTGAATATTCCCTTCTTGCTGAAGTTGTTCCCTTCCTTGGCAATCTTTCCAACCGGGACCTCATCATTCGGGGTCAGGCCCGCCTTATCACTCTCGCACACATCCGCCTTTGCCTTCCCTTTTGGGTTTTTGGATCGCACCGGTAGTTCGGGCGCCGCGAAGATCCATCCACTACGAGTCATGCCACTCATACCGGATTTGTTTGTAACTTTAGTGGAGGACAGATCATCCTTAACATGTACGATGGATGCATCTTTTCTTCCGTCAGGTCCTTGTGCGGCATACTTCCATGGCATTGCCTTACCATTTTTGTAAGGGAAGGGCGCATGCTTCTTAACTGTAATAGGTTGGAAGCCTCGGGGCTTCTGAGTGGCGATATCCCTAGTGAAGTGGATCACCAAAGGCTTGGGCTTACTTGGGTTTTTATCATCTGACTGCATGTACACATCCCCCTTCCCTTTCCTCGCACTGCAGACTTCAATTTGGCCCTTATCCATCATCCCCTGGAGCAACTCTTCCGCCATTGAGCACGTCTCCACATCGTGTGATGCCCCCGAATGCATTAAACAGGAATCTCCCTTGTCCCCATCAAGGCGAATCATACCCACTTCGCATAGTGCTTCCAAAATGAACCTTCTAGAGGTTGACACGTCCCCCATCTGCTTCAATCCCCGAGGCTCCCACTTTTCCACTGCATTAACCGTCGAGCCTCCATGATTGGCGAGTGGATTAGTCCTCACATTCTGACTGTCCTCTTGGAACGTCAGCCATCCCACATCGATCAAGCTTTGTACCTTGTGCTTGAAGGCCACACACTGCTCTATAGAATGCCCCAAAACACCACCGTGATAGGCATAGGTCGTGTTGGGATTATACAATTTGGGGAAGGGAGATTGATAAACCTTCCCGGGGATCACCAAAGCCATTTGGTTGCTGACCAAAGATGGTAGTAGGTCAGCATAGGGCATTGGTATTGGGGTGAACTCCGAGGGCTTTCTTTCTAGGAAGTTCCTCCTCGAGTTTGAGTATGCGTTGGGATTGGTGTTCCTGGTTGGTCGAGACTGTGTGGGAAACAAATTTTGTTGGGGAGGCGTTTATGGTTGAGTAGGCAATCTTTGTTGGATGGGCACCGAATTGGGAGGGGTGCCAATATTGGCTGAATAATTTGGTTGATGCAGAGAATATTGGTAGGTGGGGTTATGAGGGGTTTGTTGGGATTTTTGGCCATGTGGGAGCCCAAGTTATGGCATGAGTGTCTCCCTCCTTCTTCTTAGCTCCACCCATTCCGGACCTCCTATTGCTTGTACTTGCTGAAGCAGCGTAATCGAACTTCCCCCTTCTTAAGCCCACTTCAATTCTCTCGCCCGCAAACACCAAATCTGCAAAACTAGAGGGCATATAACCTACCATTTTATCATAGTAGAACACTGGTAATGTGTCTACTATCATGGTTATCATCTCCCTCTCCATCATGGGAGATGCTACTTGGGCTACCAAATCCCTCCACCTTTAAGCGTACTCCTTGAAAGACTCATGTTGCTTCTTGCACATGTTTTACAATTGCATTCTATCGAGAGCCATGTCAGTGTTGTATTGATACTGCCTAATGAATGCAGCCATCAAGTCCTTTCAAGAACAGATCCGAGAAGTTTCCAAGTTAGTATACCAAGTGATTCTCACCCCGGCCAAACTCTCTTGAAAAAAATGCATCAAGAGTTTCTCATCTCTTGAGTATGCCCCCATCTACTAACAATACATCTTTAAGTGGTTCTTGGGACAAGTGGTCCCTTTGTACTTGTCGAAGTCCGGCACCTTGAATTTGGGAGGGATGACGACGCCGGGCACTAAGCATAGCTACGCCATGTCGGCAAATGGATAATCACCGATCCCCTCAATGGCCCTCGGCCTTTCCTCTATGAGATCAAATTTCTCCCTTTCTTCTATGGCAGGAGGTAGTCTCTCCACTGAGAGGATTGAAGCCAACATTGACAAATGCACTTCCATACTAGAGATGCAAAACCCGACCAATGTCCAAGAAGTCCAGAAACTGAATGGTAGGCTAGCATCCTTGTCCAGGTTCCTCCCGAAGCTCGCCAAAAAGGCAAAGCTGTTTTACACACTACTCAAGAAAACAGAGCCCTTCCTATGGGGTGAGACCTATGAACAAGCCTTCCTGGCTTTCAAGAAGACCAGAACTACATCACCGATCTTGAGTCGGCCCAGGCCAAGAGTACCCTTACTCCTATACCTTTCGGTAGCTGACGAAGCCGTTAGCTCGACCCTTGTGCAAGAGGAAGGGAAACATCAACTCCTTATCTATTTCACTAGTTGCATACTTCATGATGCCAAGAAGCGCTACCAAATGGTAGAAAAGGTGGCACTAGTACTCATTACCTCGGCCTAACGACTCAGGCCCCACTTCTAAAGTCATCAAGTGGTAGTCAAAACAAACTACCCCATTAAGCAGGTTTTGCGAATGAACTTGCTGGAAGGATGATGGCCTGGTTTGTAGAACTTTTAGAGTTTGACATCTAATACGAACCTCACGGTCCCATGAAGACACAATTCATGGCTGAATTCCTAGTAGAATTCACTGGAAACAACAAAACCACCCTAGACTAGTGGAACCTCTTTGTGGATGATGCATCCAACGTAAAGGGAAGCGGGGGAGGAATTATCCTTGAAGGCCCTGACAATGTCACTCTAGAGCAAGCCTTCAAGCTCAACTTTAGAGCCTTAAACAACCAGGCAAAGTATGAGGCGCTCATTGCAGGTCTGAAACTAGCAACAAAAGTTGAGGCCAAGAAGCTACGATGCTATACAAAATTGCAGCTCGTCCAGGGACAAGTTGCCAACAGATACCAAACCAAGGAAATAGTGCTACTCAAGTACTACCAGATTGCCAAAACTCTCATCGATAATTTCAAATGCTTGAAAATGTACTACATACCCAGAGAGAACAACACCAGAAAAGACTTACTTTCTAAGCTAGCCATCACCAAAAAGGCGAGGCACCTCAAGACTATCATCCAGGAGATGCTCTAAACTCCCACCATAGACACCGAAGAAGTTATGGCTAGAGAAAAGGAGGAACCAGATTGGATGACCCACTACAGGAATTTCCTAATCTAGGGGGTGTTGCCATCAAACAAGAATGAAACCCGATGCCTAAAACGGAAGGTCAGCTACTGCATCATCCTTGACGGCAAACTATTCAAAAGAGGGTTGATAACACCTCTACTCAAATGCCTAAACAACCAATAAATAGATTATGTCATGAGAGAACTCCATGAAGGAATTTGTGGTCTCCACACAAGAGGACGCTCCCTTGCAACAAAGGTGGTGTGCGCTGGCTAATACTGGCCAACACTTAGGGCAAACACCCTTGACTTCACAAAGAGATGCAGGTAATGCCAAGAGTTTGCAGACATTCCATGCACCCCTCCTGACAAACTCCACAGTCTGAGCTCCCTTCCATGTGGGGAATGGACATACTAGGACCACTGCCAAAGGCCCTAGGAGCAGTTAAAAACTTACTAGTCGCCATCGACTACTTCACCAAGTGGATAAAAGTAAGACCACTGCGAGAAATTATGGCATGTAAGGTGGAGAAATTCACCTAGAAACACCTTATATGCAGGTACGGCCTCCCATACGCCTTTGTCACAGACAACGACACTTAATTCAAAACTCATACTTACAAAGACTTCCTGCAAGGCTAGGCATCAAGCACCTTGTCACCTCTATTGAACATCCTTAGACCAACTGTTAGGAAGAGGCAGGTAATAGAGTCATCCTCAGGGCCCTGCGCACTAGACTCGAAAAGTATAAGGGTTTATGGAAAGAGGAGATCCCTAGTATATACTTTGGGAGTACCACTGTTCAACCCATACAACAACCAACGAGACTCCTTACCGACTCACTTACGACATAGATGCCATGATCCCTATTAAAGTCGAGAAACCATCCACAAGGAGACTGCTGTTCCAGCAACAATAAAATGAAGAAAATATGAGGGTAGAAGTCGAAACAACAAACGAATTCCAAGACATGGCAAAGATCCGAGAAGAAGCCACCAAACTCCGAGCAGCGAGGAGATATAATATAAAGGTTCAACCACAAGCCTTTCAACCTGGTGACCTTGTATGGCGAGTCTGAGGTGAAATCAGAAAAGATCTCTGAGTGGGAAAGCCCAACTGGGAAGGCCCATTCAGGGTCACAACAAGCCTTGACAATGGAGCACACAGACTACAAGAATTGGATGGTAAAGCAATTCCAAGAGCATAAATTGCCACCCACCTAAGGTTCTACTTCAATTAACCTAAATCTAAACCCAATGTTGTACTCTTTTTCATACTCAAGTCTTTTGTCCCAAAAATAGAAAAATTAGGGTTTTGGCTTGAGAGGTTTTAATTAGGCACATATGGGATAATGAAGGGAATTTGTACTTAATCAAATGCATTGAATAAAAATTCTACACCACTTCCTTTTCATAATTTTCTTGTCAAGACAGGAACGTCCATAGTCATAGCTCTAAGGCTCTTAAAACCCAAGGACCACCCTTGTTGAGCCCTCTTTCTAACATTAAGTCTCCAGTACGTGTCACCATAGCAAGTTACATGTATGCAAGAGCACGCAATTAAGCCTCCAGTATATATCACTTACAGCGAGTAACATGTATGCAACAACACACCATTAAGTCTCCAATACATGCCACTCACAACGAGTGACATGAATGCAAGAGCACACCACTAAGTCTCCAATACATGCCACCCACAGCGAGTGACATGTATGCAAGAGCACGCCATTAAGTCTCCAGTACATGCCATCCACGATGAGTGACATGTATGCAAGAGCACGGCGCCTAAAACCCAAGTTAGACAATTCCCTAGTCGATCCTCCAAAGGGCTCATAAAACCCAAGGTTCACGCTTGGTCTGTCCTACTAATTCACAACAGTACATCTCCAGTACATGCCATCCACGACAAGTGACATGCATGCAAGAGAAAAGAACACGCGCTGCACATAAGACTCATCAAACCCAAGCTCTGCACTTGGTGATCCTCACAAGTTCACAAAATCCAAGGCCCACCCTTGGTAAGCCTCGACACAGCTCTACAGGCATTTCAAAACGCAGGGGAGGATATGTCCCCATTCCAAGGCTCGATAAACCCAAGGTTCACCCTTGGTGAGCCCTTTCTATTACTAAGTTCCATCTCCACAAGAATTCAAGGTACGCAAGGTCTGCCCTTAACGATCTTTTCTATTCCTAATTTTATATGTGCAGGAATACAAGTCTATCAAAAACCCAAGGTCCACCCTTGGTACCAAAAAAACCCAAGGTCTACCCTTGGTATGCATGCCTACAAAACCCAAGGCACCCCCTTGGTCTACTCACTCATAACAACTACGACGACCACATTCAAAGGTCCAAGTTGAACAACATAAATCACCACGAGACTATTTGGCAAAACCTTCAATCAAGTGGAATTCATACTTACTCCTCATTACCATCAGAGGAGAGGCTTTGCAGGTCAAAACCACCCATCATTAGATTGAGTGACAAGACCTTCAATCAGGTGAAACTCATGCTTACTCCTCATAACCATTAAAGGAGAAACTCCGCAGGTCAGGCGACCTACCCCCGAGACTGGTTGGCAAGACCTTTAACCAGGGGCAAGTCAAACATACTCCTCACAAGCATCAGGGGAGAAGCTCCGCAAAGCAGAAGGAAGCCCCACTAGATGGGTGACAAGACCTTTAACCAGGTTGAAATCAAACCTGAGATGATTTTATGTCATATACTTTTTACAATACCACCACGCTTCTGCCTCTACATTGACAAGGTCTTACTTCCTACACTGTTAAAGATTCCACATTTATCCTCAATATGGCCTATTCATACTACCATAAGTACGGAGTGTTGCATAGGCAAACACACAAGACATACATAAACTGCAAAATTTGTATTCGAAGGAAAGCTTATGAAGAAAAATTGTCATAATTACAAGGCCCATGTGGCCAAATTCCAACAATGGAGAAAAGAAGAAAATAAACGAAAGGCAGCATAAATAGTGGCATCATCACCTTGCCCCATAATACCCTGCTCCTCCTTGTCGGCCTCCTTTTCAGCGGCAATATCGTATTCGTCAAGCAAAACACCATCCTTCACGTCCTTGAAAGGGTCAAAGAGACCCAAGTCAAGGTCCTTAGCGAAGAACCCGGCCTACCTAACGACCTTGTTGAAGCCCTTTTCATGGTGCTCCATGGCCTCCCTCTTGAAAATTAGCAACTCATCTTCAAGCTTCTTGATAGCCTCCCTCTCTGCAGTAGCCTGTAGCTCGGTCTCCTTTAGCATGGACTCTGACTCCTTCGCCCGGGCCTCAAGATCCGCCACCTTCTTAGCAAGCTTACCTTTCTCTGCTACAACATCCTCTACCCTACCAGCCAAGTTATTTTTCTCTTCCTGCAAGTCCTTGCAACGTTTGAACAATTCATCCAACCTAGTGTGCAACAACTTGGCCAACACACTACCAACTTTAAAAGATAGTTGGTGGTTCGACCTCACAGCCTTAACAAAAGCAATAGTGGCACCAACTACCTTAGGACGCTCCACTCTCCAGACAGTGCAAGCAGTCACCCTCCACTTGGAAACTTCAACCTCTAAAAATGCCACTTTGTTCAACATCTCTTAATGTCGTTGCCCATTTTCTTCAAGGATTTCTAGACTCCATTGAAGGAAAATCTTGGCAGAATCCGTGGCATGCTAGAACCTAGCTAACTTGATAAGATTTTTATCCAAGGTTTATACAAAGCCAGTGGGGGTCTTCTATTTGGGTTTGTACCCCATGCCTAACAAGAAATCAACATCATTGGAAGTGTAGATGTGATCCAGTGAAACACGGGGCTGAGAGGAGGTGGAGGAAGGGACTATTAGAGCCGAAGAGGAAGGAGGAGGTGCCACAGGGGAACTGGTGGTCACCACATCGACACTCAATAAAAGTGCAACGACGGTGGACGAGGGTGCCATAGTAGAACCAGCCAGAGCAGTTGGTGCACTCACTTTAGAAGCAATAAGAGCGACCTCCTAAACAAGCATAGTAGGAGGAGGTGGAGGAGCTAGAGTAACAACAACAACAACGACATTAGCAGTAGGAGCCTCGACAACTGGTGGAGTCGGAGGCATATCTTGCACAACTGAAAGGCGACCCACACCAGGCCTCAACCCTGTAGGTTGCCTTAGGGGACGAAGGCTCGAAGGAGCCATCGACTTTTTGCGGCCAAACAACCCAACACTATCGTCCCGCTTCCTCTTAGCCAATATAGAGGAAGGAGCACTAGGGACAATCTCAGCAATACCAACAACAACAAGACCAACCTCAACAACAGGTTGACCCCCTTCAGCGAAAGTAGCAACAGACGGAGGCATAGTCCCACTTGTAGGTCTAACCTGTTTCATGAATGGCCTCCAAGCAAAGTCATTCATAATACCTACAAAATGAGAAAAAACAACACAAGTAAGTGTTAGATCAAGCCTCAATGCAAGTAAATACATAAGAAAGCAAGACAAGGCAAAACAATTACTGTCCAAGGCAGCGAGGGGATCGCTCACTAAGTGAAAAGAAAAAAGGGCCTGTATGTCCAACGAGGTCGACAACTACTTCAAGATGGCCTTATTCACCCTCTCCATGAGGGTCAACAGATCTTCATCAAGAGACTTAAACTTGGTGGGATCAGCCTGCCAGTAGAATGGGAAGCTAGGCTCCCTATCCTTGTTGAGCATCAGGGGCAAACCATCAACCACGACACTTGTGTCTAGGACCTTGAAGAAACGGTCCTTGAAATGGCAAAAGACGTTCAAGTCAAACTCGAGCAACTTATTGGACACACTATTCAAGGAGACCCAACCAATCTTTCCTATTAGTTTCATCTAGAAGAAGTACAAGTAGACCAACACACTGGGCCAGATATTAAAGAAGGGGCACAAAATTTCAAAAGCTTTCACCATTGCTCAACTATTTGGGTGAAGCTGAGAAGGAGCCATATTCAAGTGCTCAAACAGAGTACATTGGAAGACGATCAAGGGGAGAACAAGCCCCAAGACCTCAAACAAGCACTTATGCATAAAGAAGAAGGGCAGACTACCCGACATCGCCTTTAAGAAAGGGAAGTTATCACTTTTGCAAGCCTGAAGGACTATCTTGCAAGAGTCCTCAGGGCTTGCTAGCTTCACTTAGCGCCACAGAAGAACAACGCTCGCTGTAGAGGTGAGAGAGGACTTATACTTTAGATCATTGTCCCTCACCAACTCATAGCCAGCAACAACAAGTAGGAACAATGGCGACCCAGCTACATCACACGTAGGGAGATGCCCTGACATCTTCATTTCCACTACCTCTCCTCACTCCTTAAAAGCAGAAGTGGGGAGGATCACAATAACCGGGATAGACTCCCCGGAAGTAGTGAAAGTTTACGCTCTCCTGCAAAGGCAAGAAATGCCTCCACGAGTACGACGTGAAGCCCTCACCTTCTCCGAGGAGGAGGACTCATTGTTGGAGGCACCGTGACGAGTATTCTCCAAGGAGGAACCACTAATGGAAATGATCTCTTGGTCCATCAAGGGTTGTTGAATCGAACCCTCAGAATCACTGTCACCCAAGTCGATGGCGGAGTCAGACAAAAATGAAGACATTATCAAAAACAAAATACCTTGAAGGATTGAAGAAGATGAATGGGGAAAAAAGAAAATCACAAGAAGCAAGAACAAATGCAAAGAGGATTCAGGAGACAAGAAATCATAGTGACAATGCCTTGAAATCAAATTTCTCCTTCTTTTAAAGAGGAGGCAGACTCTTCGGTAAATGGAGAGAGCTGAAGTGGTGCCCTAAAATTTCACACCGCAACGCATCCCCACTTACGCACAAACTACGTCTCCAATATCTATCCACTCAACGAGTGACACCTATGCAAGAGAACATAAAGTCTATCTTCAGTGCACCCTCCAACGGCCAAAAAAGGGCAGAATTGTCAAATCTAAAGACTTCCCTCACCTGACACATCAGACTTAGCCTACAAGATCAAAGGCATGTCCAGCCTGGACAGCTTGAGAGAAGCAGCCCAGACAACATTTGTCCAGGCTCGGGGGATTGACTAGCCACATCGACCTGGAATTCTCTCACCTGCCAAGGTTACCACACCCGACATCAGACAAACACTTGTCTATGCTTGAGGGCTTGACAAACTTGTCACCCTCCTACTTGTCAAGGCTACTACCCCAGAATCATACAATCTTCAACGCTAGACAACCTCTTTCACCCGAAAGCCGTCTCAGAGCTTGGGGGGCTTATGTACTGTCCAGGGTCCACAAAATACATGTGGCATCATACATGGCACTCCAAGACACATGTCAAGCCCTCATGTCAGCCTTGGCCAGGATCATGGATGTTCGACCCTTAGCAGTCGGGATCCCTAACTGACAAGTTATCTCTAACCTCTTAATATTTGAATATATTTGAATCTTCTTATCTCTTGGCAGGTATTCAATTATCTAGAAACTACACATTATCTATAAGGTATAACTATCTACTAGTTTTTATCTTTAAACTATGTATTATCTTTAACATTATCTATAAGCTACTGGCTATTATCTATAAGATGGTAAATATCTATAAGGTCCATAACAGCCCCTACAAACAAGGACCTGTAGCTCCACTTCCCTCCTACAAATACCAAGTTCTATCAAACCCTCAATACATCCCACACACACGAACATATGAGCAAACACGCCTGCGCACTGATTATCCCTCAAACGCTCACTCGAGCTTACACTTATGCATATACATGCTTTATTTCCTAACTCATATACTTGAGTGTCAGAGTCCTTTGTTTTGCAGGTCTCCCCTCCTATCCTCTTAACAAAGACCTTTCTCAAAGCCAGCGTACGAAGTCCAAGAGTCCACTTTGGCCACGTACACCCTGACATGTGCCAGCTCCGAATTTTGGTAAGTACATAATAGAAAACATGTTCTTTATACTATAATTGAACAACAAAATGTTGGCAAAGGAAATCGAAAGGGATTGTTGAATCAAAGTTTGTCTTCTATTAATAGTTCAATGCCCAAATACAAGCTAGTTTCTTCTTTAAGAAGAGAAAATTACAACAAGTTCCTTTTTCCTCCTAATTTTGTTTTCCTTCTTTACCGAAAAACTTCAGAAAACCCCCACACTCATAGGAAGAAAATTCCCATTTTATTGTCAGTGCCTTCCTTCTTTTACTTCTAGCCAATTGCTAAAGTTGACCTCGAAATCCCAAAGCTTCGCGTGTTGCAACATCCAATTGGCTCTTAGTCTTTCCTTTTTTCCATTTTTAAGACCTTTTAGGTTCGTCCTAGTCTCTACTTCTTCCATGTTTGGTATACCTTCATACACATCTTGAAGAGAAACCCTTGAGCTTGGTGCATTGGCAGAGCTTGCATGAAGGATTAGGATAGTGATCGAGTAGAGAGTAGCATGGAGTTGATGAAGATATGTTGGATATAACATATATGGGCATAGGAATGAGAGGGGCACCATTTTGAAAGAGACATATAAGAAATTAAGGTTTTGTGATGGGTTAGGATGAGTTGGGTCTTGAATAGGTGTTAGGTCGGGTTCAAGTAATGGGCATTACTTCGCCCTTTTTATTTGACTCTGATGAATTAATGGCCTATCAACACTTGATTTGAGCTTGATACATTAAACTGAAAATTAGAAACCCATGAAAATTTTCTTTTTTTTTTCTTTCCCCGCTTTTTTATCTTCTCTTATTTCTTTTTTTCTTTTTGTTCTTTTTTATATAAAATAGTAATTACTCCGGACAAAATAAGGTGTTGACACATGTCATTTGTAACACCCTAGTTTTCGGTAAATAAATATATATTAATATTTATTAAGTATGTATTTTGAGTTTTTATAATTGATTAAATTAAGCAAATATTTTGGGGTGATATATTTGGTTGAAATTGAGTTTTAATGATCAATCATGTGGACCAGAAATTAATTGAGTTTTTAGAAATTAAATAAATGAGAGAAAATAGTTTTTGTTAATTAAAGTAAGAGTTTCGTAGTATTAGAAAATAAATAGAATAAAATGATGTTTTAAAAAATAAAGGGATATTTTAATTGGTTATTTATTTAATAAAAGAGTAAAATAGAGTTCCTTTTTATAAAATAAAGAAAATAAGGTAAATGATAGGCTTTGAGTACTCATGCACATAAATTGTCCTTTTTAATGTCATAGTAGTTTTTATAAACCTACGTGCGTTCTCTGCTCTCTCTTCCTCCCAAATTCCTTCTCCCTTCTTCCTCTTCCAAAATCCTTTTTTTTTCCGCATACACCCAAACATGTCCCAGTAAAACTATGATCCCAGACTTGTTAACCGTTGGATCGTCTTGAAATTTGAACACCACCTTTGGCACTAGCTCATTTTCTCACATTCCCACCATTGGGATTTGCCCCTCGCATAGAGACAATGAAATTAAGGCTCAAATCTCTTATCCTTTTTCTAATGCTTGGAAACCCTAGCAGAGCAACTAGAGGATAAGCTTGAGGAATCTTAGGAAACCTCTAGAGACATCACTATCGCTGTTAGACTACACACATGAGCCCACTTAAAGGTAAGGGATGAGTTACTCATGCTTAGGGATTAGAATAAACATATGTAAGGATCCCTAAAGATCAATTCTGGGTTGTTTTATGAAATTCAATTATGTTCCCATGCTTTTAATCATGAATTGACTGTGTTTGATAAACCAATTGATGTCTCGATGTAGAATTGTTGTGAAATTGATGTGTTTTATTCCCTTGTCTCATGCTTTGAAAATTTATCTATGATTATAATATGTGTCTTTCTCTTGTTTCTCGTACTTATAAATTGTACATTTGATTTCTTTATTATCGTGAATTGAGTGTGCTTTCACTACATTTGTGTCACGAGATATCTATTTCATTTTAATATATTATTGTTCAATTAGCTACTGACAACCTTCGTATTTGGCTTATTGGTGGCGATCAGAAAGATTTTTATATAATACTCCATGATGCCATGCGAATGTGCATGGTTACATTTTGCTCTTGAATCAATTGGATAATCATAAAGCTATATAAAGAATAGGACAAAATTTACTAGATTAGCATGAGAATTAGATTGTTGGAAATGTTCTTTGTCATGTTTTGGTCTCATAAGCTTATTATGTGTTGATGATTATAACACATATATATGCATATAATCTGTTAAAATAAATTAGGAATTAATAGTTCAAATAATAAAATTAAATTGATGGAAATTAATATATTAAGATTCAACGATAAATACTTTTAATGCATTTTTAGTTTAATTGTTTATTAACTCTTTTTAATTGAAAATACTATAGTTCGATTTAATATATACATGTTTTGTGCCATGAAAATTTTAATATTGTGTGATGTGTATATGATTCATGAGGTGTGATAACATATTGCTTTAGGAATATAACATTGTGATTGAGATTGAGTGTATGTGATAAATTGAGTATGTGTTGAATTGTAAGATACATGTGTGTTGAGATTTTGTACACATTGAGTTTTGGGCTATGAACTGTACAATCACACAACTGTAAGACTGATGTGTCATCATTTTCTCCTAATTCTTAACCTTTTTTGTCACCATTTTAATTACTGATTAGCCTTAATTGTCAAATTAATTATGCAGTTTTATCATTTGGGCCTACTGGATTAATTTTGTGTTTTTAATTTAATTTCAGGAGAATTATAAGCAATTGGGCTTGAATCCAGAATTGAGCTTGGACTTGAAGAGAACAGACTATTTTATTCTACCAAATCTTATCTTATCTAGATTTTATATCATCTAGATATTATTTCATCTAGATTTTATCTTATCATATCTAGATTTTATCTCATCTAGATATTATTTCATCTAGATCTTATCTTATCTTATCTAGATTTTATTTCAGCTAGATTTTGTCTTATCTTATCTTATCTATATTTTATTTTATTTATGGGCTTGGACTTAAAATAGATTTGTAAGCTTTGGGGTTGAGAACTATATAATAGCACCAAGGTTCTAGTTTGAGTCTGGCTTCTCTCCTCTTTCTCGTTTTAGTTTTAGTCTTTTTCGTTTTAGGGATAAAGAATAATTTTAGATTTTGCAATTCCAGTTTTTACTATTCATGTAGCAATACAATTTCATTTTCTACTTCAATCTACAATTTCGTTTCTACTGATTAATGGAAGGCTAAGTCTCTAGTGTTGTTTTCTCTTGAGGATCAAGCACAACTCTGTTTGAGGTTTTATTATTTCTATTGAATTCTGATCAGTTTCTCCTCTTCACCAATTACTCTATATTTGTTGCTATTAATCCATGCATGCTTAGTGCTTGATTAATTGTCTTTGCGCTTAATTTACATTCATGCTTAATGATCAGTTTCGTTCATGATTAATTGGTGTATGTGATGCTTAATCACATAATGAATGCTGTGTTAAATTTCGCTTAGTAATTTAATTTAGGGTTGGATTAAGTGGTTGAACTGATAAAGGATAAATTCTCGTAACCTAGGATAAGAGACTTGCTTGTGAATCAAGGGGAAACAATGTGTTTTAATTCGGATATTTTCTAATTCAAATTTGCTTGCTGTTTAATTTACAAAAACAAACACCCCCCAATTCGTTACTGTTTTATTACTATCTGTTATGAACGTTTGGTTGATCATTGCTCGTTGGGAGACGACCTAGGATCACTTCCTAGATACTGCATTTTTAATGTTTATTTGATTCGGGTACGACCTCTATCAAATTTGGCGTCGTTGCCGAGGAGCAGTGGGCCAAAGGTTCATAATAGTGTTTAGTTATTTTAATTTGTGTAGCGTTCTGTTTTTCATTTCAGCTGCATTCCCTTTTTAGCGACAGTTTTTTAGTGACGGATTCAGCAACTGATTCAGCCTTTTGCTGTGAACAGTGCTGAACAGTGATTAGCGACGAATTTTGCAATTTAATTAATGATTTTTGTTTTGATAGTTAGAGTTTTTATTTTTGGCTGAATTTTTGTGTGGTAGCTTCTTTTGATCCATATTTTGTGTGAAAAATACCAAGAGCACTTAGTGTGACATTATTTGAGAGAGACAAAAAATTTTTAAACTTGTTTTTAGCAAAACTTAAAATGGCTATAACTTTTGCTTCGGGTATCAGAACGACTATTATTATATATGGATTTGGGGTAGAAAAAAGTTTCCCATGCTGTGGAATCCTGCTAAAGTTGGTTGGGGACTCCCAAACTCTAAAAATCAGCTGTTTACTAAGTTTTTTATAAGTATTATTGCCTTATTTTTCTAAACTTTGCTTAGGTAGTTTTTATAGTTAGACTTTGAATTTTTGTTTGAAAATTTTTGTGCTATCTTTTCATGATTTTAGGGTGTTCCTTACAAAATTTCAGCTTATTTTGATATCGTTTAAGTATAGTTGTAGTTTTACCCCCTTGTTAGGTGTTTGCTGAAAAACACATTATTTGCTGCATATAGTGCATGACAAGGGGCAATCCAGGTGATTTACAACCTTTTGATCCTGAAATAGATAGAACCTTTCATAGATTTGTTAGGCATAGTGTGCATCCTAGTCATTCTGTACATTTTGAGCATTCTGAGCATTCTACTGAGGGTGATTCTGAATATTCTGATTTTAAGCATTCCATTACTAATTTTTATATTGAGAACATGGCTCAACCTCCACCTCGTGAGAGGACTCTTAGGGAGATGGCTGCACCTGATTTCACTTATGAAAGCTTGTGCATTCAATATCCTGATGAGGGTATTCCATATGTTCTCAAGACTGGACTAATACATTTGTTGCCCAAGTTTCATGGTCTTGTAGGTGAAGATCCTCATAAACATCTTAAGGAGTTCCATATTGTTTGTTCCACCATGAAACCCCCTGACGTCCAAGAAGATCATATCTTTCTAAAGGTTTTTCCTCATTCTCTAGAGGGAGTGGCAAAAGATTGGCTATACTACCTTGCTCCCAGGTCTATTTTCAGCTGGGATGACCTTAATAGGGTGTTCTTGGAGAAATTCTTCCCTGCATCTAGGACCACTGCCATCAGAAAAGATATTTCAGGCATCAGGAAACTTAGTGGAGAAAGCTTGTATGAGTACTGGGAAAGATTCAAGAAATTGTGTGCAAGCTGCCCTCACCACCAGATTTCTGAGCAACTCCTTCTTCAATATTTCTATGAGGGACTTAGTAACATGGAGAGGAGTATGATTGATGCTGCCAGTGGTGGAGCTCTTGGTGATATGACCCCTGTTGAAGCTAGGAATTTGATTAAGAAGATGGCTTCCAACTCCCAACAATTCAGTGCAAGAAGTGATGCTAT
This sequence comes from Glycine max, assembly GCF_000004515.6. Taxonomy (NCBI): domain Eukaryota; kingdom Viridiplantae; phylum Streptophyta; class Magnoliopsida; order Fabales; family Fabaceae; genus Glycine; species Glycine max. The sequence goes on along the minus strand of NC_038242.2, from coordinate 20,405,869 downwards.
TGTTCTTAGAGGAGTCCATGAGGTGGCCACGGATTCATATTCATCTACTGAAAATAAAAAGCTTGAAGGAAAACTTGATGCCTTGGTCAACCTAGTAACCCAGCTTGCCATGAATCAGAAATCTACACCTGTTGCAAGAGTATGTGGTCTATGTTCTTCTGCAGATCACTATACAGATATTTGTCCTTCTTTGCAGCAATCTGGAGTCAATGAGCAACCTGAAGCTTATGCTGCAAACATTTATAATAGACCCCCTTAGTAGCAAAACCAACAACAACAGAATAATTATGACCTTTCAAGCAATAGATACAATCCAGGTTGAAGAAATCATCCAAATCTGAGATGGGCAAGTCCTCCACAACAACAACAGCCTGTCCCTCCTTTCCAAAATGTTGTTGGTCCAAGCAAGCCATATGTTCCTCCTCCAATGCAGCAACAGCAGCAGCAGTCACAACAAAGACAACCAGCAACTGAGGCCCCTCCTCAACCTTTCTTAGAAGAGTTAGTGAGACAAATGACCATCCAGAATATTCAATTTCAGCAAGAGACAAGAGCCTCCATTCAAAGTCTGACAAATCAGATGGGGCAAATGGCTACTCAGTTGAACCAAGCTCAGTCCCAAAATTCTGACAAATTGCCTTCACAAACTGTGCAGAATCTGAAAAATGTGAGTGTCATCACCTTGAGGTTTGGCAACCAAATTCAAGTGCCTCCACCAGTAGCAGCACCTACACCTAAAAAACAGGATGAAATAGTTGCACAAAAGAGAAAGCTTCCTAACAAAAATTTTCATGCAGGTGGACCTTCTTCTAGTAATTCTGACTTACCGCAACCTCCTATCCCTCTTCCATTCCCACCTAGAGCAATTCCAAACAAAAAAATGGAAGAAGCGGAAAAGGAGATCTTGGAGACCTTCAGGAAAGTAGAGGTGAACATACCTCTGCTAGATGCCATCAAGCAGATTCCAAGATATGCCAAGTTTCTAAAGGAGCTGTGCACCCACAAAAGGAAGCTCAAAGGCAATGAACGGATTAGCATGGGTAGAAATGTGTCAGGATTGATAGGTAAATCTGTTCCTCACATTCCTGAGAAATGTAAGGACCCAGGTACTTTCTGTATACCTTGCATTATTGGGAACAGTAAATTTGAGAATGCCATGCTAGATCTAAGAGCATCAGTTAGTGTCATGCCTCTGTCCATTTTCAATTCTTTATCTCGTGGACCTTTGCAATCTACAGATGTGGTGATTCATTTGGCAAATAGAAGTGTTGCTTACCCTACAGGTTTTATAGAGGATGTGCTGGTTCGGGTTGGTGAACTTATTTTTCCTGTTGATTTTTATGTTCTTAATATGGAAGAGGGATTTTCCTATGGTTTAGTTCCAATTATTTTAGGCAGGCCATTTATGAAAACAACCCGAACCAAGATAGATGTTTATGTTGGCACATTGTCTATGGAATTTGGTGATATTGTCGTTCATTTTAACATTCTTGATGCCATGAAACATCCATCTGAGGATCATTCTGTTTTTCGTGCTGAGATAATTGATCAGATTGTTGATGATTATATGTTTGATTTTGATTCTGTTCTTTATGGTAGGAAACATCCATTTTTATCTTATCTGCATACTTTTCATTCCTTATGCATTGAATCTGAATATGAGTTTGAATTTGATCCCGTGTCTGATTTTTATGCTGAGAATGAATCTGAATTTGAGTCTGGTTTTGATTTTCTGGGTGTTGTACCTCTTGATGTTGATTTTTTAGAGTCAGAATGCACTAACCATGTTGCAGGAAGTACATATACTTCTGACTTGCTTTATGAGGTACAAGATGAGGAACCTTCTTCTCCTACCATAGTTCCTCCCACTGTTCAGCCACCACCCGCACTGGAGTTGAAGCCCTTACCAGCAAACCTCAAATATGCCTACTTGGAGGACAAGGAAAAATTTCCAATGATCATTTCTTCCTCCCTTGCTGCTGAGCAAGAGGAGAAGTTGTTGCTAGTTCTCAAGAAGCACAAGAAAGCCATTGGATGGACTTTAGCAAATATTCCTAGTATTAGCCCATCTACCTGCATGCATAGGATACTTTTAGAGGATGGAGCTAAGCTAGTGAGGCAGCCACAGCGGCGACTCAACCCCGTCATCCTAGATGTGGTGAAAAAGAAGGTGACCAAGCTCTTACAAGCTGGAATCATCTACCCCATTTCTGACAGCCAGTGGGTGAGTCTCGTCCAAGTGGTTCCTAAGAAGACAGGCCTCACAGTAATTATGAATGAAAGGGATGAGCTTATCCCCACAAGAGTGCAGAACAGCTGGTGAGTCTGCATTGATTATAGGAGGCTGAACTAGGTAACCAGAAAAGATCATTTTCCCTTACCATTCATTGATCAAATGCTTGAGCGCTTGGCAAGTAAGTCTCATTACTGTTTTCTTGATGGTTTTTCTGGTTATTTACAAATTTATATTGCTTCTGAGGATCAAGAAAACACTTCATTCACCTATCCCTTTGGCACTTTTGCCTATAGGAGGATGCCCTTTGGCCTATGCAACGCCCCTGACACCTTCCAGCGGTGTATGCTTAGCATTTTCAGTGACTTTTTAGAGAGTTGCATAGAGGTGTTTATGGATGATTTTACTGTTTATGGATCCTCTTTTGATACATGTTTAGATAGTTTAGATAGAGTTCTTAGTAGATGCATTGAAACTAACCTTGTGCTGAATTTTGAAAAATATCACTTCATGGTAGAACAAGGTATAGTTTTAGGGCATATCATTTCCAGTAGGGGCATAGAGGTAGACCCTGCAAAAATAGATGTTATTTCACAATTGCCTTACCCCTCTTGCGTGCGAGAGGTTCGTTCTTTTCTTGGTCATGTAGGGTTTTATAGGCGTTTTATCAAGGATTTTAGCAAAGTGGCCCTTCCACTATCCAATCTGCTAAAAAAGGAGGTGGAGTTTGATTTTGATGATCGATGCAAAGAGGCTTTTGATTGCCTCAAGCGTGCGGTGACTACTACTCCTATCATTCAGGCACCTGATTGGACAGCCCCATTTGAGCTAATGTGCGATGCATCCAATTACGCATTGGGGGCTGTCCTTGCTCAAAAGATTGATAAGCTGCCTCGGGTGATCTACTATGCTTCCAGAACTTTGGATGTTGCTCAAGCAAATTACACTACCACAGAGAAAGAGCCATTACCGATAGTTTTTGCTCTTGAGAAATTTCGTTCATATTTACTTGGTACTCGTGTTATTGTTTATACTGACCATGCAGCTCTGAAGTACCTGTTGAAGAAGGCTGAATCAAAGCCTAGATTGATCAGGTGGATGCTTTGGCTCCCAGAGTTTGATTTGGAGATCCGTGATCGGAGCGGTGCACAGAACCTCGTGGCTGACCATCTGAGTAGGATTGAGCGTGCGTTTGCGGACTCACCCATTCGGGATGATTTTCTGGATGACCATTTGTACATTTTGTATAGTATTTCTGATTCCTTCCCCACTCCTTGGTTTGCTAATATTGTGAATTATTTGGTTGCTTATGTTTTTCCTCCCTTAGCATCTAAAGCTCAAAATGATAAAATTAAGAGCGATGCTAAGCATTATATTTAGGATGACCCCTATTTGTGGAAGTTGTGCAGTGACCAGGTTATTAAGAGATGCATTCCAGACCATGAGATTGACTCAGTCCTGCAATTCTGTCATTCTTCCGCACTAGGTGGCCATCTTGGCATACAGAGGACAGCTCGCAAGGTGCTTGACTGTGATTTCTATTGGCCTACCATCTTCAAGGATGCATGGAGAATCTGTAGCACTTGTGAGCCTTGTCAAAGAGCAAGCGGCTCACTTTAATGGAGAGAATAAATGCCTCAACAACCCATGTTATTATGTGAGGTGTTTGATGTCTGGGGTATAGATTTTATGGGGCCTTTCCCTGTATCTTTTGGTTTTGTTTATATTCTCCTTGCTATTGATTATGTTTCAAAATGGGTGGAAGCCAAACCCACCAGAACTAACGATGCTAAGGTTGTTGTGGATTTTGTTAGATCTAATATGTTTTGCAGGTTTGGAGTCCCTAGAGCCATCGTTAATGATCAAGGCACCCATTTTTTGTAACAGATCCATGTATGCCTTGCTCAAAAAGTATGGGGTCGTGCACAAAATTTCCACACCTTACAACCCCCAAACTAATGGGCAGGCTGAGATTTCAAACAGGGAGATAAAAAGGATCTTAGAGAAGATTATGCAGCCGAACAGAAAGGATTGGAGCACCAGGCTAGATGATGCTCTTTGGGCGCATAGGACTGCCTACAAAGCACCCATAGGAATGTCGCCTTATCGGGTTGTCTTTGGCAAGGCATGTCATCTTCCTGTAGAGATAAAGCACAAAGCCTACTGGGCTGTAAATAACTGCAACTTTTCTATTGATCAGGCTAGAGAGGAAAGGAAGTTGCAACTAAGTGAGTTAGATGAGATCCGTTTAGAAGCCTATGAGAATTCCAAATTCTACAAGGAGAAGACCAAGAAGTTCCATGACAACTTGATAGCTAAGAAAGACTTCGTGGTTGGATAGAAAGTTTTATTGTATAACTCTAGGCTCGGACTCATGAGTGGTAAGTTGAGGTCAAAGTGGATTGGTCCTTTTGTGGTGACTAATGTTTTTCCTTGTGGTACAATTGAGATCAAAAGTGAATCCACAGATAAGGGCTTCAAGGTCAATGGACACCGACTGAAACCATTCCTCACAAATCCCTCCTTAGTGGATATAGTGGTGGAGGAGACCTCCTTACTTCACCCTACTTCTCTTCCGCCATGACTTAGGGAGTTTTCTTTTTCTGTCTCCTTCTTTACTTTTATTGCACTTGTCCAAATTTATTGATTGCTTTGATTGTTCTTGATCTTATGATTGTGCTACATTGAGGACAATGTGTTGTTTAAGTGTGGGGGGGGGGGGGGGGGCGGGGGGGAAGAAGATTGTTCTTTAATTTTATTAGGTTTTCTAGTTTAATTTTGTTAGGTTTTCTAGGTTAATTTTGTTATTTTGGGTTTTATGTTTTGTGTACAACATTGCATGTTCTCTTTGAATTTTGGGTTATGTACAAGTAATGGGTAATTGTTTTTGAAATAGGAGTTTCTTGGCATTTTGTGAATTGAAATCCTTGTTTTTCTGTACATGTCAAGTTAGTTTTGAAAGTTCGAATTGAAGGTGATAGATTTACCCCTAGTGAGAATTTGAGCCATCATCATCTATTTTATTCGGTGTGTTTTGCCCCATTGATTGCTTGCACAATAGCCTTGGCTTGACTCTTGTTGATACTTCTTGCTTCACATGCATGTTGGGAGATGATTTAGGCATTTTATTCGGTATGTTCCCCTTTCTTTGTGTTTGAAGTTCATTACAAGCCTTAAGTGAAAAACCATGATTTCACCCTACCCTTAGAGTGTGTTTGGATGAGGAAATTTAAAATTCTAAAGAATTTTAAATTCTGAGAATTTCAAATGCTTCAATTTAAATTCCTTCATTTCTAAAATTTTCTGTTTGGATAAAAAATTAGATTTTTTTCATTTTTAAAATTTTGTGTTTGGATAAAGAAATTAAATTTCTTCATTTTCAAAATTTTGTATTTAAATTATTATTTCATTTACAACACACTATTAAAGTTCAAATTATTTCATAAAATTCTTTCAAATTTCAAATTCTGAAGAATAGAATTATGTCTAAAACAAGATGAGAAGGCTTATTCAACTAACACTTACAAATAGGACTGTATTGTATATCAAAATACAAGAGGAGAAAACAATAAAAGCAGATAAATGACATTGACCTCCTTAATTACACTAATTATTGGATCAATGGCACAATTAACATAATTTTTTTATAATAAATCGAAAGAAGAAAATAACTAAGAAGCAATAGGAAAAAAACAAAAAAGAAAAAAAGGGTGCATTTGCAACCTAATAATACAATTAACCGTGTACAGAAGGTGGATAAAATTAAAACAAAACCCCACAATAGAAAATAATAATCTGTAATTCTATACCACAAAATACAAGCCTATACAGCAAAGAAGAACAACAAAGTTCAAGGAACCACCAGCATGAGACCTCACATCTTCGCGAAAGCCTGGCGGGGACGATAGGTGTGAGGTTTGTCCATCAAATCCCGGTGAATTCTCCTGTGACAAAGCATCATCATCCGGTGGAGGAGCATTATCAAGAGGCTTAGCAGAAACTATCGGATTTCTCCCAAAAATCTCCCTCGGCAAGAGAACCTTGGAAACCCCAAAAATTGCGACGGGATTCTGATCAAACACGGTCTACGTAATTGAGGCCTGAACGATGCCGGTGTTGATTGTGACAGAGCCGTTAATGCATGAAATGTTGAGCGTGAAGCTGCCAGCACCCATGGCCTCAGTAGCCAGGGTTGGTTGAAAGGGGTTAACCACAGATTCAAGAGAGTCGAGAGGGTAATACAACACAAAAGAATTTCAAATTCTTTCATAAAATGAAAGAATTTGAAATGCTAATATTTAAGTTAACTAAAATCCCTGATCAAAATTCTCAAATTTCAATTTCTTTTCAAATTTTTATCCAAACATCTTATTTAATTGAAAAGTAATTAAAATCCTTTAAAAAATTGAATTACCTTATTAAATTTCTCCATCCAAACATACTCTTAAGGAATTTTGGAGCTTTGGAATTGTTTTGGGAATAAGTGTGAGGGGAGGGGGGAGGTATGTTTCATTGGATGATATGTTTTTATTGGCCATGCTTGATGATGTATACATATATTGCCTAATTTTTGCTTTATTTTTCAATCGCATTCAAATGCTACTGTCCACGTTAAAAAAAAATCAAAAATAAAAAAAAAGAAAAAAAAAAGAATGAATGAAGTTGAATAACTGAGGTCTTGGTTTGAAGACTTGGATTGGTTGAAGACTTGGTTGATTTTGTTTTGGGTTTACTTTTTAAGGCTTAATTTGTAATTTTGGTTTTGGGGTTTACTACTTTTTCTTACTTCCCACTTATTCCTCATTGCTCCTCTATTCCTTTGGGTTTTAGCTACTATCCCATAATTTCATCTACCTTGTCCTTGGCACCATTACAACCTTAAAAGACCTTTTGATCCTCATGTGCATGTGCTTCTGATGTGGTTGTCAATTTTAGAATCTTGCCAAGTCTATGTGTTGTTTGTTTTCATGGGTACTCTGAGAGTAATCAGTAACCTAGACACTTGAGAGATAGAGTGCATATCTTGTGAGGCTTTATCACTTTTCATTCTTGAGCTGATTGACTATCTTACCGTGTTTGAGATGCTTGGATGATTTTCATGACGGCCTTGACTCTTTAACTCTTTACATGTTGGATGTTACCCATTCTTTTCATTCCTTGAGATTCATTGAGAAATATGTAATTGTTGTTGTGTCTGTTTGTTTCTCTTTAATGTCTCTGGATTTGTCCCTTGCTTTGTTTTTTATTTTGCCCAGGAGTGCAAAAGGCTAAGTGTGAGGGGATTTGATGAATCATCATTTTCTCCTAATTCTTAACTCTTTTTGTCACCATTTTAATTACTGATTAACCTTAATTGTCAAATTAATTATGCAGTTTTATCATTTGGGCCTACTGGATTAATTTTGTGTTTTTGATTTAATTTCAGGAGAATTATAAGCAATTGGGCTTGAATCCAGAATTGGGCTTGAACTTGAAGAGAGCAGACTATTTTATTCTACCAAATCTTATCTTATCTATATTTTATCTCATCTAGATATTATTTCATCTAGATCTTATCTTATCTTATCTAAATTTTATTTCATCTAGATTTTGTCTTATCTTATCTTATCTAGATTTTATTTTATTTATGGGCTTGGACTTAAAACAGATTTGTAAGCTTTGGGGCTGAGAACTATATAACAGCACCAAGGTTCTAGTTTGAGTCTGGCTTCTCTCCTCTCTCTCGTTTTCGTTTTAGTCTTTTTTGTTTTAGGGACAAAGAATAATTTTAGATTTTGCAATTCCAGTTTTTACTATTCACGTAACAATAAAATTTCGTTTTCTGCTTCAATCTACAATTTCGTTTCTACTGACTAATGGAAGACTAAGTCTCCAGCGTTGTTTTCTCTTGAGGATCAAGCACAACTCTCTTTGAGGTTTTATTATTTATATTGAATTCTGATCAGTTTCTCTTCTTCACCAGTTACTCTATATTTGTTGCTATTAATCCATGCATGCTTAGTGCTTGATTAATTGTCTCTGCGCTTAATTTACGTTCATGCTTAATGATTAGTTTCATTCATGATTAATTGGTGTATGTGATGCTTAATCACATAATGAATGCCTTATGTTAAATTCCGCTTAGTAATTTAATTTAGGGTTGGATTAAGTGGTTGAACTGATAAAGGATAAATTTTCGTAACCTAGGATAAGAGACTTGCTTGTGAATCAAGGGGAAACAACGTGCTTTAATTCTAATATTTTCTAATTCAAATTTACTTTCTGTTTAATTTACAAAAACAAACAACCCCTCCCCCCCCCCCCCCAATTCGTTACTGTTTTATTACTATATGTTATGAACGTTTGGTTGACCATTGCTCGTTGGGAGACGACCTAGGATCACTTCCTAGATACTGCATTTTTAATGTTTATTTGATTCGGGTACGGCCTCGATCAAAGACCCTTGAAGGAAGACGAGTTAATGCACGTCGAGTTTTATGATGAGCTTCACTATGGGAACCTGACAAGTTTAACCACTTTGAGGCGCAACGAGTTAAAATGATTTTAAAAACAATTAAGTAGCTATGTGTATTGCATAGTTCATACGTAAAGTCTGTGTGTTAAAATGTTTTTTTGGGTTGGACTTGAATCAGGAGGGAGAGACCTCAACGGACTTCTCAGAGTGTAGGCCTTCAGGGTAAATACACCTCGTTTGAGTGCTCCTTTAAGCTTGTGCCAATCCCACATGGTTGGAGCATTCTCGCAAAACAACGTGACCCTGATTGGTCTTCCTATGATTTCACCTAGTGAGAGTGACCTGACTTACCAATGTGTGGTCTATCTTATCATGTACTCGTGGGCACCCGATGAGATTTTTTCACTGACATAGTACCACATTGCATCAAAGATTGAGTCTTAGTATATCTATTACATAATGCTCATGTATTGATGATTATTGACTAGTTAAGTGATATTGCATTTTGATCCTTGAGTACATGAATGATGTTAAAATGTGTGACACGTGTTGTGTTGAGATGGGATGTTATACGATAATTGGTTGAATGACGTGAGCTATGTCTAAGTAAGCTGTATTTCATTTATATGATATGTGTATATACATGTTGTCTTGTTTCTTTCTATTAGCTAGGAATATAATAACTCACTCCATGTGTGTTGTTTGTGTTTGGATCCTTGTGAAAAAAAAATAAATGATTTGAAGATGATGAGATATTAAAGTTTACATTCATACATTACTCATATTTATACAAATAAATTAGTCGAGCTTTGAATGGAAGAGATAACATAGTTATGGGCCATTGATTGTCGTTGGTACTATCCCAACCACTCATTTTTTGGCACAAAAGATGAAGCTTTGTAGGATTCCTAACAGGTGAACAGTAACCCTGCTTACATCAATGTCTTATGGGTCATTGATTGTCGTCGGTGATATCTCGACCACTCCTTTTCTGGCACAAAGGATGAAGCTCTACAAGAATCCTGACGGGTGAATAGTAACCTCGTTTACATCAATGCATTATGGGTCGTTGATTATTGTTGATGTTATCTCAACCACTCATTTTCTGGTACAAAGGATGAAGCTCTACAAGAATCTTGACGGGTGAATAGCAAACTTGTTTACATCAATGTGTTATGAGCCATTAATTGTTTTCGGTGACGAGTGAACAATAGCCTCGTTTACGTCAATGCGTTCTGGGTCGTTTATTGTTGTTGGTGCTATCCCAACCACTCCTTTTCTGCCATAAAAGATGAAGCTCTGCATGTTTATTTATGAATTGTTGATGGGTTGATTGATTCATGATGTGTTGTGCAACTGATTTGTTTATATTTATTATTAAAAAAACTAAAATGAAAAAACACATACATTAATACATTTCCTACAAGCAAAATCCATACATTATTATTACAATAAACAAACGCTGAACCTTGAAATCAAAATAACATGAAAATAAAAATTTCACTAAATGGTGATTGTAATCTCTACATAATGTCATTCAGGTTTCATTGTTTTGTCAAGCAATTTTTTCATAACGTCCCAAAGACTACATTGGGATTGTGGTTTGATTTCGCCGCATAATTCAACATACATGATATTAGGATTTTCTGTGAATATAGAAAACATCATATGTACGACTTCATTGTCTTCAAGTTTCCATGCCCTATATTCAATATTTCCATCAACATTGGATATAGGCCATCAATAATAGATGTCGCCTACTTGTTTGTCATTCAAACATGGTGTAATCTTACTCTGGATTGCTTGCATTAGAGCCTGAAGTGTCATGTCTTGATGAAGACAAACTAACCTTGTGTTATTGCTGGCAAATGATGTGGATTCGTGCTTAGCTGTAATCATTTGACTGTTGTAATATACACAGGCCCAAATGATTCGTGCTTAACTCATAATTAGCTAATTATATTATAAAAGGAGTTTACTAAGTCTAAAGTCTAATTTTTACAATTTTAGACATGATTTTAAAGCCTTTTCTAAACTGATTCAAGTAAAAAAAGTTATACTGTTACATTCATCAACATAAAAACAATGCAAATGATGCATTATTCGTACCAAATAATGTCATATTGATATGGCAAAATATGCTACAAAAGACCATTAGAAAAATATTAAAGTGCAAAACATGATTTTTTTTTTTTTTTTTGCGTTTTCAAGCACCTTTTTAAAGCTTTTTTAAACCAAATCAAGATGTGAAACTTATGCCATTGGATTCATTTACATAAAAACTATTAAACTTATTTATTTTTCAAATCATAAAACATCATCTAACATTAAAAATAAAGAACAAAGTCATCCCCACGAATCACATTAAACTAAAATTTTAAAATTAGTTCATTAAGTCAAATTTCATAATTAAAAAAATCAAAATGAATGCTTTCAAATATATAAAACAAAAAAAAATATTACAAAAAATATAACTTTCTAATTATTTTTTAAAAAACTACGTTAAGAATTCGATTTTTGGCAAACTAAATCGTTAACTGTTTTTTATTGCAATTTTGAAAATTCATGCTGTGAATTTGGATCTTCCCAACTGAATTTATACCTTAAAAAAATGAGACATTTGGGTACATAATTTGAAAAGAGGAATATTTGGGAAAATAAATATTGAAAGGAATGGTCCGCTGGTAAAAAGGTCACAAACAAACCCATTTTATTTTTCACCGCGCCTCGGTAAAAAAAAAAAAACAGAAAGGGGTTTCAACCGTGAACGAAGAAGAAGAAGGCATCGAGATTGGGCAGCGTAATGAGCAGAAAACGGAGCTTCAACACCACATTCCCACCGCTTAACCTCATCATAATCACTCACCGATCCATTCTTCCCCAAACCTAACCGAAGCCGAACGAGTCAACTCGGCCCTTACAATGCCAGTGTCAACTCGGTCCTAGACACTACCGAACGAGTCAAACTCGGAACACGACGCTTTAAAGGAGAAGATGAAATCGCTTCTTGCGTTGTACGAGCAGCACAAGCAGAAGCACGGCGCCGCCGAAGCAGCACCTACCAACAAGAACCCTTCTTTGAAGGGTGGGACCCGCATTCTGGTGTTCGTTAGGGTTAGGCCGCTGGCGAAGAGGGAGAAGGAAGCGGGTTCACGGTGTTGCGTCAGAATCGTTGACCGCCGTGACGTTTACCTAACGTAGTTTGCGTCCGAAAAAGATAATAATTACGGATTCGGCTACTCAGCATGACGTTTATTCCACCACGTGAGTTTCGTTTTCGATTTGCTTTTGAGAATGATAATAATTACTTGATTAATTTAACATTTTGAGAACTTTAGGAACGCGGATGTATTTGATTGAGCTTATTTAGAAATTTTTGCTTATGTTTTTTTTTAAGAGAATTGAAAAGAGTTTTTATTTTAAAAAATTTATGTAGGAACATGCTTATGTGGTACTTTTTTATGTTTGAGAGACTAGGCTTCGTTTGTTTTTTCTTTTTACATTTTTTTTCCTTTGATAAAACTGCTTTGGATATGCATCGGAATTTGGGAAATGTCCTTGTCCTTCAGAAGGTTTCACTCACTAGTCACTACCTGAACAATTACTAATGATAGATGCAGTGTTTTCTAAAGACTAATTTTAATTTTGATCTCTTTCTGTCTTTAATTTATGTTAATAACTGTATTGCATCTCATTCGTGAGCTGGCTCATTTCCAGGGTCCAAGAAATGGCACACATTGCAAACGGAAGAGACACAGGAAACTGTGTATCTCTACTTCGAGTAAATGTATGTTATATATGTATATTCATTATTTGTCAATTTGAAACATTCCCAGTAAATTAAACTGAGTGAAGTGTGACTAATTAACTAAGTCATAACCTTGTAGAGTGCAAATTCGAGCCAGAGCAACATGTTGATATTACAAGAGAGTTGCACCAATTCAACAGGCTCTTTTGTCATTTATGCTCCGGTGGACATTGTTGCAATGAATGTGGTTCTAAATGGTGGAGACCCAGATTACGTGGCACTTCTTCCTTCAGGGTTTGCTATTCTCCCTGATGGAACCACATCGCATAATGGAAGTGGTGGCATTGGCGAAACTGGCCCTAGTGGTTCTCTCTTAACTGTTGCGTTTCAAATATTGGTGGATTCTGTTCCAACCGCGAAGCTTTCTCTTGGTGGATTCTGGCCCTAGTGGTTCTCTCTTTCTGTCTTTAATTTATGTTAATAACTGTATTGCATCTCATTCGTGAGCTGGCTCATTTCCAGGGTTAAATATTTATGTTACATTAAATTGCAATTTGCTTGTTTTGATATCAGTGAAATTTTATCTTCTCTTCTATGGCTTCTTTTGAAAATTTTGTTACTTGCTTAGTTGCTGTGCTTGAGCTTGACAACAGTTCAACAGGAAAAATTAGTAAATGATAAGGTCTTGAGGAGGATTGAACTTGTTATGTCAATATTACTAGCTGAGTTTCAAGCTCATTGGCCTTTGGAGTTCATTTGACTCTTATAATACAAGAAAATTAAAACCTTAAAGAGAAAAGGGTTTGACAGCATTATAGAATCTTTCCATGCTTAATATTCAGCATGCATTCAAAATCTTATAGCTTAGGCACTCATTTATCTTTGATGGAAGGTATACATTGACTTTACATTTTCAGAACCTCAGAACCTCAGAACTTCTGGAAGGAGTTCTGCAAGGGAGGAATGGATCAGTTTTCTGTTATGGTGCCAGCGGAGCCAGAAAAACTTACACAATGCTTGGTACAGTGGAGAGTCCGGGTGTGACGGTGTTGGCAATTAAGGATTTGTTCAGTAAAATCAGGATGAGAAGTTGTGATGGAAATCATGCTGTTCATCTGTCCTATCTGGAGGTTTATAACAAAACTGTCGGGGATTGCTTTCACCTGGAAGACCTCTGGTTCTCAGAGAAGATAAACAGGTTTATAAAAAGGAATTTCAACAATGTAATTAAAGTCACGACATATTAGCTATTTTCTTTCCTAGTTAACTTCTTTTCTTTGAGAATTGAGATAAATATATAGAAAAAGAGTCACATTATAAGTATTGACTACTAACTTTTAAAAGTGCAGATATTATAGGAGACCTTAGATTATAGATTTAATTGTGTTATATGCTGATGGTGATGTACATCCGGAGGGAAAGTAACAGGAGTCAGGAGAAAAAAAAAAGTAACAGGAGTCAGGAGAATAAAAAACACGAGACCTGAAGAAGCACAGATGGATGTGCTGTAGTTTCAGAAATGACATGACTTCTAGTTTTTCTCCCATTCAATGTGGTAACTGATGGGCTGTTGGCAGTAGTTATGTCCCAAAAGCTCGTTTCTTTGCAGTTTGTACTGGTGACCGAAAACGATAGCTTCGACTCTTCAATTCTTTGCAGTTTGTACTGATTGGCACCCTCAAGAGATCTAACTGTTCTTTGATCCGTGGCAAGAGCTCTCTCTGAACCTGCAAGATCAATAGCTGAGAGCTTGCCCATTTTTTTAATAATATTCATTGCAGCATCTCTAACTTGGTACTCAACCACAACCTAGATGTAACAAATTAAGCATATGTCACAATCATGACATTTAAGGGATTGCTCATTTTTTTCCTAAAAAATTTCAAAGTTTACCTGCAAAATAGCATGGGAGCGTGAAGATGTTTCATTAGCACGGGTTGATTCTGTGGTTCTGTTCTGATTTCCTTGTTGAAGTAATGCCATCACCTGAAGCAACAAAGAAAAGAATAAACAAATTTCTGAGAGTTCATAGTTCAAACAGCTGGTAAACTTATAAATTTAGCAAATTGGATTAGAATATGACTTCATCGGTGGAATAAGCTCGGTATTGTGTAAGACCTGCTGCAACAATCCCCTATAACATAATTAGACAATGTACAATCAGATATCTTTCTGAGTTAAAATTTAAGGGATACAATTTAGACAGGAGGGTTTATTGAACAATGGACTTGTATTTGATGACCTTGCAAGAGAAATTCCTTATTTACACCTAGTATAGATGGCCTCTATAAATATACATGTAAACTTGAGCTTTAACAAAACTTAGTCATATTATTTGCAAATTAGAATATGAACCAAACAAACACTGGCATCAAGCAATACCATAAATAAACCATTCAATTTCTCTCAAGACCCAATAATTAAAGACAATCAACAAGGCACAGGGAGTCTAATACATACTCTATATTATGATTGTCACTCAGCAGGTATAAATAATACTTCTTGGTTGACTTCAGCCCATCTTTGGAACTTGCACACCGCTATTTACAGCCCCCTCTTCAAGTGCTGTTATTACCATTTCTACCACTAAACCAGTAAACCACCACTACTTCCCCTTTGTCCATTGCCCCATTCACTAGTCATATTTCTGCTACACCTTCACTTTATCTATTCCCATGTTGTCCTCCTGCCCTATTCCTATTACCATTTTTTCGCTTTGCTATCTCCACCACCCTTCAAAACAACTGCCACGTATCCCTACATATTGACTCCAACGTTCAAATTTTGAAACTCTATGTCAATAGGCTTTTTGTCTCCTTTTCCATCCCTATTCTCTTAATCATCCATCTCTTTTCCCAAAAAGGTACCCTTTTCCAGCAATTCTCCATCTACTACATTACCAAAAGCATAAACAGAGATATTACTTTTCAGAGGATGATTATTGTCTCCCAGATACTTGTTTCTTCACCACCACTACTAACCCTCACATGATCACCACCACCGTCCTCATGCCTTCTTTCAGGAAGTTCACCTCCAAAAACCTTTGTATACACCATCACCAATGGTCTAGTGTCTCCCACCGAAGTCGTACTTTTTGTTTAACATTCACGTTTTATAAACAAAGATGTTTTGTCTAGAAACCTTCATTTCTAGTACTCCTCTGCTGCTACCTTCTTTATCTCTTCCCTCATCGGTGACGCTAACACCAAACAACCATCCAACTTTCTGAAGTGTTCCATGCTACTCCACAACACTAGATCCCACCCTCCCTACACCAAAACCAAGAAAAACCTCAATGATTCTTTGTCTAGGACCCTTCATATCTCATACCCCTCTGTCGATATGTTGTCGACTTATGTTACAATTGTGACAATTTTTACTCGGGACATAAAATGTACCTCCATCATATTCCTTTCTTTTTTTTATTGATGACTTACCTCTACCAACATCTTTAGAACCACCTCCAGACCCCTCACATGAACCAACTAACAATTTTTTTTAGTTGTTCTCTAAAGCCTTATTGGGCTTTGACTCCCCAATACCCTTCGTTTCTTGGGCCATATATCCGGTGTTTACCTTTTTCGATTTTGGTTGACACTAGCAGTAGCCATAACATTAACCACTAATCGCTACACACCTTCATTTACCAATTCAGACCAATTCTTCCTTTTCTGTCTTGGATGGTAATGGGGAATGTGATACTTGCACTCACCACCACCCTTCTACTGAACTCCATATCACCCTACCACCTTTGACAATTTCTTCCAATACACATTTACACTAATTCAATAGGTTGATTCCACCTACTGATTATGCTACCCACCATCTCAGCCTCCATATTTTACCCTTACCCTTACCCATTCAACACCTACTCACCGATATGAGTTTTTCAAGACACCTTATGGTCTACCACCTAACAAACCCCATAGCCATCATCACATACCACTGGTTCCTAATCCACTCCAATCAACAATAAGCCTTACCATTAGCCTCATGCTTGCAAGGAATAATATAGGATTATCCAAGGAGGAAGAGTTTGACTTGGGTAGGCTCAACATGGATGGACCAATCACTAGAGGTTTCAAGAAAAACTTTACAAGAGACTAAATTCTCTCATGGAGGAAAGAGAAGAAGAAGCGAAGCTCATAAGTTTTAGTCAACTTTTAGAATAAGATTTATTTTCATTATTAATTGTATTTTTGGACTTGTAATGGGTTGTTATGACCTTTTATTGTTATTTTCAAATCTTTTAATTATTAGATTAGTTATTGGGCCCTGAGTCTAATTTAGGGTTATTAGTATGAGGTATAAATAAACTCCTTAAACACTTTTTTGGCAGTTTTTTATGAAATTTCATATTAGACACAATTAAGAGAGTGTCTCTCTTAGTTCTTGTATAAAACCTTAGGTTCTTATCAAAGAATTTCATTTTTGTGGCAAATCATCCTCAACTTATCAATCTTCCAAGATTTTGGCGTTGTTCTTTCCATCTCCTTTTCTAATTCCCTTTTTCCTTTTTATTCCCCCCAATTTTAGAGAGTCTCAAATAGGTTCCCCAGTTTGTTGATGCTATAAATTAGATCCGCAAATTAGGGTTCCATCAAGGAAATTAGGAAATGCTTAATGAAGGAATTATTTATCCAAGCATCAACCCTCTTTCATCCTTAGTTTTGTTAGTTTGCAAAAAGGATGGTTAATGGAGATTTTGTGTAGACTATCGAGCTTTGAACTCTCTCACTATCAAGGTTCGGTTTCTCATCTCCACTACTGACAAGTTGCTTGATGAACTCAAATCAACCACTGTATTTTCCAAGATTGATCTACATCCAGGCTACCATCGAAAAATGGTTGTGCATGAAGAAACTCATAAAACAAATTTTTGCAACTATGACAACCACTAAAAGT
The DNA here is from genome assembly GCF_000004515.6 of Glycine max. Lineage (NCBI taxonomy): Eukaryota > Viridiplantae > Streptophyta > Magnoliopsida > Fabales > Fabaceae > Glycine > Glycine max. The sequence goes on along the minus strand of NC_038242.2, from coordinate 20,388,529 downwards.
TCCTAGTTATGTTGTTTAGCCTATCAAATGCACCATCCACGTTCCAATTTCCATAAACGACTTTTGTGTCCTTACCTAAGGCATTTTGTGCTTATTTTTTATGGCATATGCTCTACAATCTTACTCTCGAGGATCATATTTCCCTTTTACTCACTATCGTAATATGGGTCACGACGGGATGAAGTGGTCTTCCAAAAAGGAAAACTAGGGGAGTCACCACCAACATTTATTTAAGGAAAATGTCAGAAAAACAAAAAAGGATAAGGATTGGTCTACAATTTGAGAAAAAGGATTCGAGGGTCATTTACGCACGGGAAAGGAGTTAGCACCCTATGCACCCGTCATAAAGATGACAACCTTTAATTGAGTGTGCTAAAAATAAAATGACTTTTTAATTATTTATTTTCCCTTGAGAACATGAGTTATGCTTGTTATGTTTTTTGTTTATTTAGAAAAAAAGAAAGTGAATTTTATTTTTTAGGAAAAAAAAGGAATTTTATGTTTTTTAGTTTTTTAGGTTGACAAAAGGGTTGCCCTCGCTCCTATGTATCCTCAAGTGCAACGATAAAATTGGACTTATGTAGTTCTTTGGGTAGAAAATAGTTTGTGTGTTGGGTGGATTTTTTTTTTTTGAAAGATTTGTTTTAATTGCGTGTCAAAGAGTCGTTAAGGTGTTGAACCTTGAAACAATGTTGAATTTTAAGAAAACATAGGAGAGAATCGCTTAAGGCATTGGACCTTGAAGTGATCTTAAGTAATGCACAATTTTTATGGAGAAGAAGGACAATTGTGATTATTTGTTTGTGGAGAAAAGGGAGAACCTCGAGTATACTTTGTAAAGTCAAGCAAGTTAGACACCCAACATGACTTTCACAAAATTTTACTTACACGTTATTGAAACACTATCAAGCAAGTTAGAGATCCAACATGGAGTGCACAAAATGTGAAAAAAATATATTTCAGGTTTGCAGTAAACTTTGCGAAGTTAAGCAAGTTGGAGACCTAGCATGGAGTGCATAAAATGTGGAAAATATTTTGGGTTTGCGGTAAACTTTATGAAGTCAAGCAAGTCGGAGACCCAACATGACATTCACTAAATTTACCCACACATTTATTAAAACTCTGCCAAGCAAGTCGGAGATTCAGCATGAAGTGCACAAAATGTAAGCGTGTACTGAAGAGTACTAACATAGAATTTCAAAATGATTGAAGTAGCGTTAAGTAATCAATAGACGGGACACACACAAATAAATCAAATGGGAATAGAAAGAGATAAAATAGAAGCGGGGAATACACTTAGTAATTAAGGGTGTGGGGTTAAAAACATGGGGGAAATAAATAAGTGACAGAATATTTACAATACACTACGAACTAACCAGACAATGATAAATAAAAAAAAGAATAATAAAGCCAAATCGGAAAAAAGACGATGCAAATAGCAGTTTTTACTTCATTCCAGAGTGGGAGTGTGCAAGTAAATGAAGGTGTAACTAGTGGTAATTAGTTTATGTACAATTATTTTTTTGAAAAAATGGGCCAGGCCCAAAATGTAAGAAAAAACTATATATGTGAAAAAGGTGGTGTTAATAGCAATTTTTATTTTGTTTTCCGTTTTCCATTTTTTTGTTTTTTTTTATTTTTTTATTTTTATTATATAACAAAAGATGGACAACAAATATTTACAAAAAAAAAAAATGCTACGGGTCTCACCAGCAACCTTGAGTTCACCGACAAGTTAAAGCGAATCAAGTAAAAGACCAAATGATGTGATCCTTATTAGGGGCGAATCGCTTGATACAGGTCACGAAATCGGATGACGCTACTTCTAGAGATGAAAGATAAGTCAGGGGTAGACGCCACAAGGGTTCAACCTTGATAAGTCCGGAATTGGTTCGACAAAGAACCCAGAGAGAAGCTCTCACGAATACACAAGGTATTTTCTATAAAAATGTCAAAAGTTCCCTTCCTTCAAATGAGTTGAATACATATAATGTAGCATTAAATTACTAAATTAACTGAAATTGGTGCAGCTGAAAAGGCATAGGATTTAGCCACCAATTTATTTAATTACACTTACAAATAGAAAATATTGGATATGGGTCTTCAAATTAGTTTGGGCTTTCAGCAATCAAGATTCTTGGGAATGCCTCTGAGCCTTCGTCCTTCTCCACTTGGGCCTTGTCAAGTATGGATGCTACCATTTGATGGAGGATATCCTCTGACTGTTTGGTCTTATCCCTGGTCATAGGTCCTTGTATTTAGGCAGCTTTAGGATTCTCATCACCAAAAGAAAGAGGAAAAGGGAGGGGAGGATAAGGGAAGGAAAGAAAAAGAAAAGAGAAAGAAAGAAATGAGATGAAAGGAATAAGGGGATACCTGGAAGTCCCTTCCCCTTTCCTGGTTATTGTGCCAAACAACGCGAAGTAGTGAACTTCTTTCGCATCTTCAAGATTCGTGCCTCTTCTTCTTATTTTTTACATGTTCTCTGTGTTTCTGTGTAATTCTTTCTCTATAATTATGTGTGTAACTGTGTTCATACCTCCTCCTTTTATAGTGTTCTTTTTCCTTCTGTCCTTTATAATTCTTTCCCTTTTTATTATTATTTTTTCTGTTTTATTTTTGTTCTCCCTTTCCTTTTTTCATTCTTTTCCCTGATTTCTTTCTTTCCTTTTTTCTTCTTCTTTTTTTTACCTTAATTTCTTTCTTTCCTTTTCCCCCCTTATTTTCTTTCTTTCCTTTTTTTTTTCTTCTTTTTCCGTTTCCTTTTTATTTCCTCTTTTTTCTTTTTTTATTTCCTTTTATTTTTTTATTTTATTTTTCTATTCTTTCTTTCCTTTTTTTCTTATTTTCTTTCTTTCCCTTTTCTTCTTCTCTTTCCATTTTCTTTTCTTTTTTATTTTCTTTTTATGTTCTTTCTTTCCTTTTTATTTCTTTTTTTTTTGTTTTTTTTTACTTTTTTTTTTATTTTTTTCGTTTTTATTTTCTTGTTTTTTATTTTTATTTTTTCCAGACAAAATTAGGGTCTAACATTCACTATAATTGATTTGTTACTTTATCATAAATTCTTTTCTCAATTTCTAAGTGTGTATTTTGTGTCAGCATTATCGAGAATTTAGAACATTTTATCTCCCTAGACAAGGTTTTCCTAAATCTTGAGAAATTGCAAGCAACATGGAATGTGTTATAATTTCTTAACTCATGTCTACTAAATTCAATATATTCAATATCACTTTTTTGTCCAAATTTTTGTCTTTCTTTCTTTTATTTTTATTTTTTAAGCATACTTTATCAACTTTACTTTCCAGGGCACTCAACATTTCAATTCAACAAGCACACATTATAATTAACTAAGAACATCTCCATTTTCAAGTGTTTTTCCACCAAGTAGTCAAATTTCAAATCTAGGGGATCAAGACAATTCAAACATAGACAAGAGGTACCAAAACAATAATAAGAGTGTTTGGCTTAAACGGGAAACTAAGGGTCAAAATTTCCAATCAATTTTAGGGGCTCAAAAGAATTGGTAATAATGCCTATTGCATTGGGAACAATGTATGCAGCCCCAAAAAGGTTCCAAAACAAGTTCTAGAGTACACTAATGACCAATTTATCACACATAACAAGGAACAATATTTAAGGTTAAACATCACGACAATGGCTCATGTCAACGCAAACAATAGCAATGAGAGATCATGCTAATCATCCAATTTGCATACAAATCAATTGCACAAAGGTTCCACAACAAGAGTCTAATATGTCCAATTCTATGAATATAACAAGTTATCACTCAATTTTAGGGTTATTAAAGGCAAACATGCAACTAAAAAGGAATTATATATATATATATATATATATATATATATATATATATATATATATATATATATATGCAAGAATAATGCAACTATATCTAAAACAAAATAGAAGTGCATGAACCTAAGACATTAGGCAACCCCAAAAAAATTACACTATTCCCAATGTAAATCTAAAAATAAGGGATTGGAATAAGGAACCTGTCATCGAGGTGGTGGATAAGGATGGTAGCTCCTTGTTAACTCGTTGACAAGTGTACCAAGTTTGTCACAAGTAGTAAAGTACTTGGAAGTCCGAGTGTCGAATCCATAGGGATTTTGTGTTGTACTTATCTTGGATACTTTTCAATTTATAAAGGAATAGAAGACAGAATAGAAGACAATAATAGTAAATTATAAATAAAAAGTAAAAGAATTAAAAGCAGAATAATTAAAGAGAGAATTCAATTGAATGCGAATGTTAGGACCTAGCATGCCTTGTTTGCCTAGGATGTATGAGTTTATGATTTTTCTTTATCAATTTAGGTGATTCTATTCTACCCACATCTGTTCATTTACTTGCCCTTGATTTCTCACGATGACAAGCCTATTTTATTCATCTATCTCCCAAATTCATTTGCAAAGACTCAACAAATAAAATGCATGAAGTATGAATTCTAGATGTTTGCAAGAATGCATGGGCATAAAATTATCATTCTATTCCTAGCAATGACTTTCTTATGAAATCCTTTCTTTTTGTTCTATTAGAAGTTACCCTCTTCCGAGTATCTAACCCCTAAAACTAATGCATGCATATTTTCTTTAAATCTTATTTAGAAGTTACCCTCTCCCGAACGTCTAACCCCTAAAAGAATATAAAGATGAATAATGCAAGATAAAAGCAGAAAAGATAATAGAATAGAAAAACCTGGAAAAAAATCCTGTTGCATTGATAAATATGAAGTACATTATACATCTCTTTGGCTTTTTAGGCCTGCCAAGCCCTAACTAGGGGTTTAGCTACTATGAAAGGGGTGAAAGAAAGATGATAAAAAGAGAGAAGAGAGTAAGAATTCTCAGGCTTTAGGTAGTAGTGAGAGTGCTCTGAGACTTTGTGTGTTTTCTCCTTGGCCTGACTCTCCATTTATAGCTGATGAAGTGGACTTGGGCTTGATTCAAAAAATCTTCCTTATTTATCTTTTTGTTATCTTTTGGATCTTATAAATCTTATCTTTCCTATATCTGCAAGTCATAGATAAGAAAAATATCAATTCATATCTTTTAAGCAAAAAATAACTGCTAAATAAATATCTTTAAGGATATTTTCAAAATAGCTCATATTTAGCAGTTATCAATATCTTTTGGATATTGTAATCTTATCTTTTCATATTTGCAAGCCATAAATAATAAAAGTATCAATTCTTACCATTTAAGCCAAAAATAACTGCTAAATAAATATTTTCAAAGATATTTTCAATATATTTTTATTATAAAATAACTCATATTTAGCAGTTATCACTCCTCGGATAGTTTAGGAAGGTGCCAATTACGTAGGTGAACCAAAATACTAGGATTGTCTTTCCTCCATTCCCTGAAAGCATGCCTCCATGGATTACAATGAAGCATACAATTGGGAACTTATGATCTCAGGAAGAGCTAAAGCATTTGCTTTTGCTTTCATTTCTGCAAAATGATCTCCTTATAAATGAAAACTCCAACTGGCAGGATCCCGTAAGGAGTACTCAAGTTTGGGAAGCTAATCATAAATGGCCATTGATTGTTTTTTTTTTTATCGGAATGAAAAAGTAGTAATCATCCTCATACTTGTCAAATTCCAAAGAAATCTTGATGCATTGCATGGATTGGAGATTGGTTAGGTCGATGGTTAGGTGTGTCTAGCAAAATAGTCATCTCATAAACAAAGTGTTGGTAACCATAAAACAATGCGATAATAGTGATTATTAGATCACCTTGTACAGTGGTCCCCTATTACTAGTAACAATGATGAGGAGCCTCTCATACTCCTTCTCAACCTTCCACTATAACAATTGGAGCATGCACATTGTGTTGTGGTGCATATGGGGTTGGTCTTTGTATGATTCAAGAGGAGGTCAATGAAAAGCTTAATTACATGGCTAGTCAAAATCGCCAAGGTTACAACCAAGGCGATAATCATGATTATCATCAAGGTGGCAATTACAATCAAAATCAAGGCCAAAGTTGGAAATTTCATCCTAAGAATAATTTCAACAAAGATTAAGGAGGTTCATCTAATAGGCCTCCCAACCAAGGGGCAACTCTCTATAAGAAGACTAGCAAGTTGGAAGACACCTTGACTCAATTCATGCAAGTGTCTATCTCCAAACACAAGAGAACCGAGTTTGCTATCAAGAATCCTGAAGTAATGGTTGGGCAACTTGCAAAGCAACTACTTGAAAAATCTAACGGGAACTTGTTGCTAACACGAAGATAAATCCCAAGGAGCATTACAAGGTTGTGGTTGCAAGGAGTAGGCACAAGGATAATGTTGCCTATGGTGTTAAGTGTGAGGGTGATGTAGTTAGTGATAATGAGGGGGTGACAGATGAAGATAAGGGAGAAAAAAATAAAGAAAAAGATTTAAGTGTTGAAAAATGCTAGAAAAAAAAGAAGAAGAAAAATAGTCCTAAGGAAGGAGTCACATGTGGTTTTGTTAATCTGTCATTCGAATAATACCAAAGTAGATGAAACAAGTTTTTGCAAAGACAAAGGATATGTCCATTACTCTATTCACAATATTACACTGAACATTCTATTGCTGATGGTGAACTAAGAAGATGAACTTAAAATACAATTTTCACTAGTTAAGCACCATTGCTACTTGACTATAGACAAAACCAGGGGTGAAATACAACAAAATAAACAATAATCCTACACATCCATTTAAGAGTAGAGTCCTACATAACCATTTCAACAAACCACTAAACAAAAGGTTCACCCAACAAGTTAATGGTGCTAGGAAAATGTTAGTAAACCACAAGATTTGATTTACACTTTCACTCCATAGTTGACAACATGTCAATTGGTTTGACTAACATAAAGACCATGCTCACACCATGGAACTTGTGGAAGATCACCTCATCACCTTCCTTTAGCCCTAGCCATCTACAAAAACCATACCAACCCTTGCCAAACTTGCCTTGTTGAGGATACCACAACACTTTCCACTTAGTTACCCATCCATGAGTCCTATTCTGAATTATGACATGATCACTAGCCGCCATATTTTCAATAAGCTTTGTGGCTTCCTCTGGAGTCTTCAATTCGATCTTTATGCCCGCAAAATCATCAAGTATTTGATTGGTACGTGGCCTCACACCATAAAAAACATGTTAATTTGCATCAACTCACAAAAGCCATGAGTAGAAGTCTTCCACAAAAAGCCTCTAAAACAATCCTAAGCTTCACTAAAAGGTTCATCCAATAGTTGATAGAAAGGCAAGATTTTAGTCTTTCCTTGTGTGGTCTTGGACTCTAGAAAATACTTATTGAGGAATTTGTTGACTACCTCATCCCAAGTATGCAAGCTATTTCCTTTGAATGAAAAGAGCCAATGCTTAGCATCATTCGACACTCCCACAAGCTTGATTGTGTTGCAAATCTCAATGGATGTTGCAAGATGAGTATAAGGATCTCCATGGAATTGATTTGCACTGATCAATTGGATGAGTGAGGAGGGATAAGATACATTGGCTGCTTGCACAATCAACCTCACAACGCTAGTGAAGAATTATTGAATGGTATGGGCGGAGTAATCTCCAAGTGTCCACCTAGGTGGCTTCTCTTCCGCCATTTGTGATGTAAGCTCCACTGGAGCTTGTAGGCCTAGGATATTCTTCATCAATGGATTCCATTGCTTCTGGGAAGATAAATGGCAGCGGAATGGAGAAGGAAGAGAGAGAGGAGACGCCACTTCAAGGAGAATATGAGTCTAGAAGAAGCTCACCACCATAGGAGGCCATGGATAAGAGCTTGGAGGAAGAAGGATATGAATGAAGGGAGAGGGAGAGAAGAGCACGAAATTTTGTGCTCTAAATGAGCTCTGAAATCTGAAGTTAATATTCAAATGATCAAAGTTCCAAAAAATGCACACACATGACCTCTATTTATAGCCTAAGTGTCACACAAAATTGGAGGGAAATTTGAATTTCAATTCAAATTTTACTTGAATTTGAAATTGAATTTGTGGAGCCTAAATTTCACTAATTATGATTAGTGAATTTTAGTTATGGTTCAACCCACTAATCCAAGATCAATTCCAAGATTCTCCACTAAGTGTGCTTAGGTGTATGAGGCATGTAAAGCATGAAGGACATGCACAAAGTGTGACTATATGATGTGGCAATGGGGTGTAGTAAGCAAATGCTTTCCTCCCCCTCTAAAATTTAATTGGATTGGGCTTCTACCAATTCAATTAAATTTATTTCCAACCACACACATCATATATTCACTTAGTGTATGTGAAATTACAAAACTACCCCTAATACAAAAACTAGTCTAGGTGCCCTAAAATACAAGGGCTGAAAATCCCTATATTTCTAGGGTACCCTACCTACATTATGGAGCCTTAAATACAAAACCCAAAATTAATGAAACCTTATTCTAATATGTACAAAGATAAGTGGGCTCGTACTTAGCCCATGGGCCCGAAATCTACCCTAAGGCTCATAAGAACCCTAGGGCCTTCTCTTGCATCTTTGGCCCAATCTACTTGGAGTCTTCTATCCAATGCCCTTGCGGGGTAGGATTGCATCAATTTGTGGTTCTTCAAAGATTGGAGGAGGCATAGCAGTTGTGGGGGAGGTGAATGTTGTGGTTATGGTGAAGATGAAGAAGCTTGTTGAGCTTTTTGCCTAGCTCTTTTCTCCTGTTGCTTTTGCTTCTTCCTCAAGGCATTTTTTCAATCATGTGATCTAAAGGAACAAGATTCTCAAGAGTAATGCAAACAAAATTTTAAGGAAAATAATAATGAATAAATTCCTAGAAAATGAAAATAGCACAAATGCCTAATACAAGAAACAAGTCCCCGACAATAGTGCTAGAAAACTTGTTACATCATTGGCAAACACACTAATCGGTGTAATATTTTCAATAAATATTCAAAGATCATTCCCATAGAGACTTGTTTGTACTAGATATTTATGCAAAATCAAGTTCTAGGCAAAGGGTTTTTTTTATTTTTAAGATGATAGTGCAGAAATTTAAAGCTAAACTATGAAGTAAACCACTAAAAATAGAACAAGTTCTCTTAGACAATTTATCAAACTATTTATAAGCTAAAAAAAGTGTTAAGGTAGAATTTTGATGAATTTTGGGTACTTGGATTTACTAAAAGAGATTTTGCTGCAATGTAACTATTTTTCACTATTTACTGTTAAAGCAAGTGTTATCTTAACCTAATAATATACTCTAACCATGATCCCTCATGCGAAAGATCCTAAATCACTTGATTCCACCCCTAATACCTTAGAAAGCTAAACCAAGTGATTTGAACAAAAGCAAAGGTTAAAACAAGGCTAATCAACATCATTCTATCCCTAGATATTAGAAGTCTCTTTTAGTTGTTAGTGCAAAAACATTTTCCAATTACAATCACACTATAAGAGACATGCACATGGGTGATGAAACTACAAACAACATAATAAGCATAGAAAGAGAACAATAACATTGAAATAACATTAAATAGGTAGTAAGAGTAATTACATCATAGATTTTTTAGCACATTGAGCCCCCAATAATGGGTAAATTGGTCTCTCATTGTCATGAGAGGCATCAACAATTGAAAATTACAAGAAGGATGAGAGGAAAATGAAGAAATGAAGAACTAGGGTAGCAAAATGAGGTCTTAGCCATCACATGAAACCCTAGGATGATATCTTGATCCCAAGACAATAAAGCTTAAATATGGGCCCAATATCTCTGTTTTGTCCTTTCTCCATAAAGTGTTGCTCATTGGGTGAGTTCTTCAAGAATTCTAAAATCTTTATCTCAAAGGGATTTACTTGCTGGTTGAGCTGGATTCATTGGGCAAGTCATGGGATCTGACATGGCTCTCCAGCTTCCATTCCTAAGTTGCCATGTGTCTTCTCCTTTGAGCACCCTCGTTGGGAGAGCTTGACTCGACCAACGAGCAATCAACAACTACAAACTTCAATTGTTTGTGAACTAAAACACTTCAAATCACACAAAAGCTAATGAATTTTGTAAAAACTCATTTACAAAGACTAAAACCTAAGAAAATGTTAAATCTTTGCTAAATGGTATCAAACTAAGCAATATATAAGGAAAAAGAATATAACTAATGTGTAAATTAAATGAAGAAGTTAAGCATGCACAACAATTATCAAACTCCCCCAAATTTAAAGTTTTGTTTGTCCTCAAGCAAAAGAAACTAAAATAAACTAAACTAACCCTAAGCTAAGTTAGATTAATGGAAAGACCAAGGACTATGATGAAATACAACAAATCATACTAGAAGGGGGGTTGAATAGTGTGTTAGATAAACTTTGAAAACTTTTCACAATGGAAGTGATTTTAGAAGTAGTTATAAGTTCACATAAATTGTTGTCCACTAATAAGTCTTATGTTTTCACAAAAAGCAGTAGATTGTTGTCCAATGGTTTATAAACATTGTTTTCAAGAAAAATTTGTATGCAAAGATGTGTCAATAGTGTACTTTAAAATACTTTGACAAGCTTAAAAGAGAGTAGTGGAAACTCTTAGTTTTATATTGGTTCACTTAACTTGAGCTACATCAAGTTATTCTTTACCAACCAATATAGGGTTCCACTAATCAATTTTGTTTACAACAAGTATTATGACCTACCACACCTAGCTTACAAGTATTCTTTAGGCCACTACTGACACAATCCTTAGACTCCCCCTGAATCTAAGAACACTCAAGTATTATTTCATTACTAAGTCCCCCTTGGCTTTCACAAAGAACAGTTTGTAGAATCACATATTCAAACACTTAGAGAGTGTGTTTACAATGAGATATATCTACATAACTTTGCTAAGCAAAGGATTGACTTTATAAGCACAATGTTTCTTTATTCTTTTTTGCTATTGAACTTGTTTATAGTCTTTTTGATCAATCGTTCATATTGTTTTGAGAAGCCTTGATGCGTTCTTTATACTAAGAAATAAGAATATTAGTGAAGAATCTTGAGCACTTAAAAACTAACCATTGTCAATCTTTGATTCTCTATTTACAGCTAATGACAAATGATGTGCGTCTGGATTAATCCTAGATCAATACTTTCTAAAGTTATCCTTCATATCTCAATACAACTGTTAGACATATATAAAGGAAAGATTAATATCGCTTATCACATATGTTCCTTTTATTAAGATTAACATTGCTCAAATGAATTACACTTTAATTAAGTCTCATATTGTGATGCATGATTGCTAATTATAGAGAAAAATTATGTTACATTGTAGTGGAGTATATAGAATGGTGTAGATCTTACATCGTGTTGCTTTCAGTGGTCAATCATGTTTACTTATACTTAAACAAACAATCAACATAAGTTTATATCTTTGTTTTCACCAAAACCCAAGAGATATGTGGATCGTACAATTCTAACAATCTCCTCATTTTTTATGATGACAAACCATATAAATGTTGATCAAGAGAAAAACATATTTATTGTAATTATCAGAGTGAATAAAATATGCTTATGTATGATGGATGATCAGAGTTCTATGTATGGAATATTATCCATAACTCCTCCTAAGTCCAACAATCTTATGCATGATGATACAAGTGAAAATATAATATAACTATGAAAACAAAAAAAAATGAGCACATGTGAGTGGACTTTCAAGCATCTCATTTGGTTATGATTGGCATCACTATTATCTTTGAATAGGTGCTAGAGGTGGTTGAGATGGTGGTGGATGATTTGGTTATAGTGGTCGTGGGGTACCAGAGTTTGTAGGTGATGGTTAAGATGGTTCAAAGGTGTTTATTTGTGGTGAAGGGTTAAGGCTTAGTGTTTGGGTAGGTGTTTGAGAATGGATGAGGAGAGGAAGAGTTTGTGGAATACTTACTGGTGGTGGTGGTGGAAAGGCGGAGGCGGAAGCAGAGCAAGTGCAACAACAACAACATTGAATATATCCAATTGAGTTTGTTGAAGATTTTGGATGAGAGTGGCACCATGGTTGGTTAACTGAGTGTTGATTGCCTCTTGCATAGATTGTTGAAACTCCTCATTTTCAGCTTATTGACTTTCAACAAAGGTGTTCATAGCTTGACCAATCATCTCTTGAACTTCATACATGGTCACAACTTCTGGAGGTGCATAGTTAATAGGAATGGATTCAGAGGTTGTTGTATGAACTGTGACAACAATAGTATCTTCGGACGTAGCTTCATATGCGGTTTCTGATTGTTGGGGTTTAGTCATATCCGAATCAACTTTGTTTATTGGTGCTTCAACAATTAAGGCAGGAATGAACGCATCTACTTCCTATGTGGTTTCAACAACGATTGATTGCTTAAGGATAACTTTTCCAGGTTGATCCTTAGTAGCATTTGCTTTAACTTTCCTCTTGCCAATGACCTTCCTTCTAGCTTCTACCTCAATCTTCTGCTTTACCTCAACTGCAAGCCTTGCCTTCCATGTTTGTTCATACTGAGTCATTTCAGGTTTTTTCTTTTCACATAAGTGCTTCACCCGGGCTACGAACTTTGCTTGACTCATTTTGCAAAGGTCAAAGACGTTGTGGTTGAAGATGATTGACAATTTCCTCAGACTCTAGATGAAGTCATCATCGAAGTTCTTTACAAAACATACGTTTGTATCATCAGAATGATACACCCATGTTGGACGCAAAACATGTATAAAATCTCTTTGATTTGAGATTGGGACCTTGTCAAAGTTGGAAGAAACATCATGTTGAGTGTCAATCCACACAGTCTGGTTCCAAGAGGTCTTTGCTTCATCAACATTTAGCTTTCTTATCAGCTTCTGACCTCTGAACAAAGTCTTCCAGTCCCTTAGATAGTTGACCAGTTGAACATGTTGTTGTTTGCTAGGCATTTCCATGTTGAAGTAGAGCTTGACGTTCTTCTTTTTGCCTTCATCACAAATAGGCAACCTAGGGAAAATCCTATTTGGTACCATTTTTAAATTAATACACCTATTGATGTTAGGCCAGGTGAGTATGTTATAGCTTGATCAACTGTATACATCTGTTTGAGGATCCCCTTATCATATCTAGATCGTTATGAGAAGGTCTAAGAGTAGCAGGGTTAGAGAGAAAGAACCTTGTGTGAGGACACCAGATGTCAACATCCTTGGACCAGGGAATTTAAGGAGTGGGATTCTCTTTTGATGTGTCAATTCTAAGTGGTTCTACAGACAGGGAGTACTTGGATGTCTTTGAGAATGGATCAAGGCTTATGATGGGCATCTTCTTTTTCTAACCTCCGCCTTCCTCAATGGATGAATGGGTGGTTCTTTGAGTTCCACTGATCATCTAGTGAGGAGTCATCTTTTCCAAGTTGGGATACACTAGTCTTGTCCAAGTTGGGCTATCTAGAGACATAATAACATATGGGGAAAGAGTCTGTAAGCATCAGAGGGGTGTGGACGTAGTCATACCTAGTCCATGGTGTAGGCTCCACTGAAATTAAGGGTATCTACAAAATATGCTTCCTCTGAACCTCCAAAGAAGGAGAAAAAAAAAAGCCTACTAGTACTAAGGCTAAAGGTCAAAAGAAGAGGAAAAAGATAGTTGGGTCTTCCCCTGAAAAAGGCAAAGCTACAGATGCACCTCCTTATACCTCTCCTTGGTTTTTAGAGGATCATTATGATTCCTCCTACAGGTATAGTTATGCAACGAAGGATTTGGTTCAACCCAAGTTTTTGAATCTAACTTGGCTCAAGTCACAAGTTTCAGTTTCCTAAGATTTTGGAGAAGCAAAGGTTGGAGAAGCTTATTCAGATGCAAGGCACATTTTACCCTGATCTTGTTCATGTCTTCTATACCACTACTCATGTGGATGACGAGACAAAGTATCTCTATGCTACTGTCAAGGGGAAATTCATTTAAATGACCTTGAGAAGTGGAGTTGATTGTTGGACTATCCAAAGGCATTAAGGCTACAAGTAGGATCTTCAAAAGGCTAGGATTGAATTCAACAAGCTGAAGATGGAGGATAAACTGTTGGCCTATAGCATAGCATGAATTATCACTCCAGGGGGAGTAATCATGCTCAGCTCACTAGGAGGATTGGTTGATTATTCACTTGATCCAAAAAAACAAGATAAATTGGGTCAATGTGATAATGGAAAACATGTTAAAGAAAAAGAGGTTTGACTTTTACAAGTATCCCTTTGTTGTACTCATCTCTAGAATTTTGGATCATTTCAAGGTTGAAGTGAATGATGAGATTACATACTTTGTGGAGTCTGAGTTAGAGTTGAAGAACAAAGTCCTCAAGTAGATGGGATACGTAGATATTGAACAGGTGCCTAGACAGAGAAGCCAAAGGAAGTTCATGCAGAGGAGAAGCCAATGACTGCATTTGAGCTCATGATGATTGAGAAGATGGATGAACTTATGAGAGTTCACAAGGAGGATTATAGAGAGCTTAAGGACTATTTTTAAACCATCTCAGAGAGGCTTGATGCTCTAGGAGCTCCACATTTTGATGCCATACCATTTCCTCAGTGCCTCTTCCTAAGACCTAACATTAGAGTCTAGGATTAGCATGCCTCCAGCTTGTTGTCTATGCTTGTTAATGTCTTAATGTTGCATTTTCTAATTTTGCAACACAATGTACTATGTCCTATTTTAATCATCTATCAATACAACTATCTTTTTGCTTACGTAATTTGTTTGCACCACATATGATGGTTAGTTGATTGGGTATTGTGTCTACTTGCTTGTTATTTCTTTCTTTTTGACCTTGAAATGCCAAAAAAGGGAGAAAAACATGATTAAGTATTTGTGTTGAATTGCTTATACCTAAGGAATGTGCTACTAACAAGTTTGTTAAGCTGTGATTTAGAGCATTTACAATCAAAGGAAAACATCAATACACATCATTTTGGTTTGGCATTTTCAAAAACCAAAAAGGAGGAGATTGTAGATTGAAGACTTAGTCTAAGGAATTTTGTTTATGTAATTTTACAATGCCAAACATGTTTCATACATGTGACATTATGTATTGATTGTTTTTAGATCTAGGCATGTGTGTTCATAGTTTATTTATCTAGTATCATGCTTAGATTGGTGTAATAAGTGATTGTGAATGCTAAGATCATTAAGTATTTATTAACATAAGTGTTTAACATAGTTTAATTAACTACATGGTTTTTGTAATCAATTACAACATGTTATAACCTTGGCTAAGACTCTAATTCTGTTGAAACAAGGTTATTCCCATCGAGATAATCGATTACAAGGAATTGTCAATCGATTACCAAGCTTGTTTTCAGAAAAAAGAAATTCATTGTGAGCCAAATAATCGATTACAAGTGTTCTTAAAAACTTAATTTGCTCTCTGTGTGAGAGTTAATCAATTACTATTTGGTTGTAATCAATTTCAACAACATATTAGAAGCAAAGATGACATATTGTAAGCGGGATAATTGATTACCAGTTATTTGTAATTGATTATATCGAATTGCAATTGGAAGATTGTTCTTTGTGTTCGAAATAATTAATAACCAACTGTTAGTTGTTGTTTACAACTAACTTTTGTATAGAAAAGTTTTCCAAAATGTATATAAATCTCCCAATTTATGGTTCTTTTTGGTAGGATTGTAAATAAAACTGCTTTGTTTTGATCTCTGCTCAGTAGAAGCCTCTTTACATGGAATTAATGTTAAATTTTCTTTAATTTTAGGCAAAAAGAAGTTATTTTGAAGAAGTGCCAAAGGAGTCATCGCGCTAAGCGAGCTCAATGCGCTTAGCGTGCATCATCGGCTAAGCCCAGCAGTAGCGCGCTTAGCGAGTAAAGGGGAATCTAAAAAGGCATCTGCTTCGCAAGCACGCGCTTAGCGCGTTATCAGCTAGCTAAGTGAGTCGTCTATCGCTTTCCAGGCTTAGCACGAGATTGGCGCTAAGCTCAAATTCACTTACTCGCGCTAAGCGCGAGAATGGCGCTAAGCGTGACGTCGAGATCAGGAAGCCCTTTTTAAGCCTGATTTGCACAAAATTAAAGGAGAGCCAAAGAAAAGCCGAGAGAACTTTTCACTACTCAGAGGCCTGAAGAGTGTGAATTTCAGAGAGCATAGAGTAAAGCAAGGGGCCAAGTATTCATCTTTTAGGGAGATTAGTGAGTTTTTGAGAGATTGTGAGATTCCTAGAGGTGGAGGAGACATCCCCACTCCTTTGTAAGCAAGCAATTTCTCTTGATTCCTCTTCTTCAGTGTAAAAGGAGCTTCCTTGCCATGAAAGGCTAAAACCCTCAGTTGGGGATACTTACTGAGTAGTTGATGTAAACTCTTTTTCATATCTAATTAAGGTTGTTTTATGTGTTCACTACTTATATCTATGCTTATTGTATGCATGCTTGTGGCTTGATCACCCATTTGTGTGTGTTGTTAGGGACTTTAGCATTGGGAAATGTATTGTTTCCTTAGAACTTGATAGAGCAGGGACTGAATAACTGCATTGCTAGGGATACTGTGCAGGATTTTAGTTTTCTTTATTATGTTGTGAGTATAATGTTGTTTAAATTAGGCTAAGTTCAACAAGAGGGATCTGCGAACGAAGTTTGATTTAAATTAGTCCAAACGCTGGAGGAATCGGTGTTTGGTATTTTTGTCCTTAGCATAGAATACAGGAACATCTTTAATTGCATCAACTTACTCAGTAGGAGGACCCAACGCCTTTAGATATTTGTTTTCACACTTACTTGTTCTCGTTTATTGCTTTTACTTAAGATAGAACATACTTTTGCTTTAATTCACAATCATTAATTTCTGTTTGCAAATGTCTGCTTACTTAACAAAACTTTGCTAAATGAACAAGTTTCTTGTGTTCGATACTCGGTTCATTCCATTTTAATTATTTTTACTTGGCGACCCGGTGCGTTTGCCAGTAAGACCACTCTCATATAAAAACAAGTAATACCAATTTAGAAGAGGGAGTAAATAAGTATTCTGGTCGAACACCAACTTATTACAATCAATTACCATGATCTAGAAATGCATAACAAAGGGTATATGAACAAAATAATCGATTACCTGGGTTTGATAATTGATTATGATAGTTATAATTGTTTTTATTAAATATCCATCTTGTTATTTTCCTAGAGTGACTCTTTTATGAGATAAAATTATACATATAAGTTTGAAAGTGTCTCTTAGAGGGTTTGCAAGGCATTTTCTTCAGAGAATATCATTTTATCAAGATCCTGCATTCAACATCATAAGATGAGCACCATGATTGAAGCTTGAAGATTTTACAGCTACACAACAAGGTTTTTTCATTCCATTTTTTATTTTTCTCTTCTTAGATTTTGATCTTGGTTAGGGTTACCAAGAAAGTTTTTGAGTTATAGGGTTCAACTCAGATTTTCTCTTGTAGGGTCAAATGGAATAAGGGTTGTGATAGAGATTTGCTTGTGCATAGTATTTGTAAAGTGATTTCTCTATAGCGATTGTTCAAAGGGATGTAGGTTCTCTTGAAAACTGAATCAATATAAACCCGTCTTGATTTAATATTGAATTGTATTGGTATTTGATCTTGTAACTGAATGTTTCATTAAAACTTTGTTTTGGAACAAGAAGTGATTGTTTTTCTTAAGCAAGATTATCCTTGTGATAAAAGATTTTGAGGAAAACTTGATTGTTCAAGAGGGTATTTGAATTTGAATTGATTTCATCAAGAAAATTAAAAAATTTGTGGAATCTATTCAACCCCCCCTCCCCCCACCATTTATAGATTTTCGATCCAATTAACATTTTCTTCTTCTTCTTCTGGACAGTAGACCTTTGTTGATCTTCAATCTTGTGCTTCCTTGGGATAGGAAGAGCTTCATCCTCAATTCCACTCATATCCCTTAGTAGTTGGAGGGTTGCTCATTAGGAGGCCTTGAACTTCTCCTAACAGGAGCAGTCGTTGGACGAGCTAGTTGAGGTACTAGATGGGAAGGATTAGATGCTTCATGTTTCATCTTTGTCATGAGTTCTTTAGGTGATGGGATAGGAAAACTTTTCACGGGATAGGATTTTATATTTGATTATGACAAATTGGATGTCTAAACTTGACTTCTTGAATAAATAATATATTTAGCTTTGTTCATTTTTTATGCTGTTTTTACAAAAATTTATTAAATGGGGACATGTATACCTGATCCCCAATGGGAACTAGGATAGTTTTGGGAAAGTGAGTAAGAGGACGAGGAACCACATATTCATCCCTGTCTTGTCTTGTTGCCATATCTAATATTAGTGTGTAATTTGTCTTACTCTTTTGTCTAGAGAGAATTATATAGGTGTTCTTTAATTATGGTAAGATCTTGTTATATCTTGGAAATATGATATGATCAAGTAACATATAACAGAATTTGGATTAAATATGCTTAGATTAGATCCCTTAATACTTGAAATATAAGATTAAGATAATAACGGGGCAACTAGATTCGGTCTACGTTTTTTGTCATATTAGGTAGACCAATTAGGGCTTGCTCTAATGGATACTAGAGGATACACAATCTCTCAAGTTCAAGAGTTTGGTAGCACAAAAAGGTTAAAAGTGTGAAGTTCTTAATCATTGGGCTCGGCCCAATGAATATCATATTTTAAAAGAAAATAAAGTGTAAATAGAAAATAAAATTGGAAAATATTTTTTATTATTCTTTTAACATCGATTATGCCAAATTCTAAACTTTGTAATTTAATGTTTCTAATTAATTTGGTTGGTGTGTGTTCTTATCGAAGGACAGGCCGAGGGAGAGAACTGAACGTTTATAGGGTGTCGACATGCCAGGGACGAGATTGCTTGTTGCGGTCTCTAGTATCTTTTTTACTTTTCATTTCTTTCTAATATTTTTATGCTCTCCAGAGGATTTTCCTCGGTTGTAATAGCTAAGCTCCGTTATTAGATAAAACAATATTCAAAGATTCAGTCTCTATCTTAACCAACAAAGTCGAAAACTTTTTGTCGGTCTGCTATGAAATTGTTTTCTTGCTAAGCTTTTTATGGAATAATATATAGAATGAAGAAACATCTATTACAAAAATTCCATTTATCTCTACCCTCCCGCTTTTGCAATAGAACTGAACACGATCAAATACCCTTGAGTGGTCATTGTTGTTTTAAGAATAGCATTCCAAATTGCGGTGATTGTTCTTTTAAAGTTGTATTCTTTTCAGAATTACATTACAAAAGTTCAGTCAAACCATCGCGCATGAACTAACCATATCCATGGTTTCACTTTGTGGTCATTGTTGCTAGAATGTTCAAAACCCATGATTCTGTATATAACTGCGGCCGATAGGGTTGCAATTGTGAACACAATTCTTCTTAAAATTTGGAATTAGGTCTTTACTTATATATAATAATTTGGTCATGCTAGTGGTCGATATCTCCAACAATGCGCTTTCGGACACTCCAAAAGCTTTGATGTTACGGTCACAATTGCTGCTTGATCATTAATATTGTAGACAATATAACACATTTCTCATACACAGCATTAACCATGGAACTATTGCTAGTGCTGTCTACGTTTGGATTACACAAGCATATGTTCATCCTGTAGGCATAACAAACTCAACCAAGCAAATATTATTCTCTTGGTCTAGCGGGCCTACCAAAAAAATTGCCAAGGCCTACCCTAAAATTTTCTGACCTTGCATTGCATTCCATCTGAAATTGGAATCTTTTAATGAAATCAAATATCTGATCCAGTCATTCAAGTAGGCCACAAGACAGCACCTATCCCAGAGAAGGGACAAGAGGTGGTGGTTCCTTGAAGTCCTTATATGGGGTAGCCTTCTTATGAAAATATACACAAAATTGTCCTAAATCAAACAACAACCTGATGTGCTTCTTCTATTATAGCATAACTCATAATGACATGTAGCCCACCAGGGTGGTCAGTACTTCTATTGGTTTTTCCTTTTTTCTTGTTGAAATCATTTGGTTATCTACTAAACTAGTAGCTAGCTGTCAACTACTTATTGGTTCGAGCGATACTGCATTTCAGTTCCTTAATCAGGTCTTAAATTCAAGTCTTGTGAATTAAAAATGTGATTAAAAAGAAGAAATTTCACAAAAAGTTTCAGTCAATTTTTTTAGCAGAGATTAGTTGTTAGTAAAGTTGGGTTAGATAATTCACACTTACAACATGGTTATCAAAAAAAACTAGTTGGCTGCAGGCAGCAACATCAAATAGACCCTACAATTAAAAATGTAAAAGTCGAAGCAAAATGAACTTTGTAATGGCTTGTGAAGAACCTTAATGCTCTCTTCTTCCAACTTCTTCTTCTATCTCTTTTCTCTGTGGTGGGTTAGGGGATTTTGGTGCACTAATTGGAGCCATAATGGTTATAAAGGAATGGCCAGACTTTATGTGCAGTGCAGCAATTGGCTTTTATTTAGAAGAATGATGACTACATGATGAACAACTTTGGTTTTGGTGAAAGAATTCTTAGGAATTTGGTTTTGACCTCTCTGTAAGCCATATATTATCAGCTTCACTGTGTTCTCTCAAGTTGCAAACAAATAGTAGAAAATCGAAAGCCTGAAAACAAGGAAATGGAAAAAGGAAAAGGGTTTCACACTTTCACTACTGTGAGCCAACTAGCCACATAAAAGATCTATGTTTTGGGAATTACTTTTTACATCACTCTTTTGTGTTTGTCGCACCACCCTTTTATTGCATAGTAAATTTAATTTTGGAAGAGTATTTAATATTTTTATTTTGCAATTAAATTTCCATAAATAATGCAAAAAAGAATGGTGAAACTAAAATAACAATGGTGCTAAAAGTAATTCCTATCTTCTTGCATCCATGTTAATGGTGGTGGGAACTGGGCTAGTCTACAAGTTTCAACTCATGCTGCACAAACTACTATGTGCCATAAACTGATGAAAATGTGTCACAGATTTGAATTAGACAAAGAAAAGAAAAGCAGTCAACAAGAGGTAAAGCTAAGAACCAATGTGTAAACAAAAGGAAAAAGGAGAAAAAGATGGGCTCTGATGTCAGTAATCGGATATGAGTTTCCTTTAAGAAGCTATACATATTGTTTTTTATGACTTCTATGATTGGGGTTCAATAAAATTTATGGGATCATATTCACACAAAATTTTGCATAGAAAAAAACTATATCGCAACCTTTAGACCAAATACCGAATTTTTGTGGGATTTGGGAGGATACCGATAAAGTGTCCTAACTAAACACGGAAAGAAGGCAATAGAATACAAATTAAGGGCACTAAAAAACATATTAAACCCTAATAATAGGGACATAAGATGTGAACACAATTTTTTTTTCTTCTTTTGTGTGTGTCCTTTAAAAATTAGAAGAGTGATATATCCACTTAAGTGGATGATCACCTGAACCAGAAAATATATTCATAAGCTGTGGCAGCACTTCAATTATAGGGAATTAATTGATTAATCGACAAGCAATTAGTACATAACGGCGAAGAGGGCAATTTCACAATAAGATGACATGATGAAATGATCAAAAGCTATTTCAACCAACTAAAAATGCCAAGACAATGATGACTTGCATTAACCTCCATCCCTCATATCATTAATTAAAAGGATTGGAAAGGGAAAAAAAATTACACATATACACCTTTCATGACCCACCCCCCACACACCACAATGCTGTAAAGTATTGGTTACCCACTATCTCCCCCCGTCTTCCTTACTTAGCCTACTCACCTATTCTAACAAAAAAAAAAGTAAACCCACTTAATATACTACATGAAAAAAAGAAAAATCTGGAGAAGACTAGATCAACCATGTTCATGATTGAAGAGCTAAGCAAGTAGTATACCAATAACCCAAAACAAAGAGGAAAATTAAGTATAATAAACAGAGATCTTGCAAGCTTGCAAGGTTGCTAGACTCTAAGCAAGTAAACACTGAGTTCAGGAGCACCATTGCTATCAGGATTCATCATGTAGAAAGCTTCAGAGTCTCTGGACCCAACAATTCTCTCAAACTTTGCCCTCATGTACATGATTTCACCCTCTGACCCTACTGCTTCAGCTCCACTATTATTATTATTATTACTATTATTTCCTGGCAAAACACCAGCACCCATTGAAATTGGTTCAACTGCTTTGAGAACATCCCAATCCTTTGGTCCACACTCTCTTCTGGTGGCAAAGCCACACTTCTTGCCATTGCAGTAAGTCCTCCACAGAGGCTCTTCAAGCAGCCTCACATGTTTCTTCTCTGTTTCTTTCTCCTTGTCACATTCAAGGGCAATTCTGACCAACCCGGACGCCATCTCGCGAACAAGAACACTTATTGGCGTAGCCAGCTCTATGAGGAAGGCTGGCTGGGAAGTGGGGTCCTTCTGGAATGCAAAGTGCACGTGCCCTCGTCGATAGCCGAATAAGGTTCCGACCACGCGCGAGCCGAGGCCTAAAGATGAGTTCGAGGATCGGTTGTTGTTGCTGTTGTTGTTGAACACGGTGAGCACAGACCGGATTCTTGAGACTGCCACTGCTTGCAGCTTCTTCTTCCTTGTTACATGAGATGCTGGTGCTTTTGTTGCCTCGGCAGCAGCAGCAACAATAGAAACCTTGTCTTCATGTTTTTTCTCCTCTTTGATGAGTGTTGAGAATGATTCTGAAGTGGGAACTTCGCCATCCTCAGTCCCAACCTTATTTGTCCAATGAAAGTGGTGCCTCTTGGAAGACATTTCTTGAGAGCTTCTAGCTGTGACTTTGTTCATCTGAGAAAGATAAAACCAAAAGAGAAGACAGAGAGAGACAGAGAATGAGAGAATGAGAGAATCTAGTTTCTTCTTCTTTTTTATTCCTGGTGATGGATATGTGAGAGACTGAGGCCTTAAATTTAATTTAAATTGTTGTTCTTTGTAACTCAAGGCCTCTCGTTTTTTTTTTTAAAACATGCTATAAGTACAAGTTATTTTCATTTGTGGGGCCTGCAAACAAGATAAATATTTTTTTTTTCAATACGATTTATTTCTTACATAAAAGACAATCCTTAATTAAAAACACTAATCAGTATCACTTATATAAACCCATGTTAGAAGACTCTACTATATAGTGTGAGTGAAATGAAGAGAATCCTGACAAAAGAAAAAACAAACAAAGCAGTCCCCACCAGTGGATGTGGGAAATCATGGGATATTGTGCAATTACAAGTGGAAAAAAAAGAAGAAAGGAATCTGAGGAGACAACGTGTTTGTAATTTCACTTTCTTGTGGGGCAGGGAGGGGATCGTGCTTGCTTGACTAAACTCTTTTGACTTGAGGGACCCCCCTCCAAAGGCTAAAACGGTAGAAAAGGATAAAAAATAAAGCCAAAAACAGACAAACCCCAAAGCCATGAATCTATCACTGTTGTAGTGTTGTTGAATCTCGACATGCCACTCTCCCCTTCTGCATCATTCCCATGTCTTGTAGTGCAAACGGTTCACGGTGGTGACATCAGACATCGGTTGAGAGAGTTACTGAAATCTCGTGGCTCATGTTGGCTCCAGACACAACATTAAACCTACCTCGAACTGACACCTCCCCATTTGGCCCCCCACAAAAAAGTACTCTATCCTATTGCTCTTATATTTGTTCACATGAAACTATGTAATTTATAACCCAAAATCATCATACAGGAGTTCCTTATTAAAAAGAAAGAGGCATCATGGGTAAAAAGGATATAAATCCTCTACTCAAAGTGTTGATTAATGAAACAAACTTGTTTTAGTGGATACGGGCCGGTCTTAGAATTTGAAACGGATGAGGCATAAGATGGTTCGAGGGAAGCACATAAGAATTGGACACTCAAGTAGTTTTGTTGGGACATCCAACAATCAAGGTGAAAAGACTAAAATGTCATTTACCTTTTCTTTATAAAAAATAAAAAAAGTAACTCGTACGTATAAGTCACTTCTGATATTGCTCCTTTCTTGTTGCTTCTTCTTCCTTGTTTTTCTTCTTCCTTCGTTGCCACTCCTTCTTCTTTGGTTCTTCTTCTTCCTAGCTTCTTCCTCGTTCCATGTTCTTTCTTGCTTCCATTCACGCAGCAAGCTTCTTCTTCTTCGTTCATTGACGCATTTTTGTTCTCCTTCAAGGTAAGTTACTCTCTTTATCATTTTCGATTTGTTTGTACATTATTTTGTATGAATCATTGTGTTTTGATTGTTGGTTGTCGTCGATGGTAACAAGAAAATTACATTTTTGCTGAACAAAATGCCATACGGATCAACAATCCGTATGGATTATATGAATTGACAATCCGTATGAATCATACGGATCAACAATATGTATGGGTCATACGAATTGCTAATCGGTAAGACTTTTTTATAATTCTAAATTTATTTCTATGATTTATTTTTTAATTTGTTTTTTTTTTTTGTATATTGGGCATAGTTTTAGCAATTTTATAAGTATTGATTTGGTGATATTATTTTATACGGTATAAAAACAATACAAAAAATAGTTTAGTAATTAGATTGGAAACAAAAATATAATAAATATAAATGAATTTGGAAATAACAATGCTGTCATATTAAATTTTTTTAAATTTTAAAAAAATATTGAAACCAATATTTAAAAGATATTAAATTTTTTAGTTATAAAAATATTGAAACTAAAATTTAAAATAATTTAACTTTTTTAGTCTTAAAAAATATTGCAAAAAATATTTAAAAATGATAATAAATTTTTTAGTTTTAAAAAATTATTGAAACCAAAATTTAAAATATTTTAAAATTTTTAGTTAGTTTTAAAAACTTGTTGAAACCAAAATTTAAAACATATTAAAATTGTTAGTTTTAAAAAAATATTCAAAGCAATATTAAAAAGATATTACATTTGTTACTTATAAAAAATATTGAAACCAAAATTTAAAATAATATAAATTTGTTAGTTTTAAAAAATAATGAAACAAATATTTGAAAGTGATATTAAATTTGTCAGTTTTAAAAAATGATTGAAATCAAAATTTAAAATTGTTAGTTAATTTTAAAAAATTGTTGAAACCAAAATTTAAAATATATTAAATTTGTTAGTTTTAAAAAAATATTCAAAGAAATATTAAAAGATATTAAATTTTTTAGTTATAAAAAATATTGAAACCAAAATTTAAAATAATATAAATTTGTTAGTTTTAAAAAATATTGAAACAAATATTTAAAAGTGATATTAAATTTGTTAGTTTTAAAAAATGATTGAAATCAAAATTTAAAATATTTTAAAATTGTTAGTTAGTTTTAAAAAATTGTTGAAACCAAAATTTAAAATATATTAAAATTGTTAGTTTTAAAAAAAATGACTGAAACCAAATTTTAAAATATATTAAATTTGTTAGTTTTAAAAAAAATATTCAAACCAATATTAAAAAGATATTAAATTTTTTAGTTTTAAAAAAATATTGAAACCAAAAGTTAAAATAATTTAAATATTGTTAGTTAGTTTTAAAAAATTATTGAAACCAAAATTTAAAATATATTAAAATTGTTAATTTTAAAAAAAATATTGAAACCAATTTTTAAAAGATATTAAACTTATTAGTTTTAAAAAATGATTGAAACCAAAATTTAAAATATTTTAAAATTGTTAGAAAAATGAAAATATTATGCATATAGTGGTTAGAACTAGAGGTCTCGAACAGGCTTTATGCCAAGCAATAGGAAAAGCCCTAGGGAGGAGAAAGACTAGTGACGATGATAATGATGTCCCAGCGGCGAAGGCCTACCGCATCTGCCCGTAGGCAGCGACAAGAGGCGCGTATTGTTGAGGATCCTCGTACGATCGTAGAGGAATTAAATGAAGAGCAACAACAACCACATGTTGAAGGTGTTATTGATGTTGAAGGTTTTCTAGGTGGACCCCATGACACATCAATTTTGAGAGATTTTGAAAATCACGTTGCTTTGAGAATTTGGAATGGAGAGGTATATAAATCTTAAAAAACATAAAGCACGTAGAAGATGGCTAAGTTCGGTAGGCCTGCTCCAGAGATTGAAGGCCTTGTGGTTGTCAGCGGACTATGTCCTTTGATCGCATGTTCCCTAGATATGGGCGATCAAGGACTTATGTCTGCTTTCGTGGAATGCTGACATAAGAAAACTAGTAGTTTCCATTTGCTCATAGGAGAGGCGACTATCACCTTGGATGATGTGGCGTTGTTGCTGCATTTGCTGATCATAGGGGCATTCCATAGCTTCGAGCAGCTTCATGTCGACGATGTTGTCTATATGTTGGTTGAATTACTCAAGGTCAGCATTGTAGAGGCAAGAGCTGAGACGATTCAATGTCATGGCTCTTATGTTCGACTATCCTGTCTGTGAGATGTGTATCAGACAAAAATTGACGCATGTAACTGGATCATAGCAGCGTGAGCGTATTTGTTGTATCTGCTTGGATGCATACTCTTTGCTAACAAGAGTGTCACACACGTGCACGTGGTATTCTTGGATGCACTACGTGACTTGACGCAGAGTGAGACTTACACTTAGGGCGCTACTGCACTTGTGTATATGTATGATAATTTAAATAAGGCGTCAAAGAGCACAGCGAGGTAGCTTGCAGGATATGTCACACTCTGTTACAGGTTAGTTGACATGTTAATAAAACATTTTTCATTAGCGTTGGTTATTATATGTTGTCTCTTATTTTAATGAATATGTTTACAAAATATTTGTAGTGTTGGATCTACTGGCATTTCTCATCTGTTGATTTCGCAATAGCTATTGAGGATTATGACCAGCAGAGACCGCGTGCATGTCGATGGACCTCGAGCAAGGCGTTACCCGTGTCGACATATCATAGGCGTCTGAATAGACTGACCCCTGATGTTGTGTGTTGGATTTCATATGGTGACCATCATTCATTTAGAGAATTTGAGGTCATCTTCTTGTTTTCCAACCATCTCATATGAGGCCCCTTGACACTCATTCACCAACCAGAGAAGGTTGTACAACAGTTTGGGTACATCCAGACCATTCTACCACATCCTGTTGTGCCTTAGACTTCTGTTGAAGAAATGGATGCTAGATGGATGTAGTTTGGTGACTATATTGCACCTGTGGGACAAATTTGTGTAGTGTTTGACCAGTGTTCGTTAAATTACATGGAGTAGTTCTACATGATTTCACATTTGTTTATGACTCCGACACAGCCAGGGGATCCTCTTAGAGTTTCGCCGATTCGGCAATATGACATATTTGTTGAACCAGATGTGCATTAGCAACCGGTGGCGGCAGTGACACCTGATGAACCAGACGTTGATGTGCATCATTCTCGATATGCAGTGGTAATATATTTTTTGTATTTTATGTTTGTTTTTTAGTTTTTTTATTTTATTACTAACAATTTTTATGTTTGTTTTTTTCACGATCTTCACCGAAGGAATAGAAGCCTATACTATTGTTGAAGAATGTTTGAGCATCGCCAGAAGCTACATTGGCCAACTAACTAGAGGTCACAGATCGAGGCTTGGGCGGCGTATGGACGATCATGGAAGTTTTTTTTTGCCTTATATATGCTATTTTTAATTTTGTGGATAATTTTTTTATTTGGTACATTTATTTATTGACATTGACATTTTGGTTAATTTATAAATTTGGTATGTTACTTACGAACACGTGATTAATTATTTTATACAAATTTTTGTTATCCATTTATCGTTAATTAGTCGTTAATGTTGATTTGAGGAATAAATTAATTCATCCTTAACAAATTATGATTGTATGTTTTTTGTAACATTTTAGCATCATAAATCATTTTCAAACTTGACAACACATTGTGAATTGCATGCGTCTGTTTAAAAAAATCAATACTATACCTACATACTGACATAGAAATGACTACTCAGTTATTTTAGTTCTGATAGTAACAATGCATGTCTGATGCAACATTAAAGTATGAAACAACATTGTTGTACTTGACAACACATAGGAAGTGGCACGCGTTTATTTTTTAAAAAAAATACTGCACCAACAAAACTGACATTCAATTGTCTACTCAGTTATTTAAGTTTAAATGAACAACATCTATAAATACCACAAAAACACTCTCAACAATCACATATTTTCACCCAATCTACCTTTAGAAACCAAATTGTAGTCTCGAAACTTTGACATTTTTGGGAGAAACAAGTAATCAGACCATTGTTAACTCTAGATTAGCTTTTATTTTTCCAAATGGATCAATTATTCGCAATGAATATGGTGTTTATTTCCAAAGTTCCACTCTAATACCCATGCGAGTACCTAATGATTGTAGTTTTGAAACACTAAAGAGCAATGATCAATATTTGGATGAAATTTACTACCAACATTTATTCGCAGATGTAGGTAACCAATTTGCCTTTCAATCTATGCAATTGAAAAATGATGATGATGTTAACACAATGTTAATGCGTAATTATCAATACTTGTGTGTTGGCCCGATTGAGTTATTATGTATCATTGGTAGAACACCGGATGGTATATTAAACTTACTTCAAGCCACTACGACTCCTACTCATGATGCCCTCCTATATTACAATGGGAGGTGAAACATGTCACGCCAAAGCGACTTTGTGGGTTACTCGTTCACAGGAAAAAATCCAAAAATATGTGGCATTCCTTCGGGATGTAGCATCGACGGACTCAAGGATGTGATCAAGCAAGTTGCACCTCAATGGATTCCCTCTTATGGTATTCATGAATCACAAACGGTAAGACGATTGTTTTTTCGACAAGTAGTTCATTCTGAGTATTCAGAAAAAGTTATCAAATTTTAAATTATTGAGCTGAAAACTGACAATGACGTATTGAAGGTTTTAGTACAGTCTAACTATTGGAAACAATTTTTCCTAATAGAAATTTTAGCTGTTTTTAGTAAACCGGTAACCAAAATGGAAGACAACATGTCTCGGTTGCAACATGATTCAGTGAAAAATTAGTATTATTTAATTATAGTTTTTGACGCATTTTTTGTTTGTTTCAACTCTCTTTTAAGTTAATGTAATGTTTAAATTGGTGTCCATTAGCTAATGAAACCGTATGTTTGTTATTTTCAAAGTACTTATTTATGTCCTAACTTTTTAAGTTATCTTAACAAAGCAACACAATTAGTGGAAATAACATGCATAGTATAACAAAATGTCAAAAAAAATTATTATTTTGGAAATAACATATTTTATGTTCATTCTTCACCTAAGTCAACAAATTCGGTTTTTAGCCTTGACAAATTTGTGTAACGTTGCATTCTACCTATGTATGGGGTGGGTCACTACTTTGCCTGATAATGGTAATGTGTATTCCACAACAACGCCAATGATGGTAAAGGACAATGGTCTTGTAAAAAAGTCTGTTACATAACCACAAACGGGTTCAATGTAAGATAACCAACAACATTGTCAGCATTTATACTAACATAATAATTATGCAATTACCTGAACAAAATGATTCCCTCGCACATGACCAATGCATATTACGTGATGCACATAAAAATCTGGTGGCAGTTGACTTCAAAGAGGAAAAAATGTTATGCTTTGTTGTCGTGAAAGAGAAACAACAATCACGTTGTATCGTAAAGCAATGACATATCCCATATCCATAATATTCATCAACTTGTCTATGGAAACCTACATGTAACAGACAACAAATAGAGGTTACCTAAATGTTATTTTAAGAAAAAGTGACATAACAATAAACGTACGCACCATAAATAATCCGTCAACAAGTAGGGAACGCTTTAATTCCTCAAATCTCTCTATGTCACCAAGCAAGTTGATATACTCTTTCGACTAGCTTGTGAGTTCTTTATGCAGATGGTTGCGCACCAATGACCATGAATCTTCACCCATACCCAATAAGGCAACTATTGCATGATAACAACAGTTACCATCCGTTTTGACATCAATAATGTTTTCAATAGAATCCTAGATGCATGGATGAAATTCATCCAACATTGAAATATTTTGTCTCTGTATTGGTTGCTCAATTGATGATGCACTACGTTTCACTGAAGAATTACTATTTTGCACAGAGTGTAACGCACCAACATACTCCCAATAAGACGGATCACGTTTTGGTCTTCACCTTTTCTAGAGGAAGACCCATATAGTTCAAATCAAGATAAGTAATTTCCCAAAGCTTTATCTTCAAATGTACTTTGCCACAAACATCGAGCTGCTCAAATCGTTTCGATATGGTTTTCATCTCCCCAATTATGGTCACCTCAACCTCACATAATCCTTGATCTGAAAAACTGAGCCTACGCCAAAAAATATGGATTGTCTCTAGTGGTATGGAGCCAACAACATATTTAGACAACTCACATGCACATGGAAGACCATGGGTAGTCCTCATGACACATCCACAGCGTGAAGGGTTTTTGCCTGTATAAGCTACATACTCACACTCAGCAGCAATTTCATTTAAAGTGTACCTTGATACCATGCCAAGTAGTTTTTTGTACAAGGTAACTTTAAACACATGTCCAACGACGTATGTACTTGTCTCAAAAGATGTACAAGTAGATTTTTTGTACAAATAGTTCTTTATGTGGAATCACCCATGTTTGGCACACATAATCGACAAACATAGGCCACAAGAGCAAGCCATTTCAAAGTTCTTAAGGTACTCATCAAAATAACTCTTACCCAGACAGTCAACCAAACTCCCCCAAGCCTCCATCACATAATCCTATACATTTTTTTAACCCACCAGGGTTTTGCACTTTGCCTTCACATTCTTGTCAATTTGAAACCGACACAACATGTTCGTAGCATCCGGGAATACAGTTTCCATTGCATTCATCAAAGCCAAATCTCTGTCGGTAACAATAACCCCAAGGAATGCATCAACTTTCATGAAAAGATTCGGAAACCGTTGTAGAGCCTAAACAACATTATTAAAATGTTCTCTATCCAAATAAGCAAAAGCAGCAGAGAATGTCATTCTTGTTGGTGTAACACCAATAATATCAAGCAATGTCAGTTAGTACCTATTTTTTTGTACGTATTGTCAATAAAAAAACAAATTACAAGAATTGGTTAATTTTACTACATCAGGATGACTCCAGAACAAGTCACGTACAACATTTTCATCCTTCAGCCTATGTCAGTGAATATATTGATCTCGGTCAAGCAACATCATGAGTTGTTACATTTCGAAGTTACTCCCTCTTATGAAAGAACGATAAGCATTTTTGGCATTATAAATTTGTTTGATTGTTGTATAACTACTGGCATTGTGCTCCTTCAACATCAAAAGAATATTTCTTGGCTTCACCATGAACTTCGTCATATCAGCAACAACAATCTTCTCATCTTTAGTTAGTCGACTCACATATGGATGTCCAACAAATGACTTTGTCATTTCATGATTGTGAGTCCCACAAATTAACTTCACCATCCATCCTTATCCTTCCAAAATTGGCTTCAGATGCAACTTAAACGGACATCCACATTTTTTATTGTCAGTGCATGTTCTAACCAAATCCTTCTTCTTAGGCCTATACTCACCACTCCTTTCGCAAGCTATTAACATAAATGAGGTCTTTCCTCTAACACCAGTATTTGTGTCCGACCTCATTATCACGACAACAAATCCAATTTCATGAGTCACCGATCGAGCTCAATGTAAAACTTCATCACAAGTAGGAAACAACTATAACACAATTCAAAGAAGGTCTGAGATCAATGGACATTTATGTAATATAGTTACTGTACCAACAAAAAATTAGACAAATACTTAAGAAGTATTAAAGGCATTAAAGCAATCAACGTGTTCTACTTTCACGCTAGCATCTTCCTCATTTTCAACATTCATATCAACTTCTTCAGACATGATAGTATCATACATTCACTATTCTTCATCCATCTCAATAAAACATTTAACAAATTCAATGATAAACAAAAAAACAACTAAAAAAGTTATACAATCACCTCATTTGTTATCGACACAAATATAACTATACAAAATTAAAAAAAAATGTATTGTACATCATATATCCACAGAATACATTTTCACTACATATTTTCATTAATATACTCAATTATAAAAAAATAAAAAATAATATTATAATTAAACAAATGACTAATAAATATCATATATATTCTAATAAATACATCATTCAATTAGATATCAAATTTGTTTAATTGTCATTTGTTGTAATAAACATCTAAACACATCATTCAATTAAATTTCATATTTATTTAATTTTAAATCACTGTAATAAACATCTAAATACATCATTCAATTAAATATCAAATTTTTTTAATTATCATTTGTCGTAATAAACATCTAAATACATCATTCAATTAAATTTCATATTTTTTAATTTTCAATCACTATAATAAACATCTAAATACACCATTCAATTAAATATCAACTTTTTTTAATTATTAATTGTTGTAATAAACATCTAAATACATCATTCAATTAAATACCAAATTTGTTTAACTATCAATTATTGTAATAAACATCTAAATACAACATTCAATTAAATATTCAATTTGTTTAATTATCAAATTTTGTAAATAAATTAAACGCATAAAAAAATTCTAAATAAGTTATAATTTTTTTAAAAAATCAAAACATACGGATTGACAATCTGTATGAAGTTGGCATGGCAATTCTCCCTACAACTCAGGGATCCTCGCGAGTACTGCCCCATTCGGGGCCCTGCGGTCAAGGAAAAATTCCCTGCGGGGACGAGAATGGGGATAAAAAACCCCCCGCAGCTAATTCAGGGACGGGGATGAGGACTATGCTCCCCGCCCCGCAGGGTCCTCGTATCCCAGCGTATATAGAATTTTACTTATATACCCTCATAACTTATAATATATATAACATAAATATAAGGGTTAATATATTATTTTACTAGTAAAAAAAATACAAAATAAAATTATCATATATATAAGTAATATCTCACAAGTCACAAAGACACAAACATTACCCAAACCCTAAAACGCCGCATCAAACATTTAGACTTCGCTCCTTGACTTCCTTCTTCACCTTTGTTCCTTCTTCACTTCTTCACCTTCGTTCCTTCTTCACTTCTTCACCGTTTCACACTATCTTCACCCTCTTCGCTTTTTCACCGTTCGTTTCACCATTCCTTCTTCACTATTTGTTTCAGCCATGAACTCGTGGAAGCCTTCGTTGCACCTTTTTCTTCTTCGAGTTGCACCATGCATTTCTGGGTTTCGCAACTTCGAATTGTTTTTCCTCTATTGCATGTTCTTCCTCTGTTTTATTTATTTATTTCTGTTGTATTTTCAACTCTTAGTTATGCTGCTAGCTTATTGTGATGTTTTGGTTTGGTTGATTCATTGAGTTTAAAATTTGTAATCTAGCAATAAGAGTCAGATTTGTGCATTTACAATTTTACATGACTCATATTTGTAAATTTTGTTACTTGTTTGTTGTACAGAAAATGGGTACGCCTATTGATCAATCCATTAATAGTATTGCTCCATTAGAAACACAACAAGTTGCTAATGACGCACAAAGCAATCCAGTGGAAGAAGCAGAAAATTCTCCAAATATAGAAGAAGTTGAAGATGTTGAAAGAAGTCTAAATAAAAGAGGATTAACTTCCACTGCTTGGACCCACTTCAAAAGAAAGAAAATAGAGGGAAAATGGAAAGCTATATGTAAATATTGTGAAAAGAAACTTGGTGGTGATACAAGATCAAGTACGAAGCATTTGCACAACCACATTAGAACCTGTAAGCTTCGAACAGTGAGGGGTCAAAAGCAATCAATACTAAAAACTCTTCAACAATCATCATCTTCAAGAAAACATTGGAGTTCTGACTTTTTAAAATATGTTTAAGAAACTTCTTCTGGTGATTGTGTTAAATTTGAATTGGATTTATACTTGGAGGAATATGTATTGTTTAATCAATCAAATATTAGTAACTTTGACATTTTGGGATATTGGAAAAACATTGGAGTCAAGTATCCTACTTTGCATAGGATTGCTAAAGACTTTCTAGCTATTCATATCTCAACGGTTGCTTCAGAGTCTGCATTTAGCATTGGTGGACAGTTTCTAACTCCACATCGTAGTAAATTAAATGAAGACATTGTTGAGGCATTGATGTGCTCTCAAGATTGGTTGCGTAATGAGATTGAAGGTAATAAATTTAATTTTACTAGTAAATTTTTCTTCTAAGCAATTAATTTATTTTAATGATTGTTTAATTGTGTCATTAGGTTCCTTAAAATCAAAGATGGAATTTGCTCAATAGTTGACGATGCAGACAACGACAACGGTATGAAAATTTTATTATATTAATTCATGACTTTTTTATACTTTCTAAACACATATTTACATGTTTCATTGTGTAGGTTTGATGTTGAAGATGTTTCATTGCACTTGGATGGAAGTATGAAGACTTGATTCAGTATGATGATGTTAATTTATTGTATGAAAACTTGTAATGTTATGCTAGTTTTATTGTTTTTATTGTCTAATACTGTAACATTAATGTGTACTTGAATATTTCTTGGATGCTTTTATGCTTGTGCGATTTTATTACTATTATTATTGATTTATTTTGATATTTTTAGTCATGTTTTAAACTTAGAATTAAACCTTAAATTTATTATTGTTGAAAAATTGAGATAAAACAAAAAAATTATATTTTTTTATATTTTTTAATGTAAAACAAGGTTCCCGCAGGTCCCGCAAGAAGCAGGGGGAACGAGGCAAAAAATATCCCCACCAAGGGAGCGGGAACTGGGATGGGGAGTAGGGTAAGGTTCGGGGATGGGGAGAGTACTCCCCGCCCCCGCCCCGCGTGGGTGCCATGCCTAGTATGAAGGTTCATACAGATTGTTAATCCGTATGAATCATACAGGTTGCCAATCCGTATGTTGAAAACAAAAATACACACCTCTTCTTCTCTAGCAACGAAAAATCATCGAACTTCACCGTATAATCGTAAATAACGCACGTACACCACCGGTGACAAAAAGCATTCAAAAAGGGAGTTCAATTTTACGGGAAAAAAAAACACTGCAGAAATAAAAAAACCTGATCTGTTATTTGTAGCCAAAAATGAATATTTTTTATATTTTAAAAAATTACTGAGTGGACCGACAAAATATTGATGCCCCAAGCATTTCCCTAAGAATTTGAGTGATAAGAAGTTAAGTTTCAAATTAGAATTTTTTTTGAAACAGACATCAGTACATCATTTACAGAGAATTTCGATTGTCAGGGCTAGGCAAGGATATGTCTCCAACTATTTGAAGAGTTGATTTTAACATTTCCCACGTTTATCAGAGTTGTTTTAAAATTTCTCACTTTTGTTGGTAATGTACGAGAATTAAACAAGAGTTTTTTAAAATTTCTCATTTTTGTTAATGTACGAGAATGTAACAAAGCACGCTTAACTGTTTGAATAAACTACTGATCATGATTAGAGATTCTAACTACAGAGTCATTCGATAAAATTCGTTTAATTGAATAGGTGTATCAGATCGACACAAATTTGAGATTTTCTTTGGCACCAATACTCGAAAAGGCATCATAAATTAGGATATGGATGATAAGTTGTTATTATAGAACCATAATTGCTGTTGTAAAACCTTCACGACTTTCTATATAACAGAATATAATAGATTGTTACATTCTAATATAGCAACTATTGTCAAAATCAAGGCAATAGCTGTTGTTGGTGTGGGAGATACAACAGGTAAATGAAATAATCTACATGTAAAATTCTAAATAGACGAGGGTTTAGATGAACTCCAATAATTACATTAACTTACAAATATGGATTACTAAAAGAACACAAATGGCGAGTACATTCACGTAGGCCAGCAAACTAGTGAATGGGGGTATGTGCAAAATCGAGCTAAATTAACAACGCATAGGGAAGAGTAAGAGATGCTGCTTGCCTATGCTTCAAAAGAAAATAAAAGTGTCCTATAAAGTTAGCTCTCTAAACTTTGGTCAGCCTCTGGCTCCTTGGATTGAATGGCTCCTCCATTCATTCTTGCACGTGCCTCTGCAAACATCCTTTGCTGTTCAGCCAATGCTTCTTCCTCAGTCATCTCAGCTCTGTTGCTCCACTTTGCACCTTTTAAAGAATCTTGCTGGAAGGTTAAAAAAGAAAAAAAAAAGTCAGAAGATAATTCTTTAACAAAGTCAATCTATAAACAACAATAGTAATTTAATGATTCAAAATTCACTTTTCCGGTCTAATTGATCAATAATACATGTCCCTCCTGCCTCACAGCTCATGGTGTGCTCAGTGGTCACAATGAGCATTGGCACAAAAAATTCAAGAACATATACCAAGAACTCAATAGCCAGATGGATTATCAATTTGCCTGGACCACAACTTCTTACATCATTTATCACAAACCACAATCACAGAACAATCAGTAATTTACTTCAAAGTTTAATGGAATACTTAACCACTCCACAAGGATAGAATGGACCATACACATAAGTGGAGATTCATAAATCATAGGTAATTTCAATTTCACCAGCATGAAAATTTATAGGCTGAGCTCTCAAACATAATATTTAAAACACTTAATGGAAACAGAGGAGGGGACCATAGTCAGGTTATCAGCCCATTAGGGTCTTTCCAGTGCTTTTGCCTACAGAATACCCATTTTAATGGGTCCCTCTACAAATTATATAGAAGCTCAGACTGGCACAACCAAACCACAGAGGCCATGCTCCCAAAGCACCCTATAAAGTAGAGGAGAGGAGTAAAATCAAGTTATCATCCCATTAAGATCTCCCCAACACATACACCTATGGTATACCATATTTACATTTCATGGGTCACACCAACAGGCTACCAGCATGATTATAAGAGAACCATAACCAACTTGGGTGGGTCTCTTTAGAGGATCATCATGGAACCCTGCAGGTGCTCCCCTATGACAGATGACCTTTAGACAGGCTGGTAGCTCCACTAGTATGGTTGATCAGATAAAAGCTCAAAAATGGTCCAAGGGCACTTTTAAAAGTTTTCATGGATTCTTATAAAATTGATCACCCAATAAACAATTAAGGGATGAATACAAGACAAAAACAATTCTGCTGCTAAGTTGTAATACATATCATGCACATTGGTCATTAACATAAACAATCACCATTGTTTCCAACTTGTGTTGTTCATATGCTGCATAAACTTCCTCAATGTACTCGCCAAATCCAAGAACCTGATAGAAACATATGCAAATCAATAACCAACCCCATACACTTGAAAGCATACAATTTGCCCATCTTGAAAAAATCATTTTCATGAATATTTATAAGCATGACAATAGAAAACAATATAATGCTTTGGTTTGGAACACTTGGGAATTGGAAATAAATCATTTGAAAAACAAAATTTTATTTATGAGATTCCAATTACAATCTTACATGCAACAAAAATAAAATACAACATACTTTGACAAAGATACACATTGCTATAATCAATAATTTTGGCTTCAGAATTAGAGACTCTACCAATGAGTTAACACATTTCAATGCCTGGGAAGCGGAAAGCACAGGACAGCATTTAGGATGGACAAGATAAACAGTAAGCAACCAAGGAAAGGCTAGGCTAATGAGAAAACACTAGGAGAAATTCATTTCAAAGCCAAATCTGATTATCTCAGTGCAGATAGAAGGGAGTGAAATCCAGATGGTTTCAATTTTAAGTATACAGCATAAATACCTTTTGCACATCAGGGTCTATAGGGATAAGAAAGATGGAATTGTTACTATTAATAAATATTTATTCTAAATCTTTTCAAAAGCATATTCCATAACATCAAGAATCTTTTTTATCCAATGGCTTACTAGAAAATTGAACCACTGCCCAAGATAAAATAGTATTGTGCTACAAACATTGTAAACCTACATACCAAACCTATAAAATTGTATAATTATGTGCTTCCTCCAACAGCTACAAAATATACCCACTATCTAAAATTCCCAAAACTAAAAAAGTCACGACTAATATAACCTGCTACTGCGCTACCATTGGCTATCAAACTACAATGCAACACAAAAAAAAAAAATTTCAAGAATAACAGGCACTTCACAAATAGAAAGCAAGCTCACATAAAAACTTACAAGATAGAAATTAAAATTCAAAATACAAAACAAAAAGCAGCACTTCAAAGAAGAGATTACATAATTAATCAAACATAAATTGGAACGGATCTGCATGAAAACTTTAGCAATACAACAGTTCAACAATTTGAGAAATACCCCTAAAGCCTTTAACACGTGCTCCGGTGCAATCGTCCTTCTTTCTTCTTTGTTACAGACTTCATTGGACTCTGACGAGACAAGGTTTATAAACTCTACAATGATAGATGCACCAACCAAATCTCATTTAGTGCACATACATACCATAGTGATACACAAACAAAATCTC
Organism: Glycine max; assembly: GCF_000004515.6. Lineage (NCBI taxonomy): Eukaryota > Viridiplantae > Streptophyta > Magnoliopsida > Fabales > Fabaceae > Glycine > Glycine max. Next base: position 20,350,169 of record NC_038242.2, on the reverse strand, counting down.
ATTTACAATAACCACAAGTTTAAATATAAAAACAAAAAAAATCAAAAAGAATTTACCAAAAAATATATTATTAACTTTCCATTCCACATCATTTACAGCACAATCTATACCATCTAGTTAAGCCTTCCCTTTCATTTGTCAAATTATAACAAAGAGGCACTGAGATTATTACACACCGGCACATTCAGTACAGGGGAAAACAAAAACAGAAAACTAAACTTAAAAAAAAAAGGCAAATAAAAGAAAAATTAAACAAAGAACACAAAAAAGGGGAAAAAACACTGAAACTGACAGAATTTCAGTCAACAATTAAAATAAAAAACAAAAACAAACAAAAAAGGGCGTTGGAACCCTTACCGACACAACACTCGATCAATAAATCCTGTGCATCTCTGGCGACACGCACGTCCGGGGGCAACATCTCTTTAATAATTTTCGTCATTGTCGCTGCAAGAAATACCAACTTTATAAATAAATAAAAACTGTTTATCAAAATTCCCCAATTTATTCTTTAATTTAACATTGGAAAAATCACAAATCTGAAAAAAAAAAAGAGGAATACACATACCTTTAGGAAGAGAAGCGTCTTCCTTGGCCTTCCCAACGATGTCCATGGGCTCCATCCTGAGATCCAAAACAAACAAAAAAAAAATCAACAAAACGACGAGAGGCGAAACGCAAAACGCAGATCTGAGGAAAAAGAATAAAAAAGAAAGAGAAGAGAAGAAAGAACGCACCGAAAGAATAGAGGGAGGAACGAAGAGTCAACTGATTGAAGAAGATGATGAGGATGATGTGAAGAACAAGGAGGTGGTGGTGAACATGTTGTTGCAGAGACGCATATTTATGAAAGAAGGGGTAAGAGGTGGGGGTGGTGATGGTGCTGCTTTTCAATGCGATGGATAAGAACAAGAGAGAGAGAGCTCTTCCGTCATGCCCTCCCTTGCGTTAGGGCAAACCCAAAAGCGCGTTGACGTCAACCTCTTCCCACGCGCCTTGAGAGCGCGTGTACCGCTGCTTGCGGAACCCCACAATAAACTTTCTGTTGTCACGTAACCAATATCTTGCTTCCTACCCACGTATCACTTTTGTTTCCTTTCTTCTCCAAAATAATAATACTACTATATTTTTCTCTGCTTTGGTAATGATATTAATAATTAATAATTAAAATAAAAATTATAATTTTCAGTGTGTACTTAATGGAGGTTGAATTTGGTTTCCCAGTTTAACCTTGTTTATTCATTATTACAAGTAGTCAAGTATCAACTATTACCTTTTTTTTCTTCTTTTTTTGTTACTTGCCTTTTTAATTATATGGAAAATAAAATCTTACATTTTGGTTTTTGTCGCAGATTTTAATTAATAGTTCCAATCTCTATATTTTTTAAAATAAAATAAATTATAATTTTTAGTGTGCATTCGAAGGAGTTTGAATTCGGTTCCCTGGTTTAACCTTCTTGGTTCATTTTTTTTTATATTGGATTAAGAGAAATTTTACACAGTGTGAAAATCAAACATAAATTTTTTCATACCAAATAAATCGTATTGCAATTTTACACAGTGTGAATACAATGAACCATTAATTGTATGTAACAATTATGAATTGTATTGCATTTTTCTTTTTTTGTTACTTACCTTTTTTTATTAATTGGGTATATATATATATATATATATATATATATATATATATATATATATATATAGTTATATATAAAGTTCTTAAATTTTTTATTTTGTCACGGACTTTTAATTGATAGTTTCCATGTCTATATTATTTAAAATATATAAATTTTTAATCTCTAGAATTAATGTTTTTGCATATATACAAAATTAAAATTTAGATATTTTAAATAATATATAAACTAAAACTATTATTTTAAAAATTAGAGACAATAAATTCAAAAATTTTACTAGGGTTAAAAATAACATTGACTGTTTTCCTTTGTACAACAATCTTAATAAAGGTTTTTGTAAAAAAAATAAAAACCTTAATAAAGGTAGATTTCAAGCCCTGGTTGTGGTTTTTATTTTTTTGCCTATAAGGTATAGAAACTCAAAGCCCAACTAAAATGCATCAGTGTTGGCATGAGAGCCCGAAAAAGTATGAATCCCAATAGGAAATAACCCTTAGGATTTGAGTAAAACCCAACGCAGGCCGAACTTGTTTTAACTAAGGAGGACAACATTTAGTAGTGGAGAAATTTAGAGTTTCATGAAAATCTTGGGATAGAAATTTGTTTTTCATGTTTCGTATTTAGTTTTTAAAAAATAAGATTTCTGGAAAATAATATTTCTACACAATATTTTTTAACAAAGTTTTTCATGAAAACTTTCTCATGGGAGAAATGAGAATCTTACTTTCTTGAGTTTAATTTTTCTTACTACAATAAAAATATAATGTTACTTTTATTAATGTCATAAATAATTAAAATAATGATAAAAAATATCAAGTAATTTTCCAATTCATAGAAATTTATCTACAGGAAATATGATTCCTAAGATTCATAATTATTAGGAATTAGGATTTTGGCACGAAAAACTTGCCCAATACCAAATGCCCGTGAAAATAAAACTAGGCTAATTGGGACAGAACTTAGGGATTTACTATTCTCACTACCAAAATTGTTATTTTTACTACCCAATTTTGCAAAATGAGGAACCTACCATCCTCCCCTTCCTTGCACCCTATTTCTCTTTCCTTTGAACTTCTCACCCCCTATCCTCCATCACTATTATGCGCCACCCCTTTCCTTTGTCTAATTCCAGCATGCCTACACCACCCCTCATCGTCCAGATCCAACACGCTTATGTCACTCCTCACATCACTCCTCAATGTATAATAAAATCATGTTTTTCTTGTTTAATTTTTTTTTCATCCCTCTAGTAAACAACAAAAACATAATTTCATTGTTCACTTGTATAAAAGAATCATATTTTCATTGTTTTATTTTTTTTTCACCCCTATTTACTAAAATGAAAATGTTGATTTTGTTGTACAAATGGACAACGAAATCGTATTTCCTTGGAAATGATATTTTTGGAAAGAGTTAATTACATTGACCACCCTTGTGATTTGTTTTTATTACACTCGCTACCCTTCTCTTTTTGGCATTACTTTTAACCTCATTTATTAACTCCGTGAAACTTTCGTTAGTAAATTTAATAAAAGAAGAAAATGACATTCATTTATCAAAGAAAAAACAAAGGCAAAAGAAAATGATGTTGACATGAAGAACTTTGTTAGCAATATTTTAATACTTAATTAAATGAAATTTTTTGAGTTTAATTAATTGAACTTTAAATATTGTTTTGGCTTGTTGAAATTTAATGTAAACCATTTTATATAGACAAAATTACACTTTTGGCCCTCCACTTTAGGTCCAATTTCGCATTTGATCCCTCACTAATTTAATTTACAAATTGGGTCC